>NW_024884142.1:8702170-8813708 GCF_019232065.1 Centrocercus urophasianus | reverse complement strand
TGGTTTCCCAGGGGCCAAGGGGCCCCTGTCAGCCCTGTTCGACTACACTTATATTTGGAAATCCCACATTGATACGTCATAAGGCTGTTTTTTCCAGAAGGATTTACTTAACATTGCAGTGCAGGAGCATTTGATGCTGCCAGACCCTGTCTTGGCCTTTGAGATATGATAGGAAACACAGCTAAGCCTTGCACCCAGAAGATTTGCATGCAACACTGCATTGCTGGTTCCTTTGTTTGCCTAGAAACCAAGTGTCTCGTAGCACTGGTCAGAAAGGAGGCAGTGTTTTGTTGTAAGAGAACAACAGGTTAAATTCAGAATTACAAAGCTGGAAAGGTCATTGGAGATGGAAAGGATAAATAATAAGGAAATGCAAACATAAATAAATGTACCTCTGGTACTTGTTTTTGTTGTTTTAAAGCATCATGAAAGTTGTTGAAACCACTGTGCCTCTTCCCCCAAAGCTCTGCCTTTTAGCAGGTGCCTGACCTCTGAGTTTGTTTCCAGATCCAGCTTCCCATTTCCATAGTGGAAACTTCTAGCTGCTACAGAAATGCAAATGAAGCTCTAGCAAGTGGCCTCAAGGATGCCTTGTTTCTCCTATGTAGTTGGTAGATGTTGGTATGCTTTAGGTTTGATTGAACTACCATATGCTTGTAGGAATATGTTTATCAGGTCACCTCCCCTATGAGGACAGGCTGAGGGAGTTGGGCTTGTTCAGCCTGGAGAAGAGAAGGCTACGGGGTGACCTCATTGCAGCCTATCAATACCTGAAGGGAACCTACACCCAGGAGGGGAGTAAACTCTTCAAAAGGGCTGACAACAGCAGGACTAGGGGAAATGGATCCAAGTTGAAGGAGGGAAGATTTAGGTTGGATGTTAGGGGGAAGTTCTATACAAGGAGAGTGGTTAGGCCCTGGAATGGGCTGCCCAGGGAGGTTGTGGATGCCCCGTCCTTGGATGTGTTTAAGGCCAGGTTGGACGGGGTCCTGGGCAACCTGATCTGAATGTGTGTGTTTGGTGGCCCTGCTAGGCAGGGGGGTTGGAACTACGTGATCCTTGAGGTCCCTTCCAACCCGGGTGATTCTGTGATTCTGTGATTCTGTGATCTTTTAAAGAGTAGGCAGACTCTTCCAGCCAAGTCTAACCTATTGTTTAAAAGGAATTCAGTTTCTGAACACAGTGTATACCATAATATTGTGCTTATTGGTTGACTCTTTAGCAGTTAGTTATCTTCTGATTGAATTGGCATTTATCAACACTTTATGACATGTTAATACACTCCTAATATTAGGAGTGATTATGTCACCCTTTGCTCAAGCGTTTTTCTATATAAACAACTGGTAATTGATGGTTATTGAATTTGGACTGCATTTCATCGAATTCATTGAATTGTTAATTGAGTGTGGAAACCAAGAGAACTAAAACTATCCTGAACCATTTCTCTGAGGTTTGACTTTTTTACAACTATCATGTCATGTATGACTTTGAACCTGGTGTGCTGGAAAGGAGCTCCGTATTTACCGTTCTCTGTGACTCCTATTGTAGTGGTGTTGTCCGGGTAATTGTTTTGTTTGCTTTCCATTTTCTGTGGTTACAAAAGGCATATTTGACAGTAGGTTGGTAAGAGTATAGACTTATTTGATGAAAATAGAACACTCTGAAATCATGTTTTTCCTCTGGAATCACGTTTTTTCTTAAGCAAATGAAAACTTTCAGGATATTTATTTCAAAGGAGAGGAGCTTTCCTCAGAACATCTCTTTCTTGTAGAACTTGATGTGCTGAGGAGTGCAGTGTTGGCTGGATGTGCTGACTGCTGTAATACTGCAGGGGATTGGCTCCACTGTGCCTGCCAGTAGTGAGGGCAAAATGGGGCTTTTTGGATTGCCATTCAGTATGTTGCCCTCTGGGAATGTTTTGGGATGAGAGTAATGGGATTAATTCTACTTTTCCGTTGCTGCTTGAGGCATAAGAGGAGATAATTTCTCATTCTTGAGAGAGGCTGAATATATTGTGTAAGAATATAGTGGGCAATGTTAACATCAGGTTAAGAGAGCACTTGAGATGCATCATCTCTTCAGAGAGAGAACTGAGAGACACTTGACTGCCCAAGAGGAGGTGTGACTGTTTGTGTTGTTTGTACCTCTCGTCTGCTTCCTGGATTCCTTTCTAATGCTTCCTCCTGTCCAAAAGCAGCATAGCATTTCCTCAGGAAGCTCTTTTCAGAATTTTCTGCCTCTAAGCTGTGCATATGACAGACTGAAAGTCTTTCTCCATAAAGCAAGTGCTCATCTATTTTCTTTTATTAGTATCATTTTCCATATTAGGCTGGTCTATCTGGGTAATGTAATCGTTCACTGATGTTAGCAATACTGCGAAGAATAATGAGGACACAAATGCACGTAGGGGAGTTCTCCCACACAATGAGCATCAGCTCTTCGTTTACATTCTCCAGGAGAACCTTTTTTTGTTCAGAGCTCTTGGAAAATGTCCGTGGAAACTTTTAGGGAATAAGGACAGCTGGTCTGGCAGACTTTGAAGTCTGCAACACAGCCGGCTGGCCGGCATTCCCAGTGCCAGCTGGCTCAGTAGGAAGTAGAGATGGCAAATGTGATTTTGGCTTAGGAAACCCTGTATATATAGAAGATGACTTGATGACAGGCAAGACTCAATAAATCTGGTGACATAATTGAGCTCCATTAACCAGTGTTTGGTCTGCTGGGATTAAGCATGAATTTTAATTGAAACTGTAGGATTATTTAGTTGCTGATTTTTTTCTCTGGTACAAGAAGTTAATATCTTTCTCTAAATTATTATCTTCCTTTAGAGTATGTCAGGAAATTATTTTAACAGATGATTGAATTAGGTTTTGGCTACTGCTTGTCACTGCTGATCTTTTGTCATTGTCAAATTTCAAATGAATGGCATCTGGAAGTAAATCTATGCAAAGCTGCAAGACTGGCTCTGCATCTGTCAGTAGACTTTGTGAATAAATCAGATTTCCTGAGAGGCTTCTCACTTCACTGACTGATTCTTCACCTTATAGTACAAAAATAGAGAAGGAGAAAAAAGAGCATGCTAAGCTGCATGGGATGATCCGTACGGAAATAAGTGGTGCTGAAATTGCAGAGGAGATGGAGAAAGAAAGAAGGTTCTTCCAGTTACAGATGTGTGAGGTAAGATTCAACATGAAATTTGTCTTGTTCTACCAAAACAATTTTTAGGAACACTTTGAAAAGTGTAAGTATTTCAGGGAAAATGGGAGGTTAACAGTAACAAGACAGTAGTGGACCCAACATACATTTTTCTATCCTGATGTGCTAACTTTGCTGCAAATTTTCTAGTTTCATGTATAAGTAAATTTTAGAATGCAGAGCTCAGTTGAAGACTAAGAAATGATGATAGGTATACTTTTATACTCCTTCTTCACTCTAAATTATTTTAAGCCCTAGCTCACTCTCTGCGTTGTTCCCTGCACTGCCAGCTGTTGCAGCGTTATGTGAGGAAGGACTCCAGTTTAGCTCTCTTCTGGGCTGGTGCTGGGAAAAGAAAGCTAAGGATGGAGTTCAGTTGCCTTTCAAGATGGCTCAGAATGCTGGCACTTTGAAATCTTTGTGACTTTGGTCTTTGTGATGTTAAATCTGATGCAAATATTTTTTATTTAGTTCATTTAAAGACACGTAAGGTTCCATCACTGAGAGCTGAGGCTGTTCTCAATATGCACTAAGTCAAAAACATACCATGTGTGTTTCTTCTCTTTTTAATATTAATGATTAATGCTAATTTTACCTATACACCAGCCTAATTTTAATACCAGTTTTGGTAACTGCACAAAGTGATATTTATTAGAAAAACTTTGTATAGCTGTACAGAGTCAGACTAAAGTATTCAAAGCTGATATTTGAATACTCCATAAATATAAGGATTTTACCAACTAATTGCCCATCTGTGTCATCTGCAAGAAACAGCGTGGAACAGATGCTTCTGTTTCAGTGTGTCACAGTAAAGGAGGAATTCATTTCAGCCACTTCTAGAGATATTAAAATGCGGGGTGAAATCTCTAAAATTACCTTAAATGTGGAGTAGTGGAAGTGCATCCTGTATTTTTTCTGGTTTTTAGGAAGAGATTATGCTTAGTTATCTCTGAGGGTAAAAGGAGTATTAGAAAGACACTTTGTTTTGGTTAATGTGCCAACATAGATTTACAAGCAGTTGCCTTGAATATCAGTTTTACGTCTCATGCTAAATTATGTTTTTTGTTGTTAATGTGTATAAAGAGCTGGTTAGAAAATGATAAAATTAGAAGGCAGATTTTAAAAAACTGTTTAAGATAATCCCTCTTCCTTTTGTTGTTGTTCTTTTGTTTGTTTGTTTTTAGTAAATTGTTTTCTTCTGACATCTACTTGGCAATGGATTTAACAATCCATGAGAGAGAGAGATCTTCTTAGGCTGGTAGATTTCAGAATGGATCCCTTAATTCATTGCACAAACTGTTTCACGCTTCCTTTAACAGAGGCTTCCACTAGGAGTCGTGAAGGATGTGATAAGTTTGAACTAATCCTGCTTAAATATCCCCACAGGATATCAAAAAGGAGCAATAGCAGCTATTGCTTTGGTGTGATTAACCCTTGAAGCCACAGTTTGGCTTATTCTTTTAGGCCTCTTAAAACTGGAACTGTTAAAGCTTGTTGAAACATAACTGAAAATAAAATGTAAAAAAAAAAACCCACTGTGACAGTAATCATTAATTTTTTTGTGTGTATTACTGTGTTAACAGTACCTGCTGAAAGTCAACGAAATCAAGATTAAAAAAGGAGTGGACCTGCTTCAGAACCTGATCAAGTATTTTCATGCTCAATGCAAGTATGTTTTAGGTTTTATACCTACACTATATAATGGAGCAGTTTTCTAATTAAATTTAGACATAACACTTTTCTGAATTTTTAAAAAAATAAATCTAGGATTCGACTGTTCTTGTTGAAATCTTTTGACAAATTGCTCTTGTCAAATAGTTTAGCAGTTGTGATTATTGTTATATTCCAAAAGACTTAATGACTTTTAGAACCATAGAAAATAATTGCTTGTTTCCAAAGGAAGCCCACAAAATAATTTGGCGTATTTCAAAAGCTACTCCTGAAATAGAGCTATTATTTTGCTCAATTAGTTAGCGGTCGATTAGTTTTGACATGTTTGATTTCAATTATTTTTTCAGTGTATGTAGCAATGATCTGAATTAAATTTGTGCTCAAGGAAAATAAATTGCATAAGCAGTGAGATAAAGCAGTATTGAAAGAATCACTCTTCTTTCTAATTAATTGAAGAACTCGGTAATAAAACACAAAGCTCTCATTAGAATGATCTCCTTTTTTATGGTAGTATTACAGATCAGTAATATGGCAAGGAAGCCATAGCTCTCAACTTGAAAGAGCTTCTGTCTGCTTGTTCAAATCAGTAAATTTTTATCTTAAAATACCAGTTTTGAATCAGTGGAGGGTTTTTTCCCCCTGTATTGCTGCTATGTTGCTTTAAAATCTGTTTCACTTGTGCTTTGTCACTCATCTCTGTCCATGTAATAGAATTCCCACAACACCAGTGCTGTGTTGCGTTGTCACTTTCACGTCTGCATCCCAGTGAAAATTCTTCCACTGCAAATGTGGCAGCAGTTCTTTAATATTTGTATACCTGTGGTTTGTTTGAATTTACTTCTCAAATCTTCTTTTAAAGAACTGGAACGTTGAAATGTGGAATATTACTGTGCAAATACACCAGAACATATAATAAAGTATGATTCAGCATATTCAGTTTGAATATAGGCTGTAAGTAATGCTTGGGAAACAGAGGCTTTCCTTTAGTGGTGGAATGGCATCAGGTGTGAAAACATTGGGCTCCAAGAAGTCGCGGTTATGAGACACTTGGTTGAGCTTTTGCTGTTCTACAATAAATGTTGTTCTAGGTCTTCAAAAAAATGAGATGAGTCCGTGTTTGAGGTGAGAGTAAGGACAGCTTACACAGCAGTGGATTGTGGCTGTTGTAAATCTAGTTGAGGATTTTGAATCTTAGGATAAGCTGTGATGGGAATAAAGATGTGAATTGATCAAAGATGCACAGAAAAAGAAATGCTTGAAGTTTTCAAATACTTGCCACTGCGTAATAATTTACATGTTTTCCTTTGAGCAACTTTTAAACTGAATGTACAAAGTGAAGTTTAATAAGGCTTCTTTTTGTTTTTCATTTTTTAAGTTTCTTTCAGGATGGATTAAAAGCAGTTGAAAGTCTCAAGCCTTCAATTGAGACACTCTCAACAGATCTTTATACGGTGAGTTAGCAACCTTTCACATTTGTGTTGTAAACTGAGCTTTTTACAGTAAAACTGCTAACAGTTTTGTTTAGGTTGGTTGACTGGCTTAATTGTGTTTTCAGGTTTGGGGTAAACTTTTGAGTAGAATTTTGTTATGATGTCTTGTTTGGGAGCTTTGCTTTCAGTTCCAGATCCCCCATGTAAAATGTTAGGGGAACAGCCCTTACTCTACAGAGTTTACTGACTAAGTGAAAAACAACATATGGTTTCAAATTGAGCACAAGGAGACAAGAACAAAGTGACAATGTCAAAGTCTTAACCTGACAGCATCCTAGCCATTATCTAGTTTTCTGGAGATAAAAAGGAAAATAAACTGATTGCAGTGTCTTTCATCTCCATGTTTTAATTCTCGCTGAACACTTCTGAGAAAAATAGACAAATTAAGTAGCAAGTTCAAAAGAGCTGTTGACAAGAAAATAATGTTATTTTTAACCTGTATTTTTCTTCTTTCAAGATAAAAAAATGTTATTTTTAACCTGTGTTTTTCTTCTTTCAAGATAAAACAAGCACAGGATGAAGAAAGAAGACAATTAACACAGCTCAGAGATATTTTAAAATCTGCACTCCAGGTTGATCAGAAAGAGGTGAGCATATAAGGTGATTTAACCTTTCAATGCCCATTGCATACTTCCAATCTTATGTATTTGAAATAGATTTATTTTAACTTTCATCAGCTGTATAGTTTCTTGTGTTTATTCATCTTTGCTTTGATGCTGATATTGAATGTTTCTGGCAAAGATATTTTTTAAAAAGAGATTCTCACTTAAAATATATTTAAGACTGAATTTATTTCAAAAAAAGAAAAGAATTTATTTTTACTGCTACTATTACAAAGCATTTTAATTGAGGCACTGCCTCTGAATTAACTTCAGGCAGCAGTACCTATGTTATGCAAATTGAGAACAGAAGAACTTTGACAAAACAAGGACATGCAATTAATATAATCTGATCACACTCAAGTATTCCATATAAAGATTATGTATAAAGATGATGTAGAACTAAATATTCCAGAACACTTCTGCTACCACCTGCAAAAATGACAGCGAAGTTGACTGTTCTGCTGCAAGATGCCATTTTTCAAAGGTGTTTTTTGATTTTCAGTTGAGATTGCTGTTAGATTTAAAGCATTCTGGAGTAAATTTATTTGGCAAGCTCTGATCTGGAAGCAAGCATCTTTTGTGTAATCTAATCCTAAACACTGGTTCTACTTCTGTTTCAGATTGCTAGTGCTTCCTCTTCATGTAAATAAAAGCCATCCAGCTTCCTTTGCATTGCTGCTGGGTCACGAGTAAGGGATGAATGAACTTCTCCCCTTTCAGATTGTCTTTCTGAGAGGGGTTAGAATGAAATCATTTAGTCTGTAGACCTCAGACTTCCTTCATCTGTTTTCTCAGTCTTGCTTTTATCTTTCCACAAAGTGTGTGCTGGCTCCTAGCTGTAACAGGTGGCAGCCAGATGACTTGTTGAGAAGCACTAAATGCTCTTCACTTGGAGGTGCTGTTAGTACTCACATGAAGTCTTTGGTAACTACCATTGTGTGCAAAGTCCTGTTCAGTTTGCACTTTCTTAGATCCTGCCTGCCATTTAGAATTCACTGAGGTATGTATTTGCTAAAACCTCTCAAATTTGAGCTCAGTGTAGTGAAAAATAGTTATCCTAACAGACATGATGGATCTGCCGTTGGCTGCTATTAGGCGTGCATTACGATATCTCCTATTCTGCTTGGGTCTTTGTTCAAGAGAGATAAGAAAAGCACTCAGATTTCATGATTGCTGGGGATTGTCACTCCTCTGCGTTTACCTGTGTATCGATGATATGAACGTATAATGAAGTTGTGGTAAGCACACCACAAATGTATTTATCAATTGAACTGCTTTTGTTGTGCTTGAAAACAGACGTGTCGAAAGTGCCTTATGCTATAGTAGTTATGTGTTAATTCTGCAAATGTAGGTAACGCCTTCAGAGCGTGAAATGTAATACACTTATTAATGTTGTTTGAAAAGAATTAATCAGTGGGGTTCCAAACAACCCTACTGTAATCTGCTGTAAGGTCCACCAGTGTTATTCTTGTTGCACTGTAATTTCCTTTACTATAACTGATTTCTTTTTCTTTCCTGGAATGCATTTACATTTTGTGACCGAAGTCTAGGAGAGTAAGTGTTAATATGTCTTAATGAAAATCATTGGCATGCTTTCCATTCAGATTCCAAGAAACTGGATTTTTCCTCTGAGCTTTTTTCTGTTGGTATGGGAAGAGTGGTTCTTTTATTTGTATTCCCTTGTTTCTGGTATTACCAAAAAAGAAAAAGGAAAAAGAAAAAAAAAAAAGTCAGATTGTTCTTGGAAAAGAAAATTACTGCAGGACAAATTGGTAATTTCCTATTCACTTTCTTTTGGGAATTAAATCCAGTTACTTGATTTGATGTTCTTGCAAGATATTAAGGACACATGTATTCTTAATTAAAATAGCCTTAATGTATGAAACAATAGAATGTTGCTGAATGCTTCTGCTTAAGAAAACAAAACATGACAAATGTGTGAATATTCATAGTGAACCTTTTTTGTTGCATCTGAATACGTTGTTTCCTCCTGCACAGAACTTTCTCAAGCCTGATTTGTACTGAAGCTTCTTTTTAAGAGGTCACTGTGTGTCCATCTTAGATATTTATATGTTGTTTGTCTTTATTTTTTTTAACTTTTCCAAACTCTAGAGCTCCTACAGGCATCAAGGTTAACTTTAGAGTAGTATTGTCTTCACTTCTGTCATTCCTGCGTCCTCTTTAATTGTTAAGGTCTTACCTACAAGCTTAAGCTAAAGCAAGACAGTTGGGTTGTTGGACCCTCTCAGTCCATGGGATTGACCTGTTCTGCTCGTGCGTAACTCCAAACTGTTAGCATTAAAGGTAACTTCAAGTCAGTGTTGAAATCTACCACTTCCTCTGCCTCTTTGGTAGAATGTGCAATCTCTTTAGGCAACTGCAAAATGGAATAATCTTTGTCTTAAATTTTTTCACAGCTGTGCTATAGGAGAGGCTGCCTGCAGGAGGTTCTGGCAGATAGATCTGCTGGAGAGTGTGTGGGACTGTAATAGATAGTGATAGGTCACTGAAAAATCCTCCTGGATGTGATGCCACAAATGTGGGAGAACCTTTTGGAAAGCTCTAAGGGCTTTCTGGCAGCTTTGTGCACAGAGAGATATGGGCAGTCTCAACACTTGCTACATGGGAGCTGTGAAATAGCTAGGCAAAATTTTCCATGTAAAATTTAAAGCACCTTCTTTGGAAAGCTCTGTTGCATTCAGAGAGTTGGGCTGATAGCTAGGTTTATAGGATCTCTCTTGCCAGTAGAATCACAGAGTTTGGGTTGGAGGGACCCCAAGGATCATAAAGTTAACCCCCCTCACCCCCCAGCCACAGGCAGGGCCTCCAACCTCCAGATGTGGTACTAAGCCACGTTGCCCAGGGCCCCATCCTGATCTTCAGCACCTCCAGGGACAGAGCATCCACAGCTTCTCTGGGCAGCCTGTTCCAGCACCTCACCACTTCCTCTGTAAAGAATTTCCTCCTGATAATTTAAACCTTTCCTCCTTGAGCTTAAACCCATTTCCCCCTTGTCCTATCACTGTCTACACTTGTAAAACATTGATTCCCCTCCTGTTTACAATCCCTTTTAAAATATTGGAAGGCTGCAATGAGGTCTCCCCAGAGCCTTCTCCTCACCAGGCTGAACAAGCCCAGCTCCCTCTGCCTGTCTTTGTAAGAGATGTGCTCCAGCTCTCTGTTCATCTTCATGGCCTTCCTCTGAACCCTTTCCAACAGCTCCACATCTTTCCAGTATGGGGGACCCAGAACTGGATGCAGTACTTCAGATTGGGGCCCAGTAGTCAGAAATTATCCTTACAGAGTACCGTTGTCACATTCGTTTAATTTTTAGTTGTGTAATTAAGCTTTGTTTAGAAATCTTCATGAGATTTTGAAAGAAATCATTTTGAACCTGTTTATGGTCAGAGAAGTGATTCACTATAAACAAGCTGCAATGAAATGACTCACCTTTTCTTGTACTTTTCGAAGCTGATAAGGCGAACAAAGATCAGCCAATCTGGCTTGTGTTTTTCAATCTGTCCTGATCTTAGTATGTTCAAGAGAGATTTAAAACAGCAATAATCTGCTTTAGTTTTAATGTCCTACAGCCTGCAGTGCTTTATTTCCTCTCGTAGGTCATGTGCCTTGCTCCTGCTTCTCCATGGCAGCCATTGGGTCAGCTGTCTGTGATTTGTTCTCCTGCTGTGTGAAATATACAAATCAGGAAAAAAAAAAGCAAAAATAAAAGGATGATCCCACACATGGGAAAGGGATGCTTACATTGTCTGGAAGGATGTTAATTGTGATGGAGATCGGTCGTATGGCATAATGTCTTTCAGAAGCTAGACCAGAATCACGAACTTACTTGTCCCGAGGCTGTGGAAAGCCATCATCTGGAAATCACATAGCACACCATTAAGTTGGTCACTGCCTGAACCAGTGATTTAAAATTGGAAGTCTTTTACTCTTGTCCTTAACCCCCGTCGTGAAAGAACACTGAATTTATAAAGATCCTGTTCATAGAAATGAATGTGTGGAAATACACGTCATCTACAGCAGCTTCCTCTCTAGTTGAAATAAGGCAGGAAGCTTGTATCATTGACTTGCCAGTCTGGCCAAACATAGCAACTGAGAGTAAACAACAGCTGAAGGGAGGTAGTTGAAATGCAGAAAATGTTCCACAAAAAGGAGCAGCATGATCTTAAGTAATGGGAATTCTACTCAGGGCAGGTGTTGGAGGCCATCTGAAATCTCTGTATAATTGAGGATGTGGAGAACTGAAATTAATTTCCTGTAAGGCTTCTAATCTGCTTGGGAATGGAGCTCTTTTACTGAAGCAAGACAATAATGGGAGGCAGAGATTAAGGCATTGCTAGGACATAATAGGCAGTGTCTGATCAGATATTCTTCAGAAGTCAGTAAATGTACATATGCAATGCTTCTTAATCAGTGATAAGAATTCTTTTCAAATGTTTACATGTTTGGCAGTTGGAGTGCAAAACCAAATAATTCTTTATAAACAGACTAAGGAAGAATGATAAACATGCTGACTTAAATCTGAACGGATGCTTTGTCAGGCATGGTCATTTTAAGTGGTGGCTTTGCAGTACCTTTGAAAGCTACGTATGCATGCTGTTGCTACCTGATACAGCTTCCTACAGCACTAGCCAAGAGACAGGGACATGGGCACAGGCTGCTTCTGCCAAAAAAGAACAGCTGGACTCTGCAGCCTTCAGCTCAGCCCGTGGTTCTCAGCAGGTGGTTCTCTCCAGGCCTGCATTCAGGATGAGCTGGCATCTTGCAGCTGGGAGCTGTGGGGTTAGGCTGGCAGCATGCTGAATGGGGCTTGTAGGTGGTGGCTCTGTCCCTGCCATGTTTCTCACTGCTGTTGCCATTACTGTTGAGGAGGAATTTGTTCTTAGTTTTAGTTGTTTTTTTTTCCCACTACTTATACCTGGAGGTAACTCTTAGGCTAAGGAAGTCCGTGAAGCTAATGGTAACTGGAGAGAAATAATGTTTTAAATGCATGCTTCTTAGATTTCTGTAGATTTTATCATGTGTACGCTCTGGAAACCCAAACCTAATGTATCTTATGACCATACTGCTCATGTGTCTGGGACATACTATCTCATCTTTTTACAAAAGAGGATTTTCATCAAGTTTGTGAGTTTATGTCTTACTTGCTCTTAAGGTTTTGTTTGTATTAGCTCAGATAGTCATTAAAGTGAGCTATTTTCTTTGGGATTGTTCTATTTTTCTTGCTCTACTTATATGCTGTATATAATCAAGGTGTCGTACATCAGTATAGCAAAAATAGAGAAGAAAACAATAGATATTGTAAATCATAGTCAGTGTGGGTGCATGCATTGGAAAGTCCATTGCATCATGCTGCTGCTGCTCATACAGCATGTCATATCTGATTTTTCATTACGAGGTTCTTGTTTCTTTTTTAATGAACTGGACTCTTGCAGCAGGTGGGTCCTTTATCAGTAGTTTTGAGAGCAGTTGGAATGGTTCAGTTTACTCCTTCCTGTCACAGCATTCTGCTGCATTCAAGATGTTTTGGTTTGGTTTAGATTAGTCTTACAGAAAAAAACTTTACAGTTTTACCTACTAATTGCTGTATGCCTCCTGAGCTGTGTTTCTAGTAAGTCTCTCTCACTTTTCAAAGAGAATAGCTTGACTCAGTTCCCACAAGGAAAACCATCTCAAATTTATTTATGTGTTTTTGTTTTTTACAATGAAAGAGCACACTAGGAATTGCAGCTAATAATAATCCTTAGTGTGTATGAACTGCAGGGTTTGCATGAATTGGAAAGCCCATTGCTCTGGTTAAAAACATAAAGGCAGTAGCAAAGCTAAGTAAAAGCAAAGGGATTTTAGGAGTCATTTCTAGTACCTTTCAAAGTGTCTTCCGTGTCCTCTGAAAAAGAAATTGTCTTTTTTTCCTCGTTGGAGGAAATGTGTGCTTTGATTGGCCTGTCGGATTAGAGCAGAAGGGAAGGCTCTGAAACTCATTAGTAAGATGGATATTTTGGTTGAAAATGTGGAATGGAATACAAATTGCTGTTCTTTATATTTCAGGATTCTCAGATTCGTCAGAGTACAGCTTACAGTTTACATCAGCCTCAGGGAAACAAGGAACATGGCACTGAACGAAATGGGAGTCTGTACAAGAAAAGTGATGGGTAAGTACTGCTGGGTTCTAGTAGGGAAAAATATGTCTTAAGACCAAAGTAATGTAATAATGTATTAAAAATTGAATCATTTTTTCTTTTTTCCCTCTTTAAACCAGAATCAGAAAAGTGTGGCAGAAAAGGAAGTGCTCAGTTAAAAATGGTTTTCTTACAATTTCCCATGGTACAGTAAGTATTTGTTTACAGTATTTTATGTACATGGTTGCTAATACAAAAAGACAAATATGCTGGTCTATATTTATAATCTGGAGTTAGCTACATTCCTGATGCAGTGTTTTGAATATGATGGATACATTTTTCTAAGGCAGTGTTTCAGAAATATATCAAGACATACACAGTATCTAAAAATACAGCTGCTTTAATGCTAATGACTGCTAATGGAAAAAAAAAGTTTTCTTTTTAAGGACTGATTTTATTCTTATAAACTGTTCATATTTTACCAGACTACCTAAAAATTAAATTTTAACTTCAGTATGTGGAAAAGATGTGGTTGGGTGTTAGCTGTCTTCTACTTGTGGCTAAAACAACTTTTATGTTTACAAGACAATCTAAAAGAATGTTGAATCTCTTCTCTCACTTAAATTTGCTGCTGTATGATACTTTGTTTTGAAGGTAACTTTCTGGAGAGTAACTACTGAAGAAAAGTAACTTTGAAGCCAAAGTCTAGCAGAAAGATGAAAGAGAATGCATTAAAAGCTTCTTTTTCTTTGCTACCAATATTTACAGCATAGTAACTTTTAATGCTTTATACTTAAAACTTTAAACTTTGGGCTTTCCTACTTCCTAACTTTTACACTTGGCTTTGAACTCAGTTATTTCCCTTTTCCCTTACCTTTCTCTTTTTTAGCTTGCTTTCTTGAAACTTAGGTTTCTTAGAGCAAAAATCAAGTCAGTGGCAGTATTTCCCATTCTTTGTCCAATAAACAGTCCTGTTTCTTGATCCTCTTATGAACCCTTTTGCTCTTTATCTTGTTATGCCTGTTGCTATGACTACAAATTGACCCTGGCAGCAAAAATGAATCAATCCCACATTTGTGCATATAACCAGAAGCTGTTGCTTTTTGAATTGACAGCCAGGAGCTAGGGAGTGCAAAAGAGTCACTGCTCTGACTTTGGAATTCTCCTCTCTGTTTGAGTGTGTCCTTGCTAGAGTAAAATCTGTCAGTATTTCTATACTAATGTCTCTGTGTCCTGTCACTGGACTTGTCATTGAATGTGCGACAACAGGAGTGGACTTGGGGCAGCTTAGAGGTAGCAGAGTCTACAAAATCCACTTGTAGAGCAAAATGTTCAGACTTCTGTGTACAAGTGCACTTACTGAGTTCTACCAAGACACCGATTCTATATATGAGTTTTCTACCAGATGGTCATACATTCTTAGGAATTTTAAGTTCCCACTGAAATCTGTGCAGCTGTAGCTGGGAATCAGTTACTTAAATTAGATACTTAAATGTGGGGTTAGCTGTGTAGGTTTCACAAGTGTGGTTTTGATCTTCTTTTAATAAAAAAAATTAGAAGAGTATCTTCTCATTTTAAAACCACTTCTGTTTTTCCTTATTTGCTATGTTTCTCCACATGCATTGGTGGCAGCTCTGTGCAAAATAAATAAATAAACGAATAAATAAATCTACACGTACGTCACAGACACTGAAATGGGTAGTGGCAATTTCTATTTCTTAAGGATTTTCTGGGCTACTCTGAGTAACTTCTGAGATTTTTGGAGCAACAGCATGGATTTCCAAGCATCCTCGGTGCTGATACCGTATCAACTAAAATATGATGTGCCATCATCTCTTCCCAGCTGTTCATCAAAATGAACCATTCCTCAGAAATTCAGTAGTCAGTTTTGTTTACTCTGTTAAATAAAAATGTATAAGTTTCTTCCCTTTAAAGGTTATATTTTCTTCATGGGGTTTTCCACTTTGGTCTTGTAACTTTCCTTTTTTTGGGTTAGTTTCTATAACAGCTATCTTCAGGCAGTTCCACATGCTTTATTCTCACCCACATTTCCCTGTCAAGTGGTCTGCTGTTATGGATGGGGAAAGTATGATATCTTCTAACCCAGCTATAATGTTGAACATGCCTGTATCAGAGTATGGGCAGGACCTGGATTTTTAGGCATCTTCAAATAAATTAGTATTCATGGAGCAATGTGCAAGATAAAGATTGGCTGAAAAATAGACGCTACTTCTTAGTGTAATTTTTAGCAACTGGAATGTTTTTTGACATCTACCTGACTACAATTTAGCATACTCAAATGAGTAAAACAATAACAGAGACCAACTGAACGATATAAACAGGAATTCACAAATGGCTTCAGGATCAAGAAGCACGAAGGTAGAAACTTGAAGATGCATGGTTTGGGTTGGAAGGGCCCCCAGGAATCAAGTTCTAACCCCCCTGCCACAGGCAGGGCTGCCAGCCACTAGATCGAGTAATGGATCAGATTGCCCACTGCCCCATCCAGCCTGGCCTTGAACACCTCCAGGAATAGGGCATCCACAGCCTCTCTGGGCAGCCTGTTCCAGCATCTCACCACTCTCTCAGTAAAAAAAAAAAAAGTTACCCTCAAAGATTCCTCAAAGATAGTTTGAGTTTCCGGAGAGTAAATGGTATTTGGTCATGTTCTGCAAATAGAGGATTATGAAAGTTCTACTATCAAGGAATTTTGTTATGGTTTTGGTACTGGACATTAAATACATTAGAAATGTATACACTGGAAAGCTTACTGCTATGGCAACTAAGTATATTTAAGTATAACTCAAAAAATGAGCTCAAAGTGCCATTTTGAAGATGCGTTCTTGCATCTTCATGTTTCTAGTGTCAAAGAACTCTTGTTGCTCATAGGGTAAAATAATGAAAGCAGTGTGTTCTTTTACAACTAAAATGAATGTCTGTAATTTGATAGGCTGTTCACTAGGCAGAGAATACAATGTGGTTCTCAATTAATTGTCATTTTAGTGCTTCCAAAACCTCTCATGGGTACAATTTAGTTGACACTGCCCAGCTAGTGTCCTGGAGGTTTCAAAACATGCATGACTTTATGTTATGTCTGGTGGCTGGGTTGGGCAAAGAATGAGCTTGCTTGTTTCCAAGGGGGCTATAACATTTTTTTTTCTTTAACAGGAAAAAGTACGTAGTAGTTTCCCTTATGTTCTTCCATGGTTCTGATGTCTCACTGACCTTCGAATAGAATTCTGTTGTTTTCCATTTTTGGCCAGCTGCAACATTTTCTTATATTGTTTCAAGGATTCTTCAGACTTGTTGTTCATTTCTTTTTTGAATGAAATGTTTCCATCAATAAATGTGGAAGATATTAAGAAGATCAACATCTCTTATGATTGATTGCAAGTCAATAACATTAAGTGATAGTTCAGCTTCATTTGATAATAATTCTTGTTCTTAGATGATTAAATCTTGTTTTAGCAACTTGATATGTTCAAAAGGTTAGAACGCAGCACTAAACACGGTAATGTATTTATGTGTACTTCTGTCTTTACAGTAGTAATTTCTTAATTCCTGATTCATCAAGCCAAGGTTAAAAATAGCTGTATAGATCCTACTATGGATCTGGAAGATTAAGGGACTGGTAGACTAAGGGAAAGAAGAGATGAGTATAGAGTTGCTATTCGAAAAGTCTTTGTAGCCTTTATGAGACTTTTTGAAAAGGAAATTTGCTTATTCATTTTGCTTTTAATAAAGCACTGTGACTCCTTACTCATAAGGAACTTACATTTACGAGAGCAACTTGACTAGAAAGTATCTGTCAGAGTGTGTATACTTACATACTCTTATATACTCGTATAAAGTATGTATAGAGTATAATATACTGTTTAACTACGGTTTTTTGATAATAAACTGCCTGAGCTTAGTTTTGCGCATGCTTGGTGCATAACTTTTGTGTGCAGACTTCTTAGTTTCCTTCAGTGTGGAAGGCTGGTGCAATGAGCCATCTGCTGAGAGTCTTTCTTCACTGGTTATTGAAAATGTAGATTAATTAACTTTTTAAAACTAAATGTCTAAATGTTAGAAGCTTAAACTAAAGTAAAATGAATCCGTCTCTTTGTTATACTTGATGGTTTGAGATAAGTGGTATTGGTTAGGTGATCGAAGGACTATCAAAGAGTAATTAAAACGATATTTTCCCCTCCCCTCTTACAAAATGCTAGTGTTTGTCCAGTTATCAGTGAGCTTAATGTAAGAAAATGTGATTTACAAAGCCATTGTTCAGAAGAAAACATAATTAAAAACCTGGGTATCTTAAAAATTGAAGCAGCAGTCATTCGTCAAGTCTTTCTGGCACACTGGATGTTATCCTATGTTTTGGGACTGCAGGGCTCAGTCAGTATTAATATACTAAAACTTGTATCTTGTTTTATCTTTAAATAGGCTAACCGACCTCCAGCAAAGCTCAATCTGTTAACCTGCCAAGTGAAAACAAACCCAGAGGAGAAAAAATGTTTTGACCTCATATCACGTAGGTTTGTTGTTTAGGTTTTTTTACTTGCAGTTAACACTAAAGGATTTTGCTTCGTTTCTGAAGATGTTTCAACGCTAAAGTAAAATGCTAAAGAATGCTAAAATGAATTACAATAAAGGAAGGGCTTTATGAAGTGCCCTTCCTAGGACAGTTTACCATTTCACCCTTGTAGCGTAATGCAAGTTAACTGCACCTGTGTCTTTGGAAAACTGCTTGTTTTTAGAGCTCTGCTTGTTCCTTCGTTCCATATCATTTTGTGCCCCTTACCAAGAGTAACAGTGCTTTTGCTTTGACATTACTCTGCTTATGTCCTTTCGTGCTCCTCCACACTCCCCCCACAATTTTTGTACCTTAGGAATTTTCAGCATAAAATATCTTTCTGTCACCAGTTCTACTCATCAACTATTCTAATTTTAAGGCCAACCACATCACTGAACTGTGCTGTCATTTCTTTCTTGGACTTAAAACGTGTCATGCGTTTTTATTGGATTAGTACAGTGTGATACCAGTGCTTAGAACTACAAAAGTAGTAGTAAATAGAACTTTTTGTTCTATGTAGTTGAAAAAGCTTAGGGCTTATCATGATGGTATCTTTTTCTTGAATTGTATCTTGTAACTTTGTGTCTGTTTGGTTTGTTGATTATTTGGAAGAACATTGAAATCTTTTCTTAGATACATTGATGAACTCAAATATGGAGTCTGTATTCTAGACACACTCCTCCTTGCACCCAACAAAACTTCAGACTTAAGATTACTAAGGATGTATCTAGAATATGGAAACTTTCCCCAGGTGCTTGTGCAGGAAAAGCTCAGCTCTGAAGACAGGTTTCTGTTTAAAGAGGAACAAATCCTCGTATGTAAACACAGATGAGCTAACTGTACCCAGTATGAGTGAAACATGATGAGTAGGCTTTTAGCCTGTCAGTACTCCAGGGATGAGACTAGAGAGTCAAACGTAATCAATTTTAGATTTTTCTGAGTTTTCTGCAAAAACAGTTTTGTAATCAGTGTGTGAAATATTTATTATGCAGATGACAGGACATACCACTTCCAAGCTGAAGATGA
Organism: Centrocercus urophasianus; assembly: GCF_019232065.1. Classification (NCBI taxonomy): domain Eukaryota; kingdom Metazoa; phylum Chordata; class Aves; order Galliformes; family Phasianidae; genus Centrocercus; species Centrocercus urophasianus. Next base: position 8,795,026 of record NW_024884142.1, on the reverse strand, counting down.
ACAGGAATGTCAAATGTGAGTTACTTCCCTAATTTTATTTCTGATGTTTGTGTCCAACTCAGACACTACCTTGAACTTTAGAAGTGCTGAAACATTTAATAGCAAAATATTCCTGCCATTTTAGATGGACATCTGTTCTACAAAACAGCAAAGAGGAAGCTTTAAATAATGCATTCAAAGGAGATGATAACACAGGAGAAAATAATATTGTCCAGGAACTGACAAAAGAAATTATATCTGAAGTCCAAAGGATGACTGGAAATGATGTGTGTTGTGACTGTGGAGCACAAGGTGATTCAATTAAGCATGTTTCTAATAGGTAAAACTGTTGTGTATCATGAGAGTGATATTTGACACTTTCACTTCTACTGCTTATCTCACAAAGATTATAGATGGAGTAGAATATGCTAATAATTTAATTTACACTGTTGTAGTAAGATTGATTTGTTGTATGCATATTTTAAGTGGAGGGAAATTGTTACTGGAAAGGTAGCTTTTATGCGATGTGTTTTGTTAGTTGTTCCTGTTGCTGATATAAATCAATTGAGCTTTATTAGCTCATACCTTAGATAAGATTTGGGCAAATTTGGAGAACAGTAAGATACTTGAATCGTTTTCCTAATACAACGTTTTTCCCCTTTTTTTGTTTGAAAGTGAGCCAGGGTATTGGTCTAAGACTATTATTTATTTGGAAGAGAATGCACTTGCTGACTGTAGTTTGCTGCATTGAGTTTTGTTGATCTGTGATTTTCTGCTTTTATGCTTTTTAAATTCCTGCTGTTTGCTGTGCTATTTTATGTTAGAGAGGCACTGCAGGACTTAGGCTTTTTGATCTGACGCTTTATCTGAAAACACCAGTTCTGAACCAGTCTGCATTTTTGTAGATGAGTAACTCCCAGCAATAGGTATGTGTAGAATTGTGAGAAGTGTCAATCCTGCTCTCTTTAAAGATGATTCTAAATATCTGCTATCACATGTTATCAAATAATTTTAAGCATTAAGATTATTTTAAAATAAATAATTTCAAGCAGCCTAAGTATCCTGAGATTATTTCCTTAACTGGAAAATAATAGGATATAGCAAGAATGCAAAATAGCAGGAAAAAGGGCAAGGAAGGGTAACGAATGATAGTTGAGTGACAGTGCATTGTAGTGTGGTACTGTATGTATGCTTCTTAATCACTGCTGCTTCACATAAACTAAAACATACTGGAAATAAAGAGAAAAACTCTAAGGCATTGTTAGTTTAGTTTCCATTGCACCTAAAGCGACCTCTTTCAGAATGCAGTGACATTTTATTGGTGTGTTATAAAAGAATGGTGTTCCAAGAATTGTAATTACTGAAAGCTGTGGAAAATGACAAGCTAGACTATCTCAGCAGCTTTCTTTACAAACACAAAATTATAAAATGTGTTGCCACTGCTTACCCCATAGAAAATCCTGGCTTATGATTCTCAATAGAGAAGATTAAAAAGCATAAATACTGGAATCTGATAATTTATGTATGATAATCTTATTTTTTCCAGGAGATCATTACTGTGTATTACATTTTCTAGAATGAAGTCATTCCCATAAATAATTTTAATCCTGTGAGTACTTTTTGTTTCAGATCCTACCTGGCTTTCAACAAATTTGGGAATTCTAACTTGCATTGAATGCTCAGGAATCCATAGAGAACTTGGTGTTCACTATTCCAGAATGCAATCACTTACATTAGATGTACTTGGAACATCTGAACTTTTGGTAATTAAATTGCTTTTATTGACTTAGGTAATACTGAAAATACTTCCAAAACAAGTGTGTTTTGATATATTGTTCCAATCTTGAAAATCATCTCTGGTAGCATAATTTAAGAAGACTTAGATATCAAGATTTAAGGAACCTCATGGAATATGTTGTCTTTCTGTAAACTTTGCCTGATCTTAGAATTCTAATTAATAAAGGCTAAATATTTTTGTTTTCCTACTCTTGGTTGCTCTTCAAATGGCTGTTTGACATACAAATATAAATATGCCTCTGAGATTAAAAATTGAAGGAGTCTGCAAATACTTAGCATGTTAAAATTCTAAAGATGCTGAATAATTAGTCATCAAAGGAAAAAATTTGTGTGTTTGGCTTTGATATACAGAGAGGTAACCACTATCAGCTGCTCTTTCAGTTTGTTTGTCTGTTAAATCCCAGTTGAAAACTGTTGTCCAATAAGTTACCATGATTGGTTCTTGATCACTGATACAGTAGCAGAAATAAAAATAAGAAACTAGAAGTCCTGGCTCCCATTCTCTCTTGTCCTCCCTCTAGTATGTGCATGTCCAGTGACTGAACAAATCTTAAGTGAATTGTGGATGTTTGCTTTTGGTTTTGTTTTTTTACCAGCTTGCAAAGAATATTGGGAATGCTGGTTTTAATGAAATTATGGAATGCTGTCTGCCAGTTGATGAGATGGTCAAACCTAATCCAAGCAGTGATATGTAAGTAAAAAGCTACTTACTGGAAAAAAGGCAGGCATGTTATTTGGCATTGCTAATGACTTGTCCCATTATGGTTTGTGCCAGCACACCATGAAAGATGTGTGATATCTTAAACTTATAATCATGGAGTAAGCTTTTATTTTTTCTTGATGCTTTACATAGCTGTTTTATTGAATTTTATCTGCTTGTAATTTCCATAATAGAATTCTATTACCAGCTCTCCAAGTCATGAGTTGTGAAACAAGAAGAAATAAGAGATTACCCATTAAGGAATTTTAAAGACGTACAAGGGCACAAGGATCTGAATTTCAACCAAAACTATTTATTTTGTGCTTTTTTAATACAAAATAGAAATGAGAATGAAGTGAGCATTTTATCTGACAGGTACTAAATACCTGTTTTGTAGAGACTGTGCCCAGGACCCCAGTCCGTAACTGTATGGAATAAGGAGAGAACATTTAACTGAATTCCTCGAAAACACTGAACTGTGATGGCAGAGACACAGCAAGGACAGCTGCCAACTTGGCTGTATAGGAGAGCTGGTAAACAATGTAGAAACAAACCCAGAAGAGCGGCTTTGGATAACACTATTTATATGTTATCTACACTTCCACCATTCTGACATAGCCAGTATAAAATGCTTCAGTTAAAATAATTTTGACTACTTCTATCCATAATTTAAAAAAAAAAAATATTGATAATTAAAATTGCTCTCACTGAATGCTAAATCAGTAGCATAGAATACTTTAAAAAATGAACCTGAAAAGAGGCACTTTTTAAAATAAAAAAGGAACACCATTCTCTTCTTCAGGGGCAAAAGCTATCCATTCGTTCAATCTGTTGTTCATCGATTTTTTTGTTTTGTATTTTTCCTTTTGCCCATTGTTGTAATGTTGAAGATGATACATTTTGTCTTTGTCTAACGCCTTCTGAGCAATGTTATGTACATCCCAAGAGCTGATAAGGAGTTAGGCTTATGAGAGTCGTGCCAGGTCTTGTCTTTCTGTGATGGGAAGAAGAATCGTCATTTGTCAGTTATGTATTAGCAGCATAAGAGGTAATTCATATACTGATTCAGATATCCTAAATGGTAGTTTTCATCTCAGTTTGGAGGTGAAACTAAAAACTCTGCTACCTTCTCTCTGTTCTGGCTGTGGCAAACAGTTGCTTTACAGACCACAGTCACTGCAGTGAACATAGATTGAAGGCCTGGATAGTCTGACCAGACATAGACTTTTGTGTCCCATGTCTTCCATTCCTTTCCAGCACACGGAGGAGTACAAGTCAGGAAACCATCAACCTGAAAGACTGTTGCTAGCAAAACAGATTTATGAAGCTTTGATTCGGAGGGAAAAAAACTTATGGTCTGTTTTGATATTGGCTAATTAATCTTCTGTGGTTCCATTTCGTCTTGAAAATATGAGATGCCATATCTTAGATGAATATTTTAAGAAGAAGAATAATGAGAAATACAGGCTTTCTCAGCTGTTATTTCAAATGACTTGCATGGATCTATGGAAGTTCTAACTAAAAAAATATAACAGTAAACTATATTCAATTTCAGGAATGCAAGAAAAGATTATATTACTGCCAAGTATATTGAGAGAAAATATGCAAGAAAAAAGCATGCTGACAATGCAGCTAAATTGCATGCTCTTTGTGAAGCTGTCAAGTCAAGAGACATTCTTGGATTAGTTCAAGTGTATGCTGACGGTGTAGATCTCACAGAAAAAATCCCACTGGCCAATGGACATGTAAGTGTGGCAATTTTTATTAGAAAAAAAGGTTATTAAAAAGTGCAGTGTGCTCTTATAATTAAAAAGGACTTTGTTTTCTAATGGAGATAAGATTTTAAGTGCTGCTCTGTACGCTTATGTTATTCCTAGGAGCAAGATGAAACAGCACTCCACCTCGCTGTTAGATCAGTTGATAGAACGTCCCTCCACATAGTTGACTTTTTAGTGCAGAACAGGTGAGTTTGTTGAAAATATTAAAATGTTACTGACTCTGCTTTTCTGTCAAGTAATACTTTAAATTATTTTTATTATCTAATTTTATTATTTAAAAATGTAATGTAGTTTTATTATGCAAAACGTAATTTTATTATTTAAAAATCTTGTAATGATAAAGGCTTATTGATACAGTGTAAGAAAGTGATTTTAATCAGCATTCCCTTTCTTCCTCATACTCCAACAGTGGCAATCTAGACAAGCAGACGTGTAAAGGTAGTACAGCCCTCCACTACTGCTGTCTGACCGACAACGTTGAGTGCCTCAAATTGCTGCTGAGAGGGAAAGCTTCTATTGAAATAGGTAAAAGGGTAATGTGTACTTCAATTTCATATTTGTCACTGCTGCAGATAAGAAAAACACAAGGGTGGAATACATGCTTTTTCTCCTCACCTGTTTTAACAGCTCTGTGAATAGTAATTGTTTGAAAAAATCAATATTCATTGCTTATTTCAAGTTTAAATTGACCTGTGCATTGTACTTGTTTTTAAACAAATCTTGGTAAGCGTTGAGATTTTCGACTGACATCTGGCCTAATTATACACTGCCCTTTCATGGCCATCATTGCATGTGTGTGACACATTGACTTGCTACTGCTTATCATATTCACTGGGCTGGTCTTAGTTGGACCTACATACAAAGGAAAGAAATGAATTCTAGGTTGTGTTGGTATATTACTTCATTATGTGCTTGCAGGTATATCTTTGTCTTTAGCAATGGACAGTAATAATGACTCCTGTTGTCCTATCTTTCTTTTCTTGATATAATGCAGCTAATGAATCAGGAGAGACACCACTTGATATAGCTAAGCGCTTAAAGCATGCTCACTGTGAAGAACTGGTAAGTGTGACATCTTCCCTTATGTTTGTTGATTTATAAGCAGAATTATGTCTGAATAAGTGCTTACAATTGAATATTCAACAAAAATTTTCCAGAGTAGTTTTCTGTTTAGGAAAAACAATAAATGTATATGCTTTTAAGAATTTTTTTTTCTTAGAATCTTTGGAAATATTTTACTTGTTGGGGCCAAAGGATGGTTGTGATTGAGATATTGGAGTCCCATCCACAAAAATTTTGTCAGACAACCTATTGAAATTGAACCAGTAAAATACTATTTAAGGGTTAAGGCCATAGAAATGAAGTTTGCTACCATCACTATGTCTACTAAGCCTGGAAAATTGACTGATGGGGTCAGGGTGCCTTGATAAGTGAATCTGTTTCAAAACATCTGCCACTGCAGCTGATTTCTTTGACTTGCAGTTTCTAAGTTGAAGCAAATTGATTGTGGTGTTTCTTGTCAGAAATTGGAGAGTGGGCCTGTAATGCAAAGACTGGTTCTTTTTGATTCCTTTGTGCTGTGGTTGGTCAGAGCATCACTGTTTGAACTTAACCCATTGTAATGGCTTTCCAAATTACTGAAGTCCGTTTCTAAAACAAAGGTGAAATTTGTACTTGGAAACCAGAGCTCCTTCAATGTGTGGTTCTTGTTTGTTTTCAGTTATGGTGTTTTAAAAGTAAGTTCTGCACGTACCATAGGTGTCAACAGTCATGTTTTATTCCTCAGCTAACTCAAGCACTGTCTGGAAGATTTAATTCTCATGTTCATGTAGAATATGAATGGCGATTACTCCATGAAGACCTTGATGAAAGTGATGATGATGTGGATGAAAAGTTACAGGTTTGCATCACTATTAATTTTCTGTTCATGTATCAAGTGTAGGCAAGCTGTTCGTAATGCTCTCAATAAGACTTCATACTGTGGGAATGAAGATACTGCAAAATGACATTTTGTGGTAAAATGCAGTAGCTTAAATGTTAGTTTCTTAAATTACTATTTATCTTCTGTTTAATGTAAAATGTTTTAAAAAAAAAAAAAAAAGACATCTGGCTCATTGCAGTCGGGTCATTGGTCATGTTTTCTTCTTAATGGAGTGAATATACATTCAGTACAGTTGTTATTTTTTTCAATGTTAGAAATATGTAGGTCTTCTGATCTTGAAGCAGAAGTAACATGCAAGGAAAGGGCCATTACAAAGAGATATACCTTACAGTACGTCCTTGTTTTTGTGAAGCAGCTCCACTGATGGCTATAGTTTTGTTTTCAGTGGCACTAAAGTTGTGCATTAAATTAAGCATTTTCAGTAATAGCGAGACTGTCTTAATTCTGTATCTTCCTGTGCAAATACCTTTTCTCTCCATTTTCATACTTTAAGTTTCAGTATTGGGGTGGTGCTACTGGGTCACAGAACTGCACAGAATGGCTGAGGCTGGGAGGGGCCTCTAAAGATGCTCTGGTCCAACCCCGCTGCCTGAGTGGGGTCAGCTAGAGGCTACTGCCTAGAATTATAACCAGATGGCTTTTGAAAATCTCCAAGGAAGGTCACGTTACGAGTATTCATATTACAAAGTATTCCGACGCCATAGGAACTTGATTCCATTTAAAAATAACAACAACAAAAAAAACACATTTCCCAGTTTTGGGATCAACTTAAAAACTATTGAAGCACCTAAATATACAGACAGGGAACAAACTACTAAGCTTTGGTATCAGAACAACTTTGAAAAATGGCTTGCCAAGTAATTTGAAATGGTGCATAGGCTCCAAAATACGGCCTTCTGGAATGTACTCTATGTAGAAGTGTTATGTAGAAGTATTGAACAGATTTTTGTGTGTGTGTGTGTGTGTGTGTGTGTGTGTGTGCAGAGTTCTTATTGCTTGCACCTTTCTTGCTTTGTTTGAAGGCACAAAAAATACCCAGGAGCAAGTACAATAGAGATGAGCAATATTTGCTGCTCTCTAGATGTTAGCACAACTATTTTTCTGTTGGAAGTAGCTAAGAAAAGAATCCTTTATCCTATGGGCAGTTAAATTCAACTTTTCATTCTACAAATTTTGATATTCTAGCATATCTCCTGCGAAGTTCCCCGTATCAGGCAGGGTGTAAATTGCCAGTACTTCAATGATTAATAACATAAAACCAGATCTTGTATGTTGGGTTTTTTAATTTCTTTTCAGAAGTATTAAAACCTCACAGTCATAGATTCATTCTTTCTTTTCCTTTCACAGACTGTGTTTAAAAATAGGCCATCAGATTTTTGGAACACTTGAATATTTTGGAAATGAATTTTGACATCAGCAGGTTTCCTCTGTTGCAAAATGTCCCTTTGGGAGGGTCCTGTCAGCAGAATTCTTCTCCCATGTCTTGTCCCCTTAGAGCAGGAGAGCTGTTACCTCTGACAGTTGAACAAAGAAGTCAGAGTTAGCAAAGAAGAGTAAAAAAGCCGCCACAAGTCCTCCCTTTCAACGAACAATTTTTACCTTTTGGGAATTTTCTTAAGATTTTTCTTGAGGATTTTGGTATATATGCAAGAATCTGTAATTTGTGGGCTGTTAAATCCAGTCTTTCTAGTATACCCAAACATTTGTGTATTTCTGTATACTGTGTCGCCATTCAGATGGTAACAGAAGTAATAGTGACCTTTTTGATAAAGCAGCTCAAAACTTTTTCCTGCAGTAAAACCTAGGTGGTTTACAACCAGATGTCTTCTCTGGGACACTGAGCCCTCTAAATTTCTTTTATAAATTTCGATCCATTTTTTTCTTCACTTTATTGTTGCCAGTTGCCTTCTGTGCCTGTTCTTTTTCTCTGGCCAGCCACTGACTTCCACCTCATCTAAAAGTTATCTGCTACTACTCAGCAGTGAGGCTGCTGTAATGAAATTGATTCTTCACTGCCCGCTATCAGTAGACTTATTCCACAGGGAATTTTGAAAGGAGATTAATGGCTATTAATCACAGGCTAGTGTCTGTGACTACACTGAATGCACTGATGCATATTGCTGTTGCTTTGCATCACGTGTGTGATCTGAATTCAGTTTGTGGGTGTCAGTGTATTAGTTGAACTTGTCTGTCTTTCTTTCAAATAAAATTTTATCATCTTTGTCAGAAAGGATAATTTCTGAAATGGCAGCTCTTTTAGTCTAATCTGAGCCTAATCTGAAAGAAAGCAAACACAGTCCAGCTGATTTCTGCTACTATTCCACACCCAACGTCTGATTCAGCCTCACTGTTTGCCTCCAATCTAGCTCAGAGTTGAGCCTGTATCAAGCTTTTTCAGTTTGTATCAAGCTGTTTCAGTGAAAGATAAGTCAGCAAAGGAAAAAATAAATCTAATGGTTTAGAAAGCAGAAGCAAGTGTGGGCTGAAATGAATGTCAGAACCAGGACAGAGGAGATATCAGGTAAGGAGAGGAGTCATCTAGCAAAGAGTGGCGCTGCTAAGCCAAAGGAGAGGCAGGGATTAGTGCAGATGGATGGCATTCACACTGTTTTGAGCTATCACATTGTGCTGTAACATGTCTAAAGGCCTACCTGATCTTACATGATCTATCCAGAGAAGGCTGTGAATGTGTTCAGAGGAAACTTGATTGCCTATTCATAAGACTGTCAATGAAAGTCTATTCTGCTCAAATGCTTTTACTCTGAATAGTTATTTTAATTTCATACAGACAGTGCAGCTAAGTGTTTATCTAACACTGTTTCTAAAGTCTTATTTAATTACACTCTCTGAACTGTGGAATGTTGCACCCACTCCTGCAATAGCCATATGAATTTTTTACTTGAGCTATTTTAATGGTTTGATAACAATAATTATCGTGCTTGTTGTTGAAACAGGAAAACTAACATTGCGTGTGTGGCAAACAGATGACTCCCTGCAGATCACAAGGACAGCTAATTGGAGCTCATTTGATAATGTGCATAGGTTGAGTGGTGTTCTATCCCCTCTGCCAATTAGTTTTCCTACTGGTGCTGTTATTAGTGAGCTAAAAAGAGTTCATGAGAAGTCTGGGCTACTGATGTATTGTAGCTTGAGCTACAGGTAGAATACTCAGATGCAGTTCTGTCCTGTTTTTGAGATGAACCTCATTGGTTTGGGATCTAACACTCCTGAACTTTGTATGAGGCTTAGATTCTTTGGTTGCTTGAATGTTTTTTGAAAAATATTACATGATATTTTTATGCAGGAACACTTGATCTATTCTGAATTTCTGTACTCATTACTACCTACAGCAGTATAGTTTGTATAGGCCTTTCAAGATCCCTTCCAATCCCTGACATTCTCTGGTTCAGTGTGTATATACAGAATACAGTGTTATTGTATAGGAGCATGCTACAAGAGAAAATGAAAGAACAACTTTTTGAAATGCAATTCACATGATTTTTTTTATTAACATGCACGTTTCCTGAAAGGCGAGGAGTATACATTCCAGATCATGTATTAGAAGCAGTGAAAATGCATTTTAGAAGCGATTTGACTATCTTGGAATCATTGGATTCTATTAATAAGTAAAGTGAGTACAAATAACACAGTATCACTGAGCACTTCTGTTGTTGTATTAAAGCAACCCAGTCCTAATCGGAGAGAGGACAGGCCCGTCAGCTTCTATCAGCTTGGATCAAACCAACTTCAGCCTAATGTAGCATCGTTGGCAAGAGATGCAGCGAGCATTGCTAAGGATAAGCAGAGGGGATTTATGCCAAGTATACTGCAGAATGAAACGTACGGAGCAATACTCAGTGGCAGTCCACCTCCCATTCAAGCTTCAGTACCTGTTACAAGTAGTGCACCTCCTCTACCTCCAAGAAATATTGGCAAAGGTACTAACACTGGAAAATATGTTAGATGATTGGGACCGTGATCATTTTTTTCTTTCATTTTCAAGTTTTCTTTTACAGTTATTTTGAACAGGTAAGTATTGGAACAGTTTGTTGTTACCTTCATCTTGCATATTTGAAGTGAATCTGCACAACCAATTCTGAGTTTGATTTGCAGTGTAAGTACAAGAAAGTACACAGCAGTGTGTGAGAAAACGATGCCAAGTAACTTCAATAAAATCAAACCTTTTATTAAAAGGAGGGCTACAGTAAATTTAATTTGGCAAGTACTTCTTACTTAAATTCCATCTTCTTTTCTCTTACTTGTAGATGTCATTGTGGAAATTTATAGGTGCAATTTTCTTAATATTTGACTGCTATAGGAAATTGTTTGAATACGTAGGAAAAGGAGAATGTAGGCCAAACAAGAGAGATTTTTAGCATTACAGAGTCTTCTCTTGATAAATAAATGCTTCAAGGTTGATAAAATAAAATGGAACAAAGTATAGATTCACAGTATGGAAAACTGGTATGGAAAATTGGAAGTAGACCGGTTGCCAGAACGTAGGTGATCAGTAGAACAATATACATAAAATGTACTGGCTTCATCTCTGTTCAGGAAGGATGCAAGATCTACCATTAAAGCTGACTCCTAAGTCTCATTCTTATGTTCATATATAATCTGTGTGGATATTGGAGAATTGTAGAGAGATTTGTATAGGTTGTCTTTATTCAATACACGTTCGGTTGTGTTTCATTGTTTCAGTGCAATTAACAGCTTATTAGTATCAGTGCTGTTTATTAATCCACAATCTCTCATGGGTGCTAAACTTATGTAAAGTTAAAGTCCAGAAAGTGACTGTGTAAACACTTCATTTTCTAATAGATTCCAATTCCGTAAGAGGACATTAGGGATGCAGAATGTTCTAGGCCTGTGAGAGTGATGTCTGCCTTGGAAAGCACTGCACAGAAATCGCAATACAGGGCTCCATGTGACAGTGATCATGGCTGAGATTGCAAATTGAACATTTGTGTAATATGGAAACTCAGTTGTTTGTTCCACAGAAGTGGCTGCAGCATAAAAGGAGGATTAAAATGTATTGTTTTGTGAGGAAAAAAGACTGAGAACAATAGAACAGCATGGTTCTGTGCTACTTTGAAAGAGTAGTGTGAGGCTGGCAGAAGTTTAGCTTTGCCTACAGCTATGTTTCTTGGCCAAGGTGGGATTCCTTTTACCTGACATTTTTGCATGAAGTATAAGCTTAATATCAGGATATGTTTTTTACTTAATGAAGAGGAATGCTTCCCCCACCAAACAGGAAAATCTCCCCAGTGTCTTGTCTTTTGGCTGTGAGGGAGCTTGCACCGTCCATTTAACTGTTAGATATTATCCCTAAATAAGTTACATAATTGGATAGTTAAAAAGACTCTTTTACCTTTTGATATTATTTTACCCATGGCAAACTGTATGGTTTTACCCAGTGTTTGCCCTTGATTAAATGACACTTGAAATAGGGTCGTTTTAATTTCATTCCTGACCTCAGACTTGTTGGCACCAGTATAGTGTGACTTGTGCCAAGAAAGCATGCTGCCTGGCTCAGAGAGTCTATTAACTCATGTTCTTTACTCTAGCAGTGCATTAGCCTATTACTTTATGTGCTTGGTTATAAGCAATGGTAGTATCGCCAGTCTTAGCTTCATGTCAGTAGCTGATATTGTTGTTATGCTTATGATGTATTATTATTATTACTCCTTTATCCTCTTAGCTTTAAGCTGTTCTTCAAGTCTTCTGAGCCTTTTATGCTTTTCCTTGCAACCTGATATTTATTCATACCTTAATCTGTTTTGTTTTTTCTTAGTATGATGCTCGTACTCTCAGTAGGGAAAAATGGCATGAGAAGTGCAAAATACTGGCCTTGTGATGAAAGCCTGTAGTGTGCTTTTTACAAATGGGCAGGCAGCTCTTTAGAATGGAATTGTTTAGGAGACTCTGAAAAAGCAGTACTGTGTAACCAATTCTAGTTTCATGCATAGCTATTACAGCTCCTTGTTTGGGTCAAATTCAGTTTCATGTCAATTCCGAATCAAAACTGATGTTTCACTTTGAGTCAGCAAGGTCTGCTAGTATTAAGAGCAAGATCCTTTTTGTTTGGTATACTTGAGATGATTACAGCTATCAGCTATAGGTTAAAGAAGGTAGCAAGAAATGTCTTCTCTCTTCTTGTTAAAAACATTCTGCTTTTGAAGTGTCGATCTACTTTAAAGTAATACTAGAGACAAATTTTAGGGTAAAGGGTTAGTAAGACTTCCGCCAAAAACTTGCATGTATTTTTTTTAGAGCAGATTCTGATTTCTGCTCTAGTATTCCTGGTATTGCAGGATGGCAATAGTTCTAATTTGGTGAATATAGTGTATAGCTGCACAATTTTAAAAGCACAGGTGTCAATATTAACGCTTTGTGCTTAGGGTGAGCAAAAATAATAATGCAGTATTTTCCTCTCTTTTTAGTTCAGCCTTCAGTTCTTGGCAGTGGTATTCAGACAATTTCTTCATCTAATACAATGTGGAAGACAAATTCTTTAGGAGTGGAAAGTATAAGCAGGCAAAGATCTTCATCTGATCCACCAGCTATTCATCCCCCTGTGCCGCCATTGCGTGTAACATCTACAAGTATGTTTCCACTTTGCCCTGTTTTCCCTTCTGCTGTATCTAATCATAGTTGGCTTATTTTTCCATTTTCACAACTCATGCTTCCTCTTTTGGTGACTGTAGCTTTGGCCTGTCGTTCCCATCCAGTGACTTCGTATGAGCCGTCTTCTCCGACGTTCCAGTGAGGACTGTGTGGTGTATTGCAGGGTCAACAGGAAATAGTACTTTACTATTAGAGTTAAAGAGCTTTCCACCTGTATGTATAGGTTTAATGATGCATTTCTCGTTGGTGACTTGTAAAGATAAGTGTTTCATGTAAGCCCAGGGCTCCAGGCTTCCACCTCTCCACCATTGTGCTCAATTCTTGCAGAACGTAATGTTCTTTAGACGTCTTCATGCATCACCAACTGCTGTTGTGGTGTTCCAAGAATTCAGTAGAAATTTGAACTAATTACTAAACCTAATGTGAAGTTTCTTTGACTAAATGTTGGCATAACAGGATTTTAAAAGAAGTTCCTCTGAACAGAATTTCTCAGATATTCACTCAGCTATTTTTCCGTAAAAATCAAACCGAGGGTCTTGATTGAGCAAACAGTATTCAGTTAAATATAGTCATATTCTTGAAAATATTAGATCAGAATGACTTTGTTAAGACACAAGAATTTTCAGTTTGTACTTAAATGCTTTGTTGAATTGAAGTACTTGTGAGCTCTCTGATCTTGACTAGGCGAAACCAAAGGTAAGCCTCGTTCCAGAGAGGTCTTCCTTCCAGTGGAAGGATTGCTTTACATTTAAATTGTTGATTACAAGTAGTATTTATCTGTGATAGAGATAAATGCTGTAACAGGAAAACCTGTGGATGAGAATCCAAGAGACAAAATGGTACATCGAAGTCTAATTCCTTTTCACTGTCTAACTTCTTTCTATAGATGTGCTTTCTCCTGCACCACCGCCTCCAGTGGCAAAGACAGCCAGCATTATGGAAGCTTTGAGCCAGCAATCTAAACAGCAGCCAGCTCCTCCACAAACTAAGCCAACCCCGCCACCGCTGCCCCCACAGCCTCCTAGTAGAGTTTCTCAAAGAAAGCCTATTCCTGGGTAATTGATGCCATTTTAGTATTTAATGCATATATTTCATAATTATTATTAACTTTTCAATTATGTGGCACGTAACATGAAAGTCTTCTAAAAGGCACACACACCTTTGCCAGCGATGTGTTCTAAAGTATGCGAATGAACAGAAGACAGATACTAAAGGAAGTTACATTACAAGGATTCCCACAGTAAAAACAGGGTAGACTAGTGATTTAATGTTGGATGACTTGAGTAATATCTACAGAATGATTACCCTTGCTGGAAGTAAGAAGCCATGAAGAATAATCAGTTTCTAGTTTTCTTATAACAAGGAAGAGATAAGAGGATATTATGTCTGATTTTGTCATTTGTTGTTCACGTGTTTGTCCTTCATTCAGTTCCATTCAGTATTTTCATTCATGGTGGAAGTAGACCTGGAGTAGAAAATATTCAGATTTGCAGGAAACAAAGTTAGAAGGGACCCTTGTCCTGCTGGTTGTGATTATATTCAAAGTAGCCTTGAAAAATGGCTGTAGTAGTCTAGGGACAGGAAGGATGTTATTTATTAAGCAACACTTGGTACTGAGGAACAATCAGCTACAAAAACAGACTAAGGAGAATGGCAAAGTATGGTTAAACAGAAATCCTTTAGAGAAGGAATCTGCAAAGACATAATGAGGCACAAATAAAAGTTATTCAGAAGACTTAGGAATGAATCCTTCCAACTGTCTCAACATCAGTGACCCCTCATCTGGAGTACTCTATTTAGTATTGGGTATTGAAGTAAAATAAATACACAAGGTACTGTGGCTGAAACCAGGGGAGATCAGTAAGATAATGAGAAGTCTAGAACATATGGCTCTTATGATAAAAGTTCAGAAGAAATGAGTCTTATCTTTTAAAAAAAGAGAAATTGTAGCACAGATACAAGCCTTCAAATATATGCAACAAATTGGATGATGTCATTCCTTTTTATGTTTCAGGGAGGCTCTGAAAATAATATTGTGGTTTAAATTGTAGCAAGAATAATTTAGACGCCAGGGAAAGCTTTCCAAATGAAAGCACAGTGGAATATGTTACCAAATTTTCTAGGAATTTTTTTGATTCTCTGCCACTGAGAATTTGGCAGAATATAGCCTGTACAAACGTAGATAGTTATAAGATATTGCAGCATGTATACATATGTATGTCTGTGTGAGATAATATGTAGCGGTGATGCTTTGTGACGAGAGATAAACGACCTCTGACCTTTGTTTCTAGCCCTCTGATTGTATATAACATACTGAGTAAAAGGGAGAAGCAACTTGAAGTTTGCTATAATGTAGACAATATATAATGATATAATAAATTGCACTGAAGAATATTAAAAAGCAATGGAATGGACTTCAGAACTTAAGAAAAGAAAATCAGCTCTATGCAAACTGCACAAATGGAACCTGAAATTACTCTTCTACCTTACATTTGTAGCTGAAATGCAGCTAATTGTTGGCTTGCTCAAAAATAAGCAAGCTAATATTTTAAAATTAAAATACCAGTCACCAAAAGATACTGATGATATCACAGGAACTTTGTAATTTGAAAAATATCGTGGATTCTTGTGGTTGGTGTCCTTGTTTGTTTCTTAAATGGAAGAATTTCTTACTTCTTTGAATAGGTCTGAGAAGTCATCTGGCTTAAGTAACAAGGGGCAGTCTAGAGGACTTGGGGCTCTACAACAAACTGGTAATTATAGTTTATAGATTTATTTTGCTGCAGTTAATTATTATTATTTACAGTGTAATGGGGCCAGTTATTTCATTTATTTTGTGCATTTACACAGTCAGTACCAGCATTCTTGTTTATTTTCTTGATTGTGTAGGCCTCAATGCTTAAAGCTATTCTGCATGAATAGAGCAATATTTTAGCTACTGTTTTAGGGCACTGCAATAAAATATTGAAAGTTTGCATGGATTCTGTGGTGATTTTAGTGGAATTTCTCCTACCCAATATCCTTTTCCTCTGTATGTTTTCTGTTTATTGGTTGTTACTGTGATAACAACACAGTGAGAATTTTCTAGTCATTGTCTGCTGTTACTGTTAGAAGTTTCCTGTGAAGGTACAGCATCTTGATGAAAATGGCCTTGATTAAGCAAGGAAAGTTCTAAAAGCGTGCAGTTTGTAATGAATGTGTGGAGAAGTGAAAAAATCGGTTCTGGTCTCATCTATTTTGTAGGGTTTTTTTTCTCTTGTAATGTATCTGCAATATTAAATGTCTTGCAACACTAAAAAAAAAATCTGAAGTAACTGTATTTGCAAAAAAATAAACCTTTTTGGTGAAGAATATTGTAGAAAAATTACAGTGTTTTTTAGAAAGAACCATTAAAATGAAATACACATAGTATATAAAATTCTTTGTATCCTCCAATTTAGAATGATTCATTTAATTTTAATTTGCATTAATGTTTTTTCTTTTTTAATAATATTTTTCAAAGCGTGCCTAAAATGTAATTGTTTTACTTGCCTTAGCAGCAGGAGAATCTTCTTCTGTATGTGAAATTCCAGCAACACAGACTGGTTCTACAGCAAATACTTTGGCACAGATCCAGCCACCGGCACCAATGCCAAGGAAATCCCAAATAGTAAGTAGACAGTCCGGGTTTGACTTCATTGAATTTTCCACACACTGTCGAACACACTCCTGAGATTAATAATCTGTCCTGCTAGAAGGAAAGTGTGTGAACCATGAAAAATACAAAACCCGTATCCCCAGTTCAGTGTGTGTCACCTCTGGTAGATATTCATGAAAACCTTGCTTCTCTTGCATTTCCTTAGTGATGGTAAATGATTTTTAATTAAAAAGAACACCAACAAAAAACAAGGTTTAAACCAACAACAGAGCTTGGATTCTTTGCTTGTATCTGAACGTGACACACACCACGTATAAAATGTATGGGTTATTGAGGGTAGATGAGCTTGACAAGTGCACAGTAGGAAGTTATTTGTATGTCATTTAAAACTTGATTCTTAAACTTCAGTGAAGTGGTAAGGGAGGTTTTTTGCTTTCTTTTATAATGGAAGTGGATATAATGATTTACCTAAGCACATCAAATGACTTCAGACTAGACTAGTCAGATCTAGGCTCAAAAGAAGAAAAAGTGGATCTTTGGTGAATTAGTTATCTTTACAACTCTCTGTCATGCTGAGTATAGACAAATGACAATAGAGAGATCCCGTGCTCTTGAGGTGCTCTTTGTGACAAGGCCTGGGCTGTTTTGTACTTTAAATTCTGTGTAGGAACATGGTTCATAATAGCCTGAGAGGTGGGAGGTGTGCTGTTTCTGTCTCCAGAACTGTGTTATTAAGGGGTTATATTCTTTCTTCTGTCTCTCCATTCATTTTTCCTTAACTATGTCTGTTGAAATAGTAACTCTCCAGGACAGACTTCAATGTGTTCATGTGCATAGTCTTGCACATTTGTCTGGTGCTCCTAGAACTCTTAGTAGCTTTTGTCATCTGATAATATGAAAAAAGCCACAGAGACATCTGGATTTCATCTTGCATTAGTTGGTACTGTAAAATCTTCTGTTTTCTTGGCTCTCCCTCTCTTGTTTAACCAAGTTAATGTCTGTCTTGCATCAAAATAACTTAGATGGTTTAGACTACAATAAAATTTAATGGTCTGGTTAGTGAGAAATGGAGTAGCTATTCCTTTTGCTATATGCACTAAGGGAATTGCTGTTTCTGTAAAGCTGTTAAACTCTGATCCCAATTTCTTTTGTGTGTTTTGAGATTCAGATGTGAGCACTGGATGCATCCATTCAGCACACGTGATAATTCTGAAACAGCTCCATGCCTGGCTTTCTGTATAAATTAAGGTCGTAGTAGTCCTGTATCTTGTTCACTCCTTTTCTCTTTCGTAGGACAAACTGCTTTACTTTTGTGTGAAAGGGCTGTCCTGGCTGATTTTTAGAAACAGTCTGTCTCTACTCACTGTTTAATATTAGTTGCATGTAATGAGGAACATGTCTGACTCCACATACCTCCAGGGCACCAGTAGGCTGAATTTTTTGTCACTGAAAAAATCAGCTGGAAAATATTCTTCTGGCATAAGACAAAGAAGTAAGGGAAACCTGGCTCAGGTTGTATGCTAGTTAAGGTGCTTTAGCTAAATCAATCTAGCTAAAGCATCTTAGCTGAGATTTAGTCAAGGGCCCCCTCAGCTAAGGAGCTTTAGCTAGATCAGTCTAGCTAAAGCACTTGACTAAATCACTCCATTTGGCCTTATACTTCAATATTTTTTGCTATGTCTGCCAGAAATTACAGAAGTCAGCCCAGATTTAGGAAACAATTGCAGAAGTATTCCTTGAGTAAAGAAAAAGGTCTGGTTACACATATGTGTGCAGCCAGTGGCTTGTCTCCTATATAATGCATTTGCCCAATAGCCTGTTTTTCATTTAGAAAGTTCCTGATGCAGCGTTTTTTTCAGTGTATACTTGAGATTCTTGAAAACATTGTTGACATATGGAAAACTTCCCTGGAAGATGTTAGCCTCATGGGAATGGAGATTTATTTTAATTCCTTTGACATCCAAAGAACAAGAAATACTTGGAATTACAACCCTTTGAAGTTAGTAATTATGTCACTGTTGTACTGATGTGAAGCTTTTTCCTCTTGACAAAGTTGGTTGTGGTTCAAACTGTAACTTGGCTGAGATGGAGCAAAATCATTGCGATGCAGTGCAAGGCCATGGGGTATGCACACAAACAGAGCCTAAGGATATGTCTCATCTGGGCAGGACATGGTTTATACTAAAATGCAAATGGATGCTTGTGGATGAAGTCTTTTCACCCAAGCTTTCTGTTCCGTGGCTGACCTAAGCAGAGACTAGGACAAGTTCCCAAACATGCACTGCATTAACATCTTTCTGTTGACTTAAATGGCACTTGGAGATCTGCTCTGGCATCTTAAGGTAGAAACTAAAGACTTTTGGTGACTGCAGCTGCAGAAACTGGAGGAGTGGCTAGATTCATTCTAGAAAGCTTATACTGCGCCTCCTTATCCTGCACCTCCCCATTCCTTGCATGGAAATCATTATGAGCATAGCATTAGTGTTGATCTGCAACAGGAATTGAAAGCAAATGCAGCAGCCGTAGGTAGCACAGGATCACAGAATCGTAGGGATTGGAAGGGACCTCCAGAGATCATTGAGTCC
This sequence comes from Centrocercus urophasianus, assembly GCF_019232065.1. Classification (NCBI taxonomy): domain Eukaryota; kingdom Metazoa; phylum Chordata; class Aves; order Galliformes; family Phasianidae; genus Centrocercus; species Centrocercus urophasianus. The sequence goes on along the minus strand of NW_024884142.1, from coordinate 8,775,981 downwards.
AACCCCCCTGCCAAAGCAGGTTCCCTACAGCAGGTCGCACAGGTCGGCATCCAGGCAGGTCTTGAACATCTCCAGAGAAGGAGACTCCACCACCTCCCTGGGCAGCCTGTTCCAGTGCTCCGTCACCTCACGGTAAAGTTCCTTCCCACATTTGTGCGGAACTTCCTATGCTGCAGCTTATGTCCGTTTCCTCTTGTCCTGTCTCCACTCACCACTGAAAAGAGATTGGCCTCACCACTATGGCCCCCACACCTTAGATATTTTTAAACCTGGATCAGGTCCCCTCTCAGTCTTCTTTTCTCAAGGCTGAACAGACCCGGTTCACTCAGCCTTTCTTCATAGCAGAGATGCTCCAGGCCCTTCACCATCTTTGTGGCCCTCCGCTGGACTCTTTCCAAAGAGATCCCTGTCTTTTTTGTACTGGGGAGCCCAGTACAGGACACAGTACTCCAGATGAGGCCTCACCAGGGTAGAGGGGGAGGATCACCTCCCTCGACCTGCTGGCCATGCTCTTTTTAATGCACCTCAGGATGCCATTGGCCCTCTTGGCCACAAGGGCACACTGCTGGCTCATGGCCACCCTGTCGTCCACCAGGACACCCAGGTCCCTTTCCGTAGAGCTCCCCTCCAGCAGCTCATCCCCCAACCTGTACTGGTGCATGGAATTATTCCTCCCCAGATGCAAGACTCTACACTTGCTTTTGTTAAACCTCATCCGGTTTCTTACTGCCCAGCTCTCCAGCCTGTCCAGGTCTCACTGAATGGCAGCACAGCCTTCAGGCGTGTCAGCCAATCCTCCCAACTTCGTATCATCAGCAAACTTGCTGAGGGTGGCCATTATCCCCTCATCAAGGTCATTGATGAAGATGTTGAACAAGACCGGACCCAGCACAGACCCCTGAGGCACACCGCTGGTTACAGGCCTCCAACCGGACTCTGCACCGCCAACAATGACCCTCTGTGCTCTGCCAGTCAGCCAGTTCTCAACCCACCTCACTGTCAACTCATCTATCCCACACTTGCTCAACTTTGTTATAAAGTTGTTGTGAGAAACAGTATCAAATGCCTTTCTAAAATCAAGGTAGACTACATCTACCGCTCTTCCCCCATCCACCCATTATGTGACAACATCATAGAAGGCCACCAGGTTGGTCAAGCATGACCTCCCCTTGGTGAACCCGTGCTGACTACTCCTGATAACCTCCTTTTCTCCCAGCTGTCTGGAGATGGCATCCAGCACAAGCTGTTTCATCACCTTTCCAGGGACAGAGGTGAGGCTGACTGGGCTATAATTGCCTGGATCTTCCTTCTTGCCCTTTTTGAAGACCAGAGTGACATTGGCTATCCTCTAGTCTTCAGGGACCTCCCTCATTATCCAAGACCTCTCAAAGATGATGAAGAGAGGTTCAGCAGTGACCTCCGCCAGCTCCCTCAGCACACGAGAGAGGCAGGAGATTGGGGTGGTGGATACTGTGATGCTAAGGCAAGACAATTTCAACGTGGTTTCAAACAAGACATTACTAGGATTGGAATCCTACTGCAATATGGAATATTGAAACTCCCTAATAAACAGTAGTGAGAACTTTTCAATTGGAAAACCACTCCTGTGGCTTGCAGTCTTCAGCACTACTGAGAGCCTGAAGATATTCTGGAGAATTTATAGATTGAATTTAAGGATTTAGTAAATTAGAAAAGGGCGTATTGGTATGTGACGCAGACCTCACAGCACTCACGGTGTAGCACTTGATTGATCAGCACATATTTGGTGTAAAGTTGTGATTGCTGCAGTGATGTAGAGCTCTGAAGGCTGGCTTGGGTGAGCCGGAATGGAAGATTACAAAGGGAAAGCTGGCCCACATTGATGGCATAGAGGTTCTGAAAGGCTGTGGAATGAAAGAGTAAGAGATCTAGCTGAACTCTAACCTATTAAAAATAACTGTACCATTTTTGCTGCTTTCTTTAAATCAAGTCTAAGTCTGCTTTGACTCTTCCATGCTTGTTATTTACGTTTTCTTATTTTTACATTTCAGTCAAAAACTAAACCCAAAAGGGTGAAAGCAATTTATAACTGTGTAGCTGATAACCCAGATGAGCTAACTTTTTCAGAAGGAGATATCATCGTAGTCGATGGCGAAGAAGATCAGGAGTGGTGGGTGAGTTTTTTGTGTTTCCTGTCAACATACTTTAAAAGAAATACATGAAATGCAGAGGTTGATTCCCACTTCAAAAGATTCCTGTTGGGTTTCCAAATAGCAGAAGTTTCATCTCATGGAAGCCCTATTCCAGGTGTTTCTTCTGTTCAAAAATTAAGCTTCAGATAAATCTTTAGCGTTTCATTCAGGAAAAAAAAAGTTTGATTAGTAGGGTACCCAGTATGTGTAACTAAGGAAATTCTTGGGTGGGTGTCAGCAACTTAAGAATCTACAACTATTTTGTATTCCTTGAAGATGGCCTATGGTGGTCCTCAGGAGACAGCTTTTTATTCTCCTGATTCTTTAGCTGACTGAAATTGAGAAGTGGTCTATTCTGTGTGCTGGGAAACCAACTCAGCTATTTGCACTCCAGAGCTGCATCAGCTGAAGAAGTCTTGGAAAATTGTTTTGTGTGAAAACACTTGCCTTAGCCTGATTGTTAGCTAGCAAAGAGTAGAATTCCATATTGCATCTAAATTGGCAATAATGCTGTGCCTAAGTACATAAAGACTCATGTAAAACCCCAAATGCTTGAGATTTACTGAAGCTTGATTCATTCTTTTCACTTGCTGCTAAGAGGAGAAAGGAACAGCAAACAGAGACTGAGCTGCCAGGCATTCCAGAATGAAATGAAATGGCATAGTAGAGGTTCTGCATTATGAAGTGTTGTTTTCGGAAAGATGAATAAAAGAGAATTTGGGGGGAAAAAAAGTTTATAGCTGAATAAAAAATGCATCCTGCTGGTCTGAGTTTTGTCATGATGTTTCTTTGTCTTTGGTAAAAGGAGAAAAAAAGATGTAGGAAGAGACTTGTCATACTTTAGACAGGAAGGTCACTGGTGTTCATTTTGGTGATATTGTAATTCCTTTTTGAGATTAACTTGAAAAATATCTGAACTCTTGTAGATTGGTCATATTGATGGAGATCCGAGTCGGAAAGGAGCTTTCCCTGTATCATTTGTGCACTTTATTGTTGACTAAGTTGCTACTGATAAGTGGAGACATTTCTCATTACCAGCGGTCACAGAAATAAGTTTTGCTCTGTTTCATTTCATCTACCTATCTGCAAACGCCTTGCCAGAACACTGCCCAAGTCCTAGGTACTGTAGCTTACTTTTTTATTACGATTGTTCTGATTTGGGGACTTTTAGAACTTTTTTTTATGTGAAAACTTCTCATTATCAGTTTACACTTCAGAAAAAAACAAAAAACAAACAAAAAAAACCTTCTTCCTGTATTTTTTTAAGGTGAACTGAAAAGCTTTAACAATCAAAAATCCATGTAAGTATGTGAACATCACAACATAAAGAATGTTCTTTTTAAACCACTCACTGTTATTTTATTCTCCCTTTTTAACTTGGCAATACCACACTTCAGTGTTGCTTCCCCAATCAAGGAAATTGTGTGCATTTGTAACAGGGCAGTGAATTTATCCAGTTCTCAATACAGTTTGAAGTATTCGGAACCAAAACACGCAAGCTGCTGCTTAGTTCTCAAGTGAACTCATTCAGCATTTTGCCATAGTGGCTGTCATCCAGGATGTCATCTATTGCAGAAGGAACAATTCTAACTAGGTGTCTTTGGCCAGGTAAAAGTAAAAAGTATTTCAGTTTACCACAGGAGAAACTTCTTTCTTTCAGAATGGATGTAGATATTTCCTTAAAGTTATCTGAAATCTGTGTTAGTTGTTGAACTTTCTAGGTCTGATTTTGTGAGCTTGAGACTTTTACTTTTCTAGGCTGCACGTGTGTGGAACCTGTTTTTCGAATGTTCTTTGTGTATGTTACATCCATTTTGGTCATTTAATGTGACTACTGCTGGTTAACTAAACTGTGGCAATATTACTGAGTTACTGCATTAACTCAAGGATATGAAAACTGCACTTCCTGAAATGTACTTAACCATGATGATGGATTGCAGAACATTTCTTACACTTGTATCATTATAGTGGTTAGGCTTTTTGTTTGTTTGTTTGTTTTGGAATTTCTTAACGTGTTCACACAGAACGTATTTGGTGGAAGACTTAGGTAACTATCCTTGGTTAATAAGGTCTCTGACACCTCACAAGTACAGTACATTGCGTTCTATTTTATAAAAATTTGTGTGCCACTACCTTGCAAACAGTAATAGTTTGCTAACTCACTCTGTATTTATATAATATACCCACCTTTATGGTAGCTACACTGTTAAATTTGTTTCACTGATTTGTGAACAAAGGCTAGGCTATTGATAATTCCCAGTTGGCTGGTGGAAAGCACCAATGCAACTCAGGTGTCGTTTTGGTGTTGGTATATTCTGGGATTGTACCAGTGGTTGCTTTTATGCTACAGAAGCAGCTGGTAGCATACAGTAAGAAAAATCCATGTCTAGGTCACGTTGGCTTTGACCACATTTTGTGAATATTCTCTCTAGATTTATCGAGAGAGCTTCAAATTTCTAACAAGTGATGTTTAAATTTAGCCATTTTACACGGAACAGAATGGAAAACAAGCCCCTGCATGTACTTATTTGGAGAAAAATCACATATCCCACAGTGCTGGGAGAGCAACACTCATCTTGATCTTACCTTGTATCGCTTTTCCTGAATGTCCACTTGGTCAATAGCCTCTCAAACGTGTGGGTACAGCCAGTATACACATAACTTTCATTTTCCTGATGCTGTTGCTGCAGTTTAAATGGGGAACAAACTGGAATGTTTCAAGATATTTTTGTTGCAAGTTGAAGCAAATTAGTCTGTATTTTCAAAGTTCCCAGTAAAATGATAGAGTAATAGTTTAGCACTACAGTTCTATTCACTTACTGAATTTCAGTTTGCAACACTATTTTGTATGTTTCTATCCCTGATAGAGTCTAGAGAGTAAATGGGCATATTATTTTGCACAGATCTCCTAATGTACAGTATTTTTAACACAGAATCTTATAGTGTACAACTCATGAAGTTTAAACAATGATGCAAATTTTCCTTGGGCTCTGCTAGAAGAGGAACACACTTTAAAATTAGTCGCAGTCCTGTTCACCAGTCACTTAGGAAGCCTTTAGACTACACTGCAACAGCACTAGCAGTGCAGACTGTTAAAATGTTGAGGACCAATAAAGAGCAGCTAAATAAAATTTATCCCTAGATTTTCAACATTTCTCAAAGTTTGCTTTTCCTCTGGCAGAGGAAGAAGAAATTCTAGAGCCTGTAGATATCTATTTATAATATAAAATTTAGAATTTTAAGTCCAAAATCTTGGCATATTTCATACAGCTTTTCAAATCTGATCAAAATAATGATTCAAAACAACTGTTAATAGACTATTAGGTTGCTGTGTTAACTGTTTAAAAAGGAGCAAAGGACACTTAAAAATGCAGCTTAGAATGCTATGAGATGTATAATATTCAATTCAGTGGTTTTTATTTTGTTTAGTTGCAGAGCAACTGTATATATTGTATAACCGAAAATCAGCTCTTATTTTCAACGTCCTGGATGCAGTGATTTATAATTAGAGCATGATTAATAAATTTTACTCTTGTTAACCAGTCAAACATCTGGAGAAATAAAACTACTTTTAAAATCACTTTGGCTACTTTCTCTCTGTTGCTTACACAATTTTGTTCTTTGTGTAAAACAAGAATCATAGAATCACAAGATCATCCAGTCCACCCATCCTCCCACTACCATTGCTACCACAAGCACTAAACCATATCTCACAGCTCCTCATCCAGACGCCTCTTGAACGCTGCCAGGGACGGCGACTCCACCACCTCCCTGGGCAGCCATTCCAGTCCTGACCACTCTCTGAGAGAAAAAGTTCTTCCTCGTGTCCAACCTAAACCTCCTCTGGTACAGCTGTGAGAGAGAACTGTGCAGACAGGACATCTTCTATTAAATCAGAGGCATGAAGAACCAACTACTTATAACTACTTCACTGCTCTTGCCCTTTTGTTATGAATCTCTGTTAAGCAGAACTGAAGTTTATATTAACAAATTCATTTAAAAAAATAGAAGCAAGTGTCAGTTTTATTTTACATTTCTACATCAATATACAAAACATGATTTAGAAAAAAAATATCCATGTTAAATATAAAATTCTGTATTGTTCTGGAAACAACTCTGGTGGAATAGTTTCTTCAAGTCACATCTGGGGAATGATGAAGTACCACAAACATTGTTGCACGTTCTCCTCTCCACAGCAAGTCTTTTCTGAGTTCGTGTATGGCTGCAGCCAGCCTGCAGTATGACAGAGCCCCACGTCCTCCTCTCACAAAGGCCTCTTGTACTGCACAGTCACGTGCTGCTGGAGAAAATCAGGACTTCTCCGACATCAAAACTGAATCAAAGGCTGTGGATAGCACTTTGCAAATAGCTTGTGCTTGTTCCTGTATTGCATAAAACACATGCATTATTTCTTTCTGAACAACTTCGGAAATCATCGAAACTCAATTAAAGCAGAGCGTGGTCTGTATCGTTCATTGGGCAGACATGCAAAATAGAGTAGCACAAGTGAGATTTAATTGGATTTCTGTGGCCTGCAATGACATGCAGGAAGCTGTTTTAAATGAGCTCTTTTGAAACAAGTCAGAGTTGTTAGCTTTCATCATAGCATGATACCAGCATTCAGAAAGTCAGTACATGTGATCCCCCAGCACCTCTCAGTGTGTGTGTCATGTCATAGTATATCTGACAAAGAATTATCCTACTCTTAAGAGGACATCACTCCCATTGCCATTAAACATGAATGCATGCTTTATTGCCAGAGTTGTTACTCAATTCCTCCCTGCTCTGTTGGATCTTAAGAAGTTTTGTCTTCGAAAATACAAATGGAGGATTCTCCTTAGCAGCTATGATAGCATACTTAGATTAGCAATGTGCTTTTTCAGGCATGTACATTTACTGGCAGTGTTGGAATGCAGAGATTTTACTCAACCTGATCAGTCAGGGCAGATTTTTACTCTTTGTAATTAATTGAACAATGCATCTTCTCCCAGAAAGGCTCATTAGGCCCTTGGATTTCAGAATCTCCCTTTACAATCAAAACACCGATAACTAAATTAAAGACTGTAAAGATCAACTCTTACCAAACTACTGCACTGATATACCCAGAGGCTGCATTCTTCAGAGGCTGCATCTGTTGTCTTCAAAGCCAGTAAGCTTTTTCCTGCTCCCAGACCATCATCATAGCAGACCATCCGTACAATTAAATAGAGAGCATGCCTGTGTAAGACATCCTGAAACCATTTGGCAAATAAGTTACTCTGGAGCAGTGCAACAGCTTTTAAGTTTTCTGCATACTTTAATTTTCCCTCTGACAAATCTATTTACATGAAGAAAGTACTCCTTGGTAAAACAATGCTTTTTTTTTTTTTTTAAAATTAAGAATTTCTTCAGGGTTTTAGAAGCAGTGGTTTAACAGAATTTTAGCTTCAATTTTTGCTTGAGTTGCATTTGAATGTGGTCCTGGCCACGTTACCAAAGCACATTTGTTTCCCAGCTATCCTCCCCCACCCACTGTACTTAACCCACCTAATGCTGTGTTACTTCCTTACAGCAGGTCCACATTTGAGAAGCACTTTGGTGGCCCTACATCACATACACATAAGATGTGTAGCACACAAACAGCCGAATGATACAGTGATGGCCAAGAGCTGAAAACTGGTGCCTTGGTGCCCCGAAAGCTGACAGGAGAAGGAGCCCAAAGCACTCCACCACACGCCTCCCCTTAGGCTTCAGCTCCCAGGGTTGCTAAAGCCTGCTTGCAAGTCACTTCATGCTCAGTGCCAGCCAGAACCTCACTGGCACCACCCAGTTGTATTGGGAACTACTACCAGTAACGTAAGACCTCCTGCTGTCATGGTGCACTCAGAGAAATCTAACAGCTATGATGCAGAAACAGAAATGAGGACTATATAGACAGCTATGGATGTACTACTCAGCACCCTTCTAGTTCTACTTCTCCAGTTATCCATTTTGTGGGGGTTTTTTTTGTTTTGTTTTGTTGTAGGTTTTGTTTTCTTAAAATGGACACAAGTCTCCTAAACAAGATCCATTCTTTTTTAACTCTTTAATTAACAGAAAAATCCATAGAAAACCCTGTGGCAGGAGCCACCTCTTTTTTTCTCTCTACACACCACTGCTACCTCTGCTCTGAACTGCTTATTTCTGCATCATCACAGATTGCAATGGACACACTGTGCCATAAGTGTATGTGCATACATGCAATGCACAAATACACACACAAAGTCCAAAGCCTAAGTATGCCTTCTATAAGTACTCCTACCAAAGAGGTTTCTAGTGGTTGCCTCTACAAGCAGTGCAAATGTGATCAGTGAATTACATCCATGTATTTCAGTCACCATTTCCTTAATGCTGGATGAAATCCATGAGGAAAGACTTCTGTATCCTGCAGTCAGTTCTCTCCTTAGCATCTGAAATAGCTGCCTGTTGACCCACAAAGTTACCTACAAATTATAGAACTCTCACCTTGCTCCCAAAGCCTTACAAGATTGAATTATTTGTAGGAATGCAGAGAAAATAACCTTTTCATCCCGCAGCTCTGAGTGTAGGTGTACTAACACGCTAAAGAGCAAACTAAATGTCAACAGTGACACATGCAAAAAGCCACAATTTGGAAAACAAAACGCAATGCCCAGTGCAAGCTAGCTTCATCACAAAAGGCTTTATCAGCTTGTACATGCTCTCAGCTTGAAGCCAGAAGAACAATAGATAAAGATCTTACAAATACCTATTTGACCTTTATCAAAGTATGACGTCCTACAGTAACCTACGTCCTTACTGAGTTTAGGATGATGGCAAAAAGAGAAGCCAAAGAAACTCAGCCTGAGGAACTGTACTTCTTCCCACGCATTAGAAACAAGTGTTTTATTTTCTGAGGGGACCCAAAGGAAACTTTTGGCTCTCTTCAGAGTATTCAGCTGTTGAGCAACACTTATCCACCACTCTCACACTTGAGGCTTTTACGAAGGAGCAATGCTGGGTTGTTGATGGGTCATGACTTTGTAAGGCCGAGTATTTACAGTATCTGGGGCTCTGAGGGCAACCAGAAGGAAACCACATGACTGCAATACAAAGCTCTACAAAGGCAAGTGGAGGGCCCTGGGGGAGAAACCAGCTTTTTATGTTTAGCAAAACAACTATTTCAAGTGCTCTAAGGGAACATACAGTACATATAGGAAATAATGCACACAACTGTTCAATCAGTACAGTGGAATTATGAGGTCTTAACGCTGGAGTGAACCCCCATTCTCAAGTTAGTAGTGCAAAGCTGGAACTTTGAAGAAAACAATTTAAGTATCCTTGAAAAAAGTATATATTTTTTCTCCCTCCACAATTATATCAACAGAAATTGAATTACCAACTCAGGCCAAAGAACCTATCACCTTGGTCACCTGTCATAAACCTTTTCCCACATGAGAGGATGGCAGATCAGCCAAAAAGAAGGTAAATGTGTGCCCAAGGAGCATGAAGATTTCCTTTCTTTTTCTCTGATGCTTTCTTAAGAGGAATGGATTTGTGTCAGAGAGCCCAGAAGAGATATGAAATGAAGCAGCCTTCCAGTATCTGAAGGGGTGCTACAGGAAAGCTGGGGAGGAACATTTTATAGGGGCAGGTAGCAACAGGACAAGGGGAAATGGCTTTAAACTGGAAGAGAGCAGATATTAGGAATAAATTCTTTACTGTGAGGGTGGTGAGACATGGGAACAGGTTGCCCAGTGAGGTTGTGGATGCTCCCCTCCCAGAGGCATTCAGGGCCAGGCTGGATGGGGCTGAGCAACCTGGTCTGGTGGGTGTCCCTGCCTACAGCAGGGGGTTGGAACTAGGTGATTTTAAAGGTCCCTTCCATCCCAAACTATTCTACAAAGCAGTGCTACTGTGGGAGCTTTTTTTTTTTTTTTCTTTTTTTCCCTAAAGTCAGAAGTGACACCTTGGTCACCCAGGCCATCTGTCAGAGAAACACAGGAAAAGGCTTTTTAACTCTCATCAAAAGGATTGTTGTAAATCACTTACATACTGGTCAGATGTTGAAACTTTGATGCCATATTTGGAAACGCCCATTATAAACTCCTCTTCACCTGGAACAAAAGGTAACTTTCCATCTTGCTTTGGAGGGAAACAAACAAAAGCCTTTAGTGCAGACAGAATAATATTAACAATGAAGATACAAAGTAGAAAGCGTTTCTATTTGTACTTCACTAGCTTAACAACATCACTATCCCTGCTCGTGTGGTATCTGATGTTCTTGCACTGTCCTATCTCTTTGTTCTATGAAACACAGCATGAATCCAGAAAGGCATTTATAATCTTGGGTAGGTGAGGGAAGCTGGGGCTATCACACTGCTCTGACTTCAGCTTATTTACATTCCACACCAGCAGCAACAGCTTTGTATTTGGCTGTAAAAATAATTTCAGCATGTTCAAATACTTGAAGCATCAAGATGTAAGATAAACAGATTCTGTGCTTTAAAGGTACAGTTAACCTGCCTACCCAGAACAACCAGATCGAGCTCTTAGAACAGAAACAAATATAAGAAAACACTTTGGCAATATGACCCAAGTATTACCCTGTTTCTTTGGTCACAGGTTCATAAGTGAATGTAAGCAGAAAATGACAATTTTCCTCCACAGAAGAACTTGTTCTACAGTACTAAATCCAGAGGAGATATTCTTTGACAGGTACTAATCCTAGCAGTGCTGCAGGTGAGGTGACAGCTGCCAGGTGAGACGTTCATTGCATAATGACTCACAAAAGGTCTGAGTCTGCTTCTTCAGGACTGCTTTTCAGGAGCATCTTCTTTAGTTACTCGACAGCAGGGAACGAGTATGACTGGTGCACTTCATTTTATTTTTTATTAAGCTACTTTATTCTAGTAAGTCTAAAATGTGTAGCAAAAGGTCAGATCACGTAAGAACATGAAAGAAATACACCTAAGCTCAGGATATTCTAACACTGTATTCTTTTGTAACACACTTACCTGGGCAACATCTATGTAATTTATCAAGTCCAATGGCCCTTCTAGATTTTTGCTCTCATTATGTTTCAGTTTTTCAATGGCACCAACATACTTAACTCTGAATTCTGCACATGTATCAGAATTACTATTGCTCTGTCCTGCAACAAAATAAAACAAAGCAACCCTGAATAGCTCAAGAGCATTCATTCTAATTAATAAGTTAGCTCCACTGGCATAATCAAGAAACACAGGAAGCACAAGAAAGCTGACTCTACTTTTCTACAAACATTTTTTAAAGAACTGTTTGTCTTAATAGCGATGCACTGTGATCTGGTAAGCAGGGAGTAAAAGCTAACCTCATTACACTAATCTCAGTGCATATGTCAATTTAGAGAAGTATGAAACACAGTATCCAGAACATTACATCAGATTTGTGCTGTGTAACAGACTGGTAACAAGCTAACTGAATTTTCCTTACTCAGATATCTTGCCGTAAAAGCAATGGTTTTGCACTAGATAAAACAGAAGCCAGGAGCTGGTCAGCAGTCTAACAGTTCACTCAATTATGAAAAACAGGTATTTTAATATTTAATTTTCTATTTTTACATAAACATATATAATGTTAATTCTACTCCATACTTATCTACTCAAACTCCAATTACATACCTGAGCTTTTTGTGGAGTCTGTATCAAGACTTGCCACAGTACTGGACCTGGAAAGTCCCCCAAGACTGGAATCTACAGACTAAGAAGAAAATTAACGTCATCAGAAAGTTACCAATATATTGGCAGTTCACTTTTAGCTGCCCTGCCTCAACTTCTTAAAATAAACTAATATTCAATTCAGTTATTTAAGCTGCACTGCAAAATGGGAGGGGAAAAAAAAAACCCACCAACAAAACACAACCCAAAAACCCTAAGCTTTTCCTGAAGCTAGCTTTGTGCCTCACTATAAGCTAGACTGATATAACTCAGCAGTCCATAAACATTCCAAAAGAAAATGAACTTTAAGGTTATGTCCAGACTTTTCTGGTACTGCATTTTAACTTGAAGAAATTGACAACTACATCCTTGTCACCAGTGCTTGCAATAACACAGCAGTGCAAGGGAAGTGAAACCACACCTTGGGAAATCCAGAATGTGCAACTGATCATTCCAAACCCATCAGAAAAATGGACGCACTGAAACACTGAGAAACCAACTGATGCTGAAGAACAAACTCATTCTTGGTACCCATCACCAGGCACCCTGAAGGGTGATGTTTATCACCACAGAACAAACGTGCTGCTCCTCTCCCAGTCCCCAGAACCCGCTGCCAGGATCTGTGTCTGTAGGAGCAATCAAGCAGCCTTCTCAGGATACCATGACCTTACCACGTACTCATTTTCCTACATCTCCCAGCACGGTCTGATGAGTAGTTGAAGCAGGAAGCTCTCCTTACCCAGCACAGCATTATATAGAGATCACAGCCTAAGGTCAGCACAAGTGACCTTACTCACTGAACTGCCTGCTCCAAACAGATGGATACCTCCCTGGAGCTGTTCAAGGCCAGACTGGATGGGGCCCTGGGCAGCCTGGTCTAGCATTAAATGGGGAGGTTGGTGGCCCTGCATGTGGCAGGGGGGTTGGAGATTCATGATCCTTGAGGTCCCTTCCAACCCTGGCCATTCTGTGATCTGTGAATGTAGCTCCATAAGAGCGCATCCCAAAGCAGCTCACCTTGCTTTTCGTACTGATCTCGCTGCTTTGTGAGCTGCTGCTGCTGTGTCGCTTTTTTCCTTTTCTAAACATGTTTTCATCGTGGGCTGAAGGAAGGCGCTCTAGGCAGGACAGACAGGCATGAAGCTCTCACCCCAAGGAAAGAAGCTCCGTGCAAAGACCGGACTGCGCACAAGAGGCAGGAAGCGGCAGCGCAGAGACCGAGCCGGGGGCGGGAGCAGCTCCTCGGAGCGCGGCTCAAACCTCCTGCACCGGAGGAGCCTCGCGGGCGACAGGAAGAGGCCGCAGGAAGAGCCCTGCAGGCCGCAGCCAGCCGAGCGATGGGCGGCAGCGCTGCGTGCGGCACCGCGCTCCCCGGCGGCCCCCGCTCCGCGCCGCCCACCCGCTCCCCGTCCACCACCCCCAGGCCGCACCGGGGCTCCGAAGCCGCCCAGCGCCGCTCCCGCCGCCCGCTCGCTCACCACCTCCACCGCCGTGTCCCGCCCCGCCCTAGCGGTGCCTGCGCGCTGCGGCGCTCCCCGCCCAGCGGAAGCGAGGCCGGGAGGAGGGACGGCAGCCATGGCGAAACGGAAAGCCGAGGCCTCGATCCCGGCGGAGGAGAGCGACCAGCTGCTCATCCGGCCCCTGTGAGAGCGGCGGGGCCATGCTCGGCTCCGCTTTATGCCGCCGGGGGGACGGGGTCGGGAGGCGGAGGGCCGGCCGGCCGTTCGGAGCGGTCCGTCGCGGTGGGGGAGCGCCGCTCCGGCTCGGGCGGCCCTCAGGAGCGGCTCGGAAGGAACCTCGCGACCCCTGCCCGCCTGGTGCTTCGGGAGTCAGGGGTGCGGGCACGCATTGCAACCGACGGCACCGCGGCCGTCTTCCAAAATCCGGGATCTTTTATTCTGGCGGCATTAATTGCATCCCGTTTCCGTTGTGATAGACGTAGTCGTTCAGTTACTTTAAGTATCTGGGCTTAAACGGAGCTGGGCTCGTTCAGCCTGCAGAAGAAGGCTGGGAGGGGAAACCTCACTGCGGCCTTCTAGTGCTTAAAGGAGACTGTAAACAGAAAACGGGAGGGAAGTCTACCCTTTTACATGGGTAGGCAGTGACAGGACAAGGGGCAATGATTTTAAACTAAAGGAGGAGTGAAGTAGGTTAGGTGTCAGGGGAAGCTTTTCACAGAGGGAGCAGTGAGGCCCTGGCACAGCTGCCCAGAGAGCTGTGGGTGCCCCATCCCTGGGGGGGTTCGAGGCCGGGCTGGCTGTGCACTGGCAACCTGCTTACAGCATGGGGTTGGAACTACACGATCCTTGAGGTCCCTTCTGTGATTCTGTACTCCGCAGTCACTGTTTCTGCACAGAAAACTAATTCCGTGAGAAGCATCTGACATACATCTATGGGGCGTGTTCTTTTCGTGACTCTGGTATCTTTTTGCAGAGGAGCTGGCCAAGAAGTAGGAAGATCGTGCATTATTCTGGAGTTCAAAGGAAGGAAAATAATGGTAATTACTTCACAAGTGTATTTGTGTGCTCTCCCATCAGCCTGATCTACTGTCTGACTTGGTTGGCCATCCCTGCCCGTGACAGGAGGTTGGAACTGGATGACCCGTGAGATCCCTTCCAACCTAAGCCATTCTGCGATCCGTTGCAGTACTGTAGAACACAAAAAGATGCCATTGGTGAAGTCCAGTTCCTCCCTGAAGTCAGCTGTTGCTAGCAGAAGCACGTTTTTTGGCTTTTTAAAACAATACAGAATAGGCTTTTACAAGGTGTGTGCTGTAAAATAAATAAATCTGTAAAATAAATCTATTCCCAAATAGAAGGCATATGTCTGTGTGCAGACTGTGAAATCTCTGGGTCAGGCTTCAGTGGTGCCTAAGGTTTGCTTGTATATCCTGTTGTGTATAAACTGTCATGTGTAAACACACACATGTTCTTCTCCCCTTTTTCAGTTGTCTTCACGGAAGGTAGCAGAAATATCTTCCGTGTAGCATTCTGTGTATTCAGGTAGCGTGGAAATGTAAATGGAAGCTTGGATTGACACAGTATTACATACAGGGAATGGGGTCTTTTGAAAGGCATTCACTCTCCCAGTGGAGATAAACCATCTAGGCAGACACACAGCTATGAAATCCAATGCTAAAAGTTGTTGAGGAAAAAGTACCTTTTTTGTGTGATCCTAAAGGCTACTAGTTGCTCATAATTAAATTTTAGAATGGAGGAGTCCTTATACGTTCTTTTAGAGCAGGGGGGTGGGCCTGGTGACCTTCAGAGGTCCCTCCCAACCTCAACCATTCCATGATTCTGTGATGCTCTAATTTTTCTTTATTTGTTTGTTTTTTCAGCTTGATTGCGGCATCCATCCTGGACTGGAAGGAATGGATGCTCTTCCTTACATTGACTTGATAGACCCTGCTGAGATTGACCTCCTTCTGATTAGCCAGTAAGTTGCACCTGCAAGTACAAAACGCACCGAGGTCATGGTGTGAACACATACATAGGTTGTGAGAGGCTGAAAATAGGTGTTACAGAGCTGGCAAAACTTTTGTGTCAAGCTGTTTAAAAATGAAGGCTGTTCAGTCACTTTTGACCATTGTGACAGCTTCTAGAATGTATTTCCTACAAGGAGACTGCTCTACTGGCTTGGAATGAAAAAGATTCTCAGAGATTTACACCAGCTTTGAATCTGCTTAGTAACAGAGAGATAAAAGAGATCCAATTGTGCATAACCTGTTACAGCTGTCTATGAAATCCTGGGGTTTGATGGTAGGTGTTTGTTCTGCCTGTATTTCAAAAGTAATTCTTTGGAATTCAACTTAGAAATGCAGCCAAATAGTTTTATTTCAGTAGCTCATGTTGTGATTCCTGGTTTCCTACATGCAAACTTAGGAACACTTCTGTCAGCTTTCTTCCATCTCAGACATTCCTTATGTTCCTGATTCCTGTTGTTTTTTCCTTCTCAGAAGTTAGTTCTGAGATTGTGGGTGAAGTCTTTGCAATTAATGGAGAATTTCCTGTACTGCTCTTACCTTTCCCAGTTGATGAGCAGTCACTAGTGTACAGGATATAGACCAGCATAGTTAACAGTGAGGTTAAAAGTTCTGCTTCTGCATTTTCAGGACGTTACATCAGACCAGTAAAGAACTGTATGACGTGGTGTTGTCATGGTAGCATTTGAGTGAGATCTGCGTGTCTCTTTTAAGTTTCCATTTAGATCACTGTGGAGCTTTGCCATGGTTTTTGCAGAAGACAAGTTTTAAAGGAAGGACGTTTATGACTCATGCCACAAAAGCTATTTACAGATGGCTTCTTTCAGACTATGTCAAAGTCAGGTAAGCTGCCCTGTTGGGTTTCTCTTTAACTACTTACTTATTTTCCCTGTGCACCCAATGGGAAGTTGTAAGATGAAGCTGCTACAGATGGCAAACCTGGGCATCACCACAGGTAGCAAGACTGGAACAAAATTAGAAGCAATGCACCATCTTACTGCCTCGTGGATACTGAGTCTCTAAGATCATTTCCTGTCAATCAGCACAAAGTCTTACCTTGTTTCCTCTTATCCTTTTCATTTGCCATATTTGGACTATTTTTTTAATCTATTTTTTTAATCTATTTTTTAATCTATTAGCATCTCATCTCCTCTGCCGCCAGGCTCACGCTCTGAACTCACTCTTTCACTCTTATGTGTTTTTATGTCAGTGTTTTTTCTTAAGCTTTACAGAAGTAGGGAATTTTAAGGCCCTAAAGATACAGCCTGCTCTTCAGGACAAGATAAATAAGTTAAATAATACATCTAGGCAAGGCTATTGGTAGTGCTGTTATTTGTGTGTTGATTCTTCTCTGTTTTTTCTTTTTTCTCTCCATTAACATGCCTTGAGCACATTTTTTCTGTGTGAATGCAGAGGTCCTGAGTGCGTGTCAACTCAGCAGATTGGAGATTGGATCAGAAGCCTGCAGGCAGTCTTCTTTTAACCTGTCTGTTCTGGGCCAGGGGGAAAAGTGGTTTGTTTTGGTGTTTGATGACCTAGCTTAGTGTGGAACCTCTGGCAAAGGCTGGGAGCCCGTTAGTACTGTCAGATGGATCCAGAGCAGATCCTGAACTGCAGCAATTATTCTAACGTGCACAGAGAGTTAACATGTCTTTCTTTTGAAAAGGCATCTTAGCTCTGCTTGGGTGAACTGCCTGGGCTTGATTTCCAGTGTGGGAACGTGGCGTTTCTGAATGAGAGTCTTATTCTGGGAAGAACCCAGGAACTTTTTGTTTCAACTGTTGTATTATCTGAGCCGGTGGGATTAACTCTTACCACTTTCATTATCTGCAGTAATATATCAGCAGATGACATGCTGTATACAGAAACAGACCTGGAAGAAAGCATGGATAAGATTGAAACCATCAACTTTCATGAAGTGAAGGAGGTGGCAGGCATCAAGTTCTGGTGTTACCATGCAGGCCACGTTCTGGGAGCAGCCATGTTCATGATTGAAATAGCTGGTGTGAAGGTATTTCCTTTTTGTTACAGAGTTGAAATTGGGCCTGAATTCTCATGTAGTCGTTAATTAATATTTATTATTAAGCCCTACAGCTGTGGTTGGAGCTGTCAGGCAGGCTTGGGCACATAGGTAGGAGGCCTTGACATGGAGCATGTATTTTCTCATGGATTAAAACAAGCAGGTGACATCTGTGTGCTGAACCAGGTGATATGTTTGAGCTTTATGGGACTGAGTTAGGACTCAGGCTTGGAATCAGTAAATATGTGGTGCTCCTGGCTGGTCTGCTTGGAGGCAGCTGATAGCTGAGGCAGTCTCACTGATGCTGCTTTTTAGTAAAAAGCTTGTTTTTCTATTTGCACATCTGCCTGTGGGCTTTTGTCAAAGCATGGGAGCTATATTTTTTTCCAAAATTCTCATGCTGAAGAACCTAAAGAAATAGAATTATTGTTAATTTTAGGCACCGAGATTGAATAAATTATCATATAATCACAGACAGTACTGTGTAAAAGCCAGACATGAAACTAATCTCATAAACTGGAGTTTGGTAGGATAATCTCCACCCAAAAAAGCCTCAAAAGGGGAAGAGAGGCCCTGAGGCTTGCTGTCTAGCAGGACTTTGTCTGTGGTTTGTAATGATAGAGAATTCCAGACTTAATAAGATTTAGAAAGCATAGAAATAGTTGTATTTAGAGTGATTGCAATAAAATTTAGACATCTTGCTGCTTTTTGTTTTCTTGATTAGGGTGAGACAGAGATTTCCCCCCAAGTACTCATTGCTCCAGTGGTTTGGGGCTTTTTTTAGCACACTTTTTCTTTATTTGCTTCCCTGTGAATCATAGAATCAGAAGGTTGGAAACGACCTGTAAGATCATCTAGTCCAACCGTCTTCTCATTACCACTGCTACCACAAGCACTAAACCAGATCTCCCAGCTCGAAGCAAATGAGGAATGTGACAGCAGGTGACCTGTAGGCCGGTTACCAGCTACTGCTGGCTGTGCTTTCTGTTACTATTCACATTTTCATCAATGGAAAAATTAAGTAAAAATATTCAGTTCTGAAACAGTCATTGAGGGCACAGTGAACTGCATTCCACCCTGCAGTTAATGCATTAAAAATGGCTGCCAATCACTTCTTGCTGCAATGGGGAACTCGGCCATTCCGTTTGGGAGCTCTGTTGGATTGCAGGCTTTGTTTTTAGCATCAGAAATTCCTAGAGGGAATTCTAAAAGCAGTTTATTCTTCACTGTATTTGCATTCTGCTGTACAAAATGCTGATTTGTCTCCTTTGTATTTCCATCTGGTACCTGCTGTATGTTGTTAGGTCAGTTTGTACTTCTCATG
The DNA here is from genome assembly GCF_019232065.1 of Centrocercus urophasianus. Lineage (NCBI taxonomy): Eukaryota > Metazoa > Chordata > Aves > Galliformes > Phasianidae > Centrocercus > Centrocercus urophasianus. Next base: position 8,757,308 of record NW_024884142.1, on the reverse strand, counting down.
GCCAGTACAAAATGCTGAAAGCGGCGCCTCTATGTACAGGATGAGGAGCAACAACAATGCATTTGTTCACCTTGTTCTGTTGTAACTGAGGCACTGCTTGAATTACCTTGCTGTGGTTGAAATGTATGTACTGCCATACTGGTGTGCTACCACTGTGAGCACCATCCACCTCGGAAGAGTCTTTAGCTGAAGTGTAGGAGAGCTTTTTATCATAAACTCCTCACAATTCAATTTGCTAAAACAGACAAACCAACCAGTTTTCCTATACAAAGGCTTTTAAAACTGCTGAGCTGGTAGAACCCGTAACCAGAGTAAGTTCTTCTCTATGTCTTTCACAGCTTTTGTATACAGGTGATTTCTCAAGACAGGAAGACAGACATCTGATGGCAGCCGAGATTCCCAACATTAAACCCGATATTCTGATAATTGTAAGTTTTACGAAAGTATTTCTTTAAATCAGTTGTTAAGTATGCACAGAGATAGTACTTCATTAGAGCTGCAGGGGAATGAGAAGAACAGTGGAGGTCAGTGGCAGTGAGTGATCTGTGGTAGGGATAGGAACACTTGGGTGTTCATACAGTTCTTTTCATTGTATTGAAGTCTTAAAATCTAACTGTCCTTTTGTAATTCTGCTGATGCAGTTCCTTAGGCCTCCAGGTGCCTTTTCAGTCCTGGAGATTTATCAGGTGTCAGCTTGTGCTCACTGGATGTATCGCATAAACTTCAATTCAGCCAGATGCCTTTTTTTTTAATAGACCTTAATGTACTTCCAGCTGTATTTGTTGGGTGTTTGTCCTGAGTGGAAGTGTCCTGGGTGCTATTCAGATTTGTTATGTTTTGTTTTCTGAGCAAAATGGTTTTGTTCTGAGTCTGTTCAGAAAATCAGAAATTTGGGGGGGAAGCTCCAAGAGCAACAGTTGTCTTTTCAAAACGAAAACTGGCATCTTTTAGAGTAATACAGAAAGTATTGCATTTATTGTGTCCCTTTCAACTGGCTTCTCTCATTGATAGTTACTGCATTTTAAATAACCTGTTCTTCAGAGAAGTGGAGCATTTTCAGTTAGGAAAAGAACGTAAATCAGAAATCACTTAGAAGAAAAATCATCGTGTATAGCTTTCTCTGTCTCTTTTTAATTTTTCTCCCTGGTGGGATCTCTCTACAAATGACAAGGAAGTGTCTGGGGGAGGGGAAGTTGTCATTATTTACCATGGTGGAGGAGGTGGCATTGGGAATTTGGAGCAGGGCGTTGATTCCAGTATATTCATTCTTTCTGCTCTGCCTCCCCTTTCTCAGCCCCAACATCCTGTCACACTGAAAGCTTCATGCATGCCATGTCACGGCACGTAAATGGAAGTCCTTAATTGTGAAATGAAAGTTCTGTTTCTGCACTGTAACACCAGTATGCTTTTCTGCATTTTCTTGTTGGATCACCGAATCACAGAATCACCAAGGTTGGAAAAGACCTTCACGATCATCCAGTCCAACCATCCACCAGTCACCAATAGCTCTCCCTAAACCACGTCCCTCAACACGAAATCCAAACGTTCCTTGAACACCTCCAGGGTCGGTGACTCCACCACCTCCCTGGGCAGCCCGTTCCAGTGCCTGCCCACTCTTCAGAGAAGTAGTATTTCCTAACGTAGAGGATGCAGAGGAGGTGGTCGGGAATCAGTCTGTGTGCCAGCACTTGCAATAGCAGCTTTCTCTGTCCATAGGAATCCACCTACGGGACTCATATCCATGAGAAGAGGGAAGAGCGAGAGGCCCGGTTCTGCAACACCGTTCATGACATTGTAAATAGAGGAGGGAGAGGCCTCATTCCTGTGTTTGCCCTGGGTCGGGCGCAAGAGCTGCTTTTAATTTTGGGTATGTACCTTCCCAGCTCCTCTGAACAAAAGACAAATTAAGTTAAATGGGAGTGCTTTCACGTGCGGTCTTTCAGGTGCAGTGACTTTTTTAACAGCTTTTCAGCCATTTTTCAATGTGTTCATTACCTGACAATGTGTAATATTGTTCAAATGTTAAATTAAAAAAAGAAGTGATCAAACAGCCAAAAAATTATTTTCAAAATGCAGATACAGGACAGGCAGTTTGGCTTTGTGAGCTAGAACAAAGGCATAGACAGGAAAGGGCAATTCCTTATAATCACAAAATCACTGAGCTTGGAAAAGACCACTGAGATCATCAAGTGCAACCACAACCCATCCCCACCGTGCCCACTGACCGCGTCCCTCAGTGCCACATCTCCACATCCCTTGAGCACCTCCAGGCTCGGTGACTCCACCACCTCCCTGGGCAGCCATGGTAATATGACCTTGACTTTTAACTCTTGCTGAACTGGGATTTCAGCAGATTGGAAGCATCACGATAGATTGCAAAGTGAATAATCAGAAAGTGACTGTTGTGTTTAAACTGATTTGCTGAAAGAGGTATGTCTTGTTCCAAAATTTCAGCCTTTAATTCACAAACCTGACTGAACAAAAGCTGAGGAGACCATAACAAACACTGCTAGCATTTGTGAAGCCTTAATCATAATGGGAAAGCACATTAGTAAGAGCAAAATGAGGGAAGGGGAATTATACATGGCTTTATACATGGCCATAACAAGGTATTTCTCATAAAAGATGGAAAAAGTTGTTGTGAGGTGCTTGAAAGAAAACTGTTTTTAAGTTAGCTGTTATCTCCAGGCACACTGAATTTGTACTGTGATGTTTAACTAGTCTTTTCTCCTGGGCAGATCAAAAGATAACTATCTCAAAACTAAAAGAAGTATTTTGGGGAGCATTGGTTCTAAAATGTTACCTGAAACATTGACATTTTTTCTTAATTTCCATTTAAGTTCAGATCAGCATAAAAAACTGATATTTGTCTGGTATTTGTTTTCAGGATGTGTTACTGGTCTGTTCAAATGTTCCCAAAAAATTGGGATCCAGGCATAGTGGTAGTCAGTGCTGTGCAGTGGCATTATTCTTTATGTTGAACCTTTTGGATTTGACAGAGGAGATGAAAACCAAACACTTGAGATCTCCTGTAGCCACTGATTTGTAATTTGCTCATCTTTCCTTGCTGTGTGCAGATGTTAAAGTGACATTACAAAGATAAACATGGAAATATATCTACTCAAGCTCAACATGCAATTGGGCACTTAATTAGGTAGAAAATGTAATTGCATCTCACATGCCTACACAGCTAACCTGCAGGCTTCTGGGTTTGTTGTTCTTCCATTCGTGTCTGTCAAAAAATAAAATACTGCATTGTGATACAGGAAATTCTGCTGCTGGGTGCAGTCTTTTGATATTACAGTAAGTGCTGCCATTGGTTGCCTGTTAGTGGCTGTTTCTGCCCTACATTTGGGTTTAGTAAGATATTTGTGGCATTAAGGTCTTCTGATTCAGTCTGATTCAGAACTTTGCAGATCAAAGCTGCCAGGTTAAAGCTGTGTTGTTCTGAATTTACAAATAGGGCCAAAAGAGCATACCGCTCTTTTTTTGATGATTGTTACCCAGTTGTAATATAAATATATTTTATACAAGTAGAGCTGTACCCAAGTGGGAAATGGAGTGAGTTCCACTTGTGTATCTGCATTCACATCTCTTCGTTGTTTTTAGTAAGGGCCATGACTTCTGCCATCAGCAATAAGGTATGCTGTGGTTAGTGAAGAACTTCATTTTGCTGTTTTTGTTTCAGTTAAGCTTGTAAAACATTGTATAAAATAAGTGTTGGTGATGCTGCAGGAAGCCAGGCTTAGTAACAGGTTTATCCCTTCGCTGCTTCAACTCCATGGGATTGTTTCATATTGTTTTTGTGAGTTATCTGATGTGTAGGTTGCTTTGTTTTAGATGAATACTGGCAAAATCATCCTGAGCTCCACGACATCCCCATTTACTACGCCTCCTCTCTGGCTAAGAAGTGCATGGCTGTTTATCAGACATACGTCAATGCCATGAATGACAAAATCCGCAAGCAAATCAACATCAACAATCCATTTGTTTTCAAGCATATTAGCAATCTGAAGGTAAGGTTGGCTTACAATAGAGGAACAGTGATACAAGAGTTTGTATTTGCCCCTTGGTTTGCACGTACACACTGAATCATTGTATCATTCTGCAATTCTGTGTGTACTACCTGAAGAGACTGGTTGGTTATAGGCTTATATCTGAATTATCTGCCCTCCCAGAGGGCTGCTGAGAAGAGCTTGTGCACCTGCCTTTGTAGATCTGTATGCATATATTTTGCCCCTTATGAGGGTCAGTAAGACGAACTTTCCTGCAGAAGTTCTTTTTAAGAGGATGGTGCATGGGTGGATGTAGGACTCAATTTATGTGTCGTTAAAGGATTGTGGTAACTGAGATTCTTGCTGTTTTCCTCTCAGAGTATGGATCATTTTGATGATATTGGCCCAAGCGTTGTGATGGCTTCCCCAGGTATGATGCAGAGTGGTTTATCCAGAGAGCTGTTTGAGAGCTGGTGCACAGATAAGAGAAATGGAGTAATTATAGCTGGGTACTGTGTTGAAGGAACGCTCGCTAAGGTGAGTTGTTAACGTGCCACAAGTCCTTAAAGTAGTGATGTTTGGTAAGAGTAGTGTTTGTGTTACGTTTGAAAAGAATTCTCCAGTAGGAAGTGACTTCATTTGTATTTGCCAAGAAGAATGTTGTCAACTCTGCATGATTATGTAGGTAAAGTTGAAAGCACTTTGAAAGTTAAAGTGCTTTTCTTCCTCTTTAGACCCCTGGGTCTACAAGGGGTCGTAACCCTAATTTTAGAGAAGTTGGTGTTAAATCCAACACTACATAAATGTCAGAGATAAGACTGCATTTTGCATGCTGTGCCACTGTCTCATTGTAGAGAATGAAATTCTTTTTTAATTCTAGCAGTTGTGGGCAACTAAAGTGTCTAGTTTGGCTTTTAGGGCTAGAAGTCACACACTCATTATAATTTCAGTGCAAACTGCATTGGGATGCATCTGGAAGAAGGACAGACTCCTGCATCAGTTGGCCATGTGTGTGTTGTGCGTGCTGTTTTTGTGTTTGGGTGCATGCATTTTGTGGAATTGGAGGAGCTTTTTCCGTTCTTTGCGTTGCACCTGGCTGTTATAAGATTTCATTGGTGTTTGAAATGTGAAGCCCTGGATTTACAATGTCTATAGAAGACTTCCAGTATTTTTTGTTAAAGAAACTCTTTTTTTTTTTCCTAGCATATCATGTCTGAACCTGAAGAGATCACAACTATGTCAGGGCAAAAACTTCCACTGAAGATGTCTGTGGATTACATTTCTTTCTCTGCTCACACGGATTACCAGCAAACCAGTGAGTTTATCCGGGCCTTGAAACCTCCACATGTGGTTAGTATTCATGCTACTTGCTTCTCCAGGGTGGATTCATGTACAAAAAAGTGAAATGGAACATATGTAATGCACTGTGCTTATTTGCATGTATTTTTTCTACATGCGGTGTGGCATTGTGCCTTTGAATGATACAGGGAATTCAGAGACAAACACTGGACTGTGTGTAGGATAATTGAGCTGATGTTTCTTGCATTGTGTTCATGAAGTACACAAGAGGCAGTTTTCTTGGATAATTTGTTTACTAACCATGCCTGGTTGGACAAATACCTTATGTTAAAAGGAAAACTGTCTTTCCTATAGATTTTAGTTCACGGTGAGCAGAATGAAATGGCCAGATTGAAGGCAGCACTGATAAGGGAATATGAAGATAACGACGAAGTTCACATAGAAGTTCATAATCCTAGGAATACTGAAGCTGTGACATTAAACTTCAGAGGAGAAAAACTTGCAAAGGTATGAAATCAGTATTTTCATCTCCATACAATAACATTTGTTTCCAGTCCTCTGAAACTAAGGTGTATGTTCTCTTCCAAGCCTCTAAGGTGAACTGGTTTTGGGTTGCATGTGTTGTACAAGATCTCAAAGTGTATGAATGTTTTTCTTGGCTAACCTAGATCTATTCTGCTATCAATAACCTGCTGGTGCTTTTTCAGTCCTGTCATCCCAGTCTGACTTTGCTGTGTAATCTGAACAGCACTCATCAATTTTCTCCTAACAAAGAATATCAATTCCAGTCATGCTAGAGCACTGCATTCTGTGCATAAATAATGTGATAGACTTCATTTACATTTCAGGAAGATGCTGTCAAACACCCGTTCCATCCATGTATACTAGAAGAGAATAATTACTTTGGCTGAATTAAATAATTACATGCTTGACTATAATCAGGCATTTAGAGATGCTGTCTCTAGATACTTCAATCAGTGAGACAGCTTGTAAACAGGATGCTCTGGCAGAAGGAAGTCTGTAGCCATGAATGTGGTGCATCCAGTAAAATGATCAAAAAAAAACCCAAAAACAGCTTAAAGATACTGTTTTGCAAGTTTATTTCTTCTTACTCAGAACACATCTATATGCATCTAGAATGTATTTAAGATATCATTACATTTTGTAATATAATCTTTCAGTGTTACAATAAAACCTACATACTGAAATAAATGGAAACCAATGTGTACATGGAAATTGTAGAGAAGTGTATGTTGACTGGACAACAGTTTGCTTCTAATCAGATTCTAGTTTGGGTCCTTTGAAGAATACCCCTTTTTGATGACTGGTCACCTTGTCCCCAGCTTACCTTACACTGCACAGTATTTAGCATTGGTTTTCTCATGACACTTCAGTTTGGAGGAGTGACTGACAATGTAATGTGCTTGTTCTAATTCTACATTTACTCTTCCTTTAAGATAAAATCCACTGAGAAAGCTTCAGTTTAGCTGTTTGATTCCCGAAGCAGTGTAGTTACAACATGGGATAATTTCAGTCACAGGGTCCTCCTGAAGCAGGCCCACTTTCACTCACAGCAGGAGCAGCAGCAGCAGGTGGCTTACAGCCTTGTGTGGTCTGCACTTGGATTCCTCCAATGTCTTTGTAACCTCTCTGGACAACTGCTCTGATGTTCAGATATTTGATGGTGGGAAGATTCCAGATCTTTCCCAGAGGTGTAAAAGCAAAGGGGCAGAAGTGGAATCCCACTGGATTGCAGTGCTCATCTCTCAGCTTGTGGAAACTAGCAAATGTTGCTGGAAACTAGAAAGCAGATGAACCTGACTTCTTCTGGGACTTAATTGCACGACCAGTATCTAGAAGATAATCTATACAGTTTGCATGTGTGTTTTCTATGGCAGCTACCAGAGGAAGGCTGCCACATCATTTAGTATTTTATATTTTTACTCTTCAAACCTTTTCTTGTGGCTGTCCGAGGTTGCTGTAACCTCCCTTTATTTTCAGAACAACTCCATACGATGCTTGGTTGGTTTTTTTTTCTGAATAACCTATGTTTCATCTGTGTAGTTGGCTTCAAGCTTGCTTTGTTGCACTAGGTGTGTTCTTTTCTTTGCAGGTGATGGGATCTTTGGCAGATAAGAAGCCAGAGCAAGGACAGAGAATTTCTGGAATCCTGGTCAAAAGAAATTTTAACTATCACATCCTTTCTCCATGTGACCTCTCCAGTAAGTAAAGGCAGTAATGTACTTGGTGGATAATTGAAGCTCTCTGTATTCCTCTTCTGTCATTAAAACACATACAGTGCTGGCTTTTGTTTGCTTGTTTGTTACTTTGTGTTGGAGGTGATCATTGGACACATGTTGGTGTTAGTTTGGCTTAGTTTTGCCTACATTTCTGAACTGTTGGTGTGAGAAACAAGACATTCAATTCAGTGTCCTCTGAAGTTCAAGACTTTTTCTGCCTTTTCTGCAGAAAAGAAGAAAAAAAATCCTTTCTCCTGGTTATTTAGAACTTTCCCTATGTTTAAGTACATATAAAAGGTAGCAGTGAGAGCAGAAGATTGCCTTGATCAATTGTCCTGTTACTTTCTGAAATGCCATTAATTTTTAGTGGAAAAATGGCAGCGCAGTGGATGTGTTGTGCACTGCACCTTTGTTGTCTGTTGCTAGAAGAATTGATTTATTCTCAAACAGAAGAGTAATTAAATGGAACAGTAAGGTCAGAAGAGTTGAGGAAAGCAGTTCAGCTGTCCCACCTCGTTCACTCTTTGCTTGTGACAAAATAACAAACTTCTGCTGGTTCCTTGACCACAGATGTATAATCTATCTTACAATAGACATTTCTCTTTACAAACGGTCCTTTTCAACCCTCTGCCTTAAATGTTTCAGTGCCATTGTTTCTCTATATTGACAACTTAATGTTTTAGAAAGTAAACTTAAAGTTTTTTTAAAGGAAACCGTTTTTAATGTTCTTTTAAAAACTCTTTCAGATTATACAGACTTGGCTATGAGCACTGTAACACAGACACTGGCTATTCCCTATACTGGACCTTTCAATCTGCTCTTTTACCAGCTGCAGAAGCTTACTGGTGGGTATTCAGAAAGAAACGTTTGTGATTTGTTTTTAAAACAACTTCCAGTCTTCTGGGGAGTTGAGTGGAAATTTCTTTGCTCTGAAATGCCACAATTTGTTTTGTGTTTCATGGCTTTCGTTAGGTAATGCAGCTCCTGCCAAGTCCAGGTCGTGAATGTGACTGACCCTCTGTGGGCATCCTAATGTAACTGTAATACAAATCCATCAGCATGCAGCAGTGTAGAACCTCAGTTGATTTTTGTCTCCTGTCAGCCCCCAAAGTGAGCAGCTCAGCCACCCTGATGAAAAATTTAGCAAATGATAATCTTTTATTTCCAGCCCCAAAGTAGAATGGTTAATGACATCTATTTAATAAAAGATGCAAAAAATTGTCTTTCTTTGTGTCAGACAACATATTCTGTTCCTCCCCATGAGGGACTGATCCATCCTTCTTGGCCTTTTCCATGCCAGAAGCCATTTAAATCTGCTGCTAGAGTGATTTCCTGTGCCTCTGTCTGGTTTTCTTAAGGATAGAGGCAACTCCCATCCTGGTTCCTGAAAGGCACAGCATGTACCAGGATCCCTTCCCAGATTAAAGCTCAGGAATTTTTTTTTCCCCTCATCTAGTGACAGAGTCAAATGTGTATCACCTGTGAAGAGAAAACCTGCATTCAGTTGGTGTTCAGGTCTCACAGCCTGAGTGCTGCCTCACGCAAGAAAGGCTTTTGTTTTACTTTGTTTTTCTTTTCCATTGGTGTGCTCAGGTCAATGTACTAAGCCAGTCAACCATGAGAATCCAAAGCAAGTAAAATGGCCAGTGCTACACGCTCAAAAAGCCATGCAGATACAGCTAGTCCTGTTCTCAGGCCATTTTATTCTTGCTAACCATTTGTTGCTGCTTCTTAGGTGATGTAGAGGAAATAGAAATTCAACAAAAACCAGCCCTGAAGGTCTTCAAAGGTATTACTGTAATCCAGGAACCAGGCATGGTGGTCCTTGAGGTAGGCACTGGGGGGGAGAAACAACTCTTTTTCATTCTCCAGATCCTGTAGAATAGTGCCATGTAGGTGCTGTGCACAATGAAATGCTTTAAGTGGCTTTCTGTTGGGTGATGAGTGGAATGAAAAGGAGACGCTGCCTTTGGCTGCACTCCTGTGCTCATGCATGTTATTTCACGTAGCCGCTTTCTTCTCGTACTGTGACTCAGTGGTTTAATGGTAGATTCAGTGCCCTTTTTCATTGGGGAATTGGTAATTGGAAATAAGGTTAAATAGTGTTCCCTCCTGCTCTCCCAGCCCATAAATTGTTATGTTAATTAATAACTATTTTGTAAATGTGTCCAGAAATATTCAGCAGCTTTAATTTTTCATGGAAAGTTATTAGAATGCTTCAAGTTACAAATAGTTGAGACTACTAAATGTGTGACAGTCATTTGAAGCTAGAATTTAGAGGGGGAAAAAAAACAAAGCCACGAATGTTGTTTTTATGTTGTGTTATTTATTGAGCCCCAGCAGCAGGCTGAAATGGTGATTTGATTTCTGTTTTTTTGATCTTCCAGTGGGTGGCAAATCCTGCTAATGACATGTATGCAGACACCGTGACCACAGTGATACTGGAAGTTCAGTCAAATCCTAAAATACAGAAAGGTAATCAGTCCCACTGTGTGCTGCTTCAACTGAGGTTCTCTTCTGAATTTTCGATATCAGGCTTCAAGAGCTTTAGAACACCTTAAAATAGGTTTCCTGCTACTGTGCTTCACATCGTGAAACTTCTTAAGTGTTTCATGTTCCTCAAATGCAGAATTACATTTACAACTTCATTTTCATTGTTTGTAGCACATCCTCGTGTTGAAGCTTTCTCTTACTCATCGGTTTCTAGCTGTCTGTGGAAAATGCAGCCCTATTTTAAAAGAAGTTAAATATTAGTCCCTTTTAGTTTTATCATGTAATAGATGGGACCCACTGAAATGTTTCAGCTTCTCATGAGAAAGTCATGGTTACCATTCACAAGCAGTATTCCTGTGACTGCACAACAGAAGGAGTTAGGTAGGGGATGCTGAAAAGAAGTCTAATTTCACAACTGCACTAAAGCACCAAGTGATATTACTGGGCAGTGAAAGTGTCATCAGATAACAGGCTTGGCATTGCTTCTCAAGAATCAGAACCATTTTGTTGAGGTTGCCAGTGCTGATAGTTCTTTGTTCTGCTGTTTTGGTTTCAAACACCAATGTCACTATGCTAAAAATCTGGAGCGGACATTGAATATTATGTTGGCATCTCTTTGTGGCACTGAGGATAAATGTTGGCAGCTTGTTAACACTGTAAGGCAGATAATTCAATGATAACCCATTTATCATTCTATATCAGGTCCTTTCGTGAAGACTAAGGATCTAGGTCTGCAGTGTATCCTTAAACTAGCCCACAGTTTTAAATTACTAACAATGGGTAGTGAGGGATCTGATTTGATGTCTGTTGTCAACTCACAAAACATTTTATTTACAACACTCCTGGTAGATTTTGCTTTCCAAACCAGTGAGGAGGGCACTGGAGCTATATGAACAAATAGCTGTTTTCTCTGGGTTACTCCTTATGTCTTCTTACTATATATTTTTATCATAGAATCATCATAGAATGGCCTGGGTTGAAAAGGACCACAATGATCATCCAGTTTCAACCTCCTGCTCTGTGCAGGGTCACCAACCAGCAGACCAGGCTGCCCAGAGCCACATCCAGCCTGGCCTTGAATGCCTCCAGGGATGGGGCATCCACAACCTCCTTGGGCAATCTACTCCAGTGCGTCACCACCCTCTGTGTGAAAAACTTCCTCCTAATATCAAACATAAGTCTCCCCTATTTTAGTTTAAAACCATTCCCCAATAATTGCATATAAAACAGCAGTCACTGTTCCCTAGCTGTTTAGTCTCACACCTGACTCAACAATTCTGTTAGAAATTCTTTCTCCCAAGTTTGTAAATTCACACAGCAGTTCTGTTGTTATATTTGGATAAAGGTCATACAGTTCTCTTGCTTGTGATATTTTCAGTATGTATTTTCTTGTCAGCTTCTAGCCGTGTGCTTATGCTCTGATTTGTGAAAACTAACCAAAAGTACAGATGATACAACTGAAATATCTTGTATTCTTCCTTCATTTCCAAAAGGACAGTGTTCATTTTAAGCTACCTAGTGATTTTGAACACGAAGTCTAAAAACAGTATCAGCATTTCCAACCTCCATTTGTTCCAGGAATGTCACTGTTATTATTGCTCACGTTTGGTGTTCAGTTTTACCTTGTGTTTCTGTATGCTCCTACACTCTGTGATGCAGTCCTTTACTACAGCTAAAGAAAATAGAAGGATTATCAACAAGTCATGAGGATTTCTTCCACTTTTAAGTATATGAAAGTAAAATGACTTTTCCTTTTCAGCTGCAGTGCAGAAAGTTTCCACCAAAGTCGACATGGAAGAGTATCGCAAGAGAATGGAAATGATGCTTCAGTAAGTCAGCGTCTATTTTTCTCAATGAAAGCGATCGCCGTTAATCATGTACATAGAGTAATTTTATTACAATACCACTTAAAAGCAGGGTGAATTTAAAATAACCAGTACAGATTAACATTTCTGTGTAGGCCTGGGGTTAAGTAAAGACGGAAGTACCCTGAAAAAGCTCTCAGTATCATTGAGACTACAAATCTGGGGCCCAGTTACTTCATCCATCAATGGAGTTGTACCTTTTCTCCCAAAATTATACTGTGAATTCTTACAGGAAAACATTTTGGATTGTCTCTCTTAAACTTACTCTGGTGTTTGCTCTGTTACTCAAGCAGACCTCTTACCTCTTGGACATTACAGGAATCCATTGCTTTATTTATGAGACTTGTTCTGGTAAAATTCTTACTCTTATGTGACACTGCCTCCCTTAATTTAGATTGTGACCTGTTAGTCACATCTGAATGGGATAAATAATGGCTTCTGAAAGGACACAAAATGCCTTTGGAAGCCTAAGATTAATGGAAAAGAAATGTAAGTTTGCTGTTTGGCAGTTACCTTATGTGAGTCAACCTTTGTTTCAGGGATATGTTTGGAGAAGACTGTGTAAGTTCAAAAGAAGGCTCAATTCTGTGTGTCACAGTAGATGGCAAGACTGCAAACCTTTCACTGGAAACTCGGGTATGGAGAGTGAAGCACTTGTGGTTATTTATCCATGCTGTGTCCAGTAGGATGCAGGAACATCGGTGTGGAGACTTGCTGAGCATCAGTGATGGTATCTCCGTGTGAATCCACTTACAGTGTTAACCTGATGCAGTGCAGGTTACTTCACTCACGAAATTACATCTCTGAGGACTGACATTGTGTGTTTTTATTTGATTTTGAATCAGTTGCAAGCTACGGAACTTAAGACATTTCACATAGCATGAAGCAAAGAACTCATCAAACATGACGTTATTTTTCATCATCTTTGGCAAGGTGTATGCAGCTCTTCACTGTACAATTCCACACAGTGGTGGAACATTTAAGAACAGAAATTGCAGCTGAAAGCTCTTGATAACCATAGCTGTAATTTGTGTGACTGCTCTTTCTTTTCCCCTTATGCACGAACATTGCTGGTATTCTGAAAAACAATCTGATGTGCTGGTTGTTCTCATATACTTCTTTTTTTGTTCTCAGACAGCTGACTGTGAGCCAGGAAGTGAAGACGACGAATCCCTGCGTGAAATGGTGGAACTGGCTGCACAGAGGCTCTACGATGCCCTCAGCCCAGTGTACTGCTGACCTCTGTAGATACCTAGGACACATACAGAAAGCTTTGAACGTTCAAATTTATTTGGACTGGTTTTTTAAAGTAAATAAATTTTTTCATCAGCAAGTCAAATGCATTCTATGAGTGGGAAACCAAGTTCAAATAATGGGTGAGCAGCCTTACCTATGTCATCTGCATTTGTGCGTGTAGATCATAATAAAGTGTGGTCCTCTTGAGTGGAGGTGGATGTCTGGCAGCAAATCGTGCTGAAAGAACATGATTTCTCGGGGATGCATCCTCTGCTTTTTTCCTTTCCCACCTTGTTGCATAGAATCACAGCATGGTTTGGGCTGGAAGGGACCTTTAAGATCATGCAGTTCCAACCCCCTGCTACAGGCAGGCACACCTCCCTCCAGACCAGGGTGCTCACAGCCCCATCCAGCCTGGCCTTGCATGCTTCCAGGACGGAGACATCCACAACCTCACTGACAACCTGTTCCAGTGTCTCGCCACCCTCACAGCAATGAATTTCTCCTAAATCTACACTCCTCCAGTTTAAAGCCGCTCCCCCTCGTTCTGTCGTTACCTGCAGGCCCTGACAGCCGGCACCGTTGAAGGTCTGTGCGTCCACTCTCCCTGCCCGGCATATCCCTGCCTCGCCAAACACGAGCCTTTGCAAGGTGGTAATTTCATCGCACCACAAAAGAACCCCCTCTTTGAAAAAGCGAAATATGGTACCGTTAACTCGTGACGGTGCCGGTGATTGGGTCCGTGTAGAAGGCCGTGTATCGGCCCGTTCCCTCTCGCCGCTCTCCCGCCGCCCAGCACAGCCCGCGGGGCTCCGCCGGAGGCACGGCGCTGCTGCGGGAGCCCTTTAAAGAGCGAAGCCGCACCTCTCGGCCCCGCCCTCCTCCTCCGCCCTCTTCCCGCCGTGGGAGCCGGACGTCCGGCCGTTATGGCGCTGGCGGAGGCGGTGGCGGCTCGGGGGCGGGCGCTGCCGTGGCCGCGCGTGGTGCTCTTCGGGGACTCCATCACCGAGGTAGCGGCTGCGCGGCGCTGCCCTCGGCTCCGGGGTTTGTCGCTCTGTACGGAGAAATGAGCAGCCGGGGGGAGGGGGGAGCCGGCAGAAGCGGCTCGGCCGAAGGGAGGTGGTTGTTCTTACGGGGAGGTTTGTGACTAAGCCCGGCCCTCGCGCAGCTCCGTCGGCTGGCCGAAGGGAGCGGCGGGGCGGTCTGTGTGCCGCGGGATGCGGGCGCTGCTGGGGCGGGGCGGGCTGCGCCGTGCCGGACTGCTAACCGTGTGCCCTGCTTTAGTTCTCCTTCCAGGAGGGCGGCTGGGGAGCGTCCCTCGCTGGCAGACTGGTCAGGTAAGAGCAGAGATCTCACAGGTGTAGGTGGAGAAGCGTGTGGCTTCACTGCGAGGTGACAGCGCTGGGATGGGCGTCCCGCAGGGGTGTCTCGTTCTCTGGGGATGCCCAAACCGGCCCGGACGTGTTCCTGTTGGCCGTCAGGGAGAAATGCTTTGCTCAGAGGGCGGTGAGGCCCTGACACAGCTGCCCGGAGAGTTGTGAGTGCCCCATCCCTGCAGCTGCTCAATGTTGGGTTGGGTGGGCACTGGGCAGCCTGAGCTGGTGGACAGCAGCCAGCCCACGGCAGGGGTTGGGCGGGTGGGCTGTGAGTTCCCTTCCAACCCAACCATCCTGTGATCCTGTGCAATTCTAAAACAAAGTTAGAACTGTGTTAGGAAGTCCTGTGAAGTCTCACTGATTCTAAGAGTGGCAAAGATGCCTGAAGACTCCCTGACAGAACGGGTCAGAACCTCGCAGGTCTTGCTCAGAAGGGTGGAGCAGTTCTGTTACTGTGTGTCTGTTTCAGAAAATGCGATGTAGTGAACCGTGGGTTCTCGGGGTACAACACCCGATGGGCTAAACTCATCCTTCCAAGGCTGATCGGTAGAAGTGCTGCTGCTGAGAGTACTGTTGCCGTCACTATTTTCTTTGGAGCTAATGACAGTGCTTTGAAAGGTACCGTAGCTTCCATTTATTCCTGTGACCTTTTTTCTCTTAAGGCAGTTCTACAGTTAGCAGAAAGGCTGAACGTTACCCAGGCCTTCCCTCCTTTTTGAGACAGTTGCTCTTTCTTACAGTGGGTTGTTTTCAATTATCATATTTGTATTTAAACTACGTGCTGCCTTCTCTTTCTCGCTGACCAAGAGATAAGAGTTCAATAATGACAGTAAACTTCGAGGCAGTCAATAATGAACCATGCATCCAACATGTGGAGTTGGGCACCTGGTGGAATTTTCTGCCTTTGAAGCAGTCTGATGGATCTTTGTTAGCTGAGGGAATGGAGGCAGACAGCCTTTGGATTCTCTTTAAGATAAGCATGGCAACATGCGGGCGAGTCTCATCAGAAGGTGAGATCAGTGTGTGAAGGACTGGCTGGGAAGTCCATGGGTGTTGCCAAATTTTTCTTAGCTTTTGTTTTGGATGAAGTTTGAGGCGATTATGTGGTCGGACACTGAAAGTGAACTGAAAATGAGCCGTGCTCATGGTTGTACAAAGCACTGTAGTCATCGTGTGATACGTCTGTGAGCAGCTCCATCTCACACCAGTGATGTGATTCCTCTGACCCCTTGCAGATGTGAACCCTAGGCAGCACGTTCCTTTGGAGGAATACGCCGCCAACCTGACAAGCATGGTGCACTACCTGAAGTCTGTGGACATCACTGAGGACAGGATTATTTTGATAACGCCGCCCCCTCTTCAGGAATCAGCTTGGGAAAAGGAGTGCCTTGCCAAAGGTAAAGGAGTGCTACATGTGGGCAGAATTTCTGCTTTTCAACCCCAGAGCTTCTGGGGTGCCCTTCTGGGTACGTATTTATAGTGCTTAATTCAGAATCCTGCCAGAAAACATAAAGGCTGTTTCCTGCTGTCAAGAAAGTAGTTTCCAGCTACTTGGATTGAGATGGTTCCCATGTAGTTTGTAACGGGTGATGTCTGCTGATTTCAAAGAGTGAGCTGCATCATTTGTGACTGCTGAATGACCCTGCATGTCTGACAGGTGACAAGCTGAATCGCCGCAATGCCACCACTGGGGAGTATGCACAGGCCTGCGTTCGAGTGGCGAGGGACTGCGGGACCGATGTGCTCGACCTGTGGACATTGATGCAGAAAGATCAGGTATGGTAGCAGAAGGTGGGCTTTGGAACTGTTACAAATAGTGAAATGCTAATTCTACATAGAGGAACCAAGAGCAGTGCTGCATTATCACTGGAACAATAATCTCCAAAAGGAGCAAAATAGTTCAGAGTGCTTTGCACCGGGCCACATGACGTGCTCCTTAACATGAACTGAGCATCACCTGTGGCTAGCAGATATCCCCAGGTGCACTGCAGGTATGTAATGGTGTCCTTGCTTTGACTCGTGGGATAGGTTGGAAGGGGCCTCAGGAAGCAACTGGTCCCACCTGCTGCATGGTGCTGGCTGAGCTCACAGGTGCACAGGCACCTTCCTCATGCTGCTGAGTGAATGCCCAAGCATGTCCAAGAGTCAGCAATGGTAGCTCTGCTCCGTAAGCTGTTCACACTGAACCTTTTCTCTGTCCTGCACTTCTGAGTGCAGAGATGAGCCAATGGTGCAGTACTGCGTGGTGCAGAAAACTGACTCAGCAATTTGCTTGCACCATTCCCTCATCACACGGTCATTTCTGCATGAAAGCAGTGACTTTGGCTGCCAAAGCATTCTCTTAATATTTTAGTACCAAGGGCTGCCCTATCTACCAACAAGTTTTGAGTAACTTACTGAAAAATCACTCATTGCAGCTAGCAGTACAGCAACACTTGGCTTTTGCTTCCCCTGTAGGATTTTTCGCGCTATTTGTCTGACGGGCTTCACCTATCAATGGAAGGGAATAACTTCCTCGTGGGACAACTCTGGTCACACCTGGAAAAAAGACTCTCAGCTCTCCCTTCATTGCTTCCTTACTGGCGGGACGTGGACCCCCAGCACCCTGAGGTGAGCCTGCTGTGAGGTGCCCTGCAGCAGTGAAGCCCAGCCTGTCTGAGGGAGCGAGCGCATGTCCAGCTGCTTTGTACCTCTGCGCCCCTGCTGATGGTGATGAGGACTGAAGTGGACTGTCTGCTCTGTAACCATTTTTTTCAATAAAGATTGGCCAAGGGGTGGAAACGGCACTGGATGGAAGCTGCCGCCTTCCTGCTGCAGCTGCTGACAACAAACAGTGCGTGTGTGTGTTCAGCAGTGTCTGGAACAGGGCTTAGAGCAGAGGACCGGGTTTGGAGGGCAGAGTTCTGCCCCCGGCTGCCCCCCTGCTCACAGGCTTTCAGCTGCAGTTGATGTCTTCTCCAAAAGGACTGCACAGACACAGTTTTTGTTTAATTGATTTGAATATAAAAAGCTTTTACTGTACTGGGAATTAAATTAACTCCTCACACATGTACTCTGCACTGAATCAAAAAAAACAACACAAAGCCAACAAAACAACCAAACCAAAACCAGTATATAAAAGAAGGGCTATCAGATAGAACACCGTAAGGCACACATTCAAGTATCAGTGTAACAAGTATTTGGGTGGGGAAGGCAGAGCGGCACTCACGCTCATCACAGGTTTGCTTCCTTTCCATCACATGTAAGAACACCAAGGCTTGCCCCAGCTCTGCCTCCCTGGTGGCTGAGTGCAGGCCTGTAACAGGTAAAATGCTTCCCGTCCATTCACGCACCCTGTCAGCTTTAACAATGCATTCTTAGGGGAGAAAACAGGCACAATAAGGCGCTCTGCTTCCATGACAGCTGCTCTGTGACTCACCCTGTCAGCCCACCTGAGCTCAGGCTATGGCACTGCTTCTGGCCAACGCATCCCATGTTACAGAGCTCCAACTGAAGGACACCAACAAGTTACCAGCTGTTAACATCACACTGTACTAGCTGTAGGGAAAGTGGAGTTTTACAACATCTCCCTAGCACAGCACAGGCCCTGTAAGTCTAACAAAGCTTGATTTTTCATTGTTCAAATTCACAACTGCTCCCCTGCATGGAGTGCAGGACTCTTGCAGTGATTTTTAAGAGCTTCCCAGGCTCAGCCCTTTGAATAGCTCAACAATAGTGTTACCTTCTCAATAATGAACAGAAAAATCATCAGAGAAACATTTCTGCACTGAAACGTCCATAAGTGGTTCAAACAGTTCTCATCTGCATACGTGATTTCTCCACTTCTTTCCCTTCCCTTCCTTGCCCCCTGCACCCCACTGCAGTGGGAAAACTCTCAGGGGGAACATTTCCCTGCAGTAAAAACACAGGGACAGGGCAGCCTCACAGCTAGAGGGGCATCTCCATACACTGAGCAGGGTTTAACAGCCTCTGCACAACCCTACTATTTATTGAGAAGCTTTCTCACAAACTCCTTGATGCTGATATGCATCTCCACATTATATGCCAAGTATTTTAACTGTTTCCTTCTGTTCTCCAGGTACGTGTAATGCTTATACTTTGGCTTACCTGTACCTCATAGGATCTGATCCACATGGAACACTGTGGAGTATTTGCTTTGCTTTGCTTTGCTGGCAAAGCCCCTTAATTTCATCTGTCAGTGCCACCAGACTGCAAAATACGACATTACAAAAGGCAGATATACACACAGCGTGATATCCTGGAGGATATTCTGTTCTGCACCACAGGTTGAAGGAAATGTTAGAGGTCGAGAAAGTAGAAAAATCCAATGAGCTTCAAAACCAAGACTGTCTCCATTTGGAGTTCCGGTTTTTAAAAGATATAATGCTCTAATAAATGTAATTTAAGGAAGGTCATACACATGACCAGCATCTGCAGTAGGTCGCTTCCTTATTTCTCCCACTCCCTCACAAAAATATATATACATATATCTGTATTTATAGAAATGAAATGGTTTTAGATCCAGAGGAACTTCTGCAGGCGGGAGCTGCGCGGTGGAGGCAGCGGGACATCAGCACTCCGTCTCCTTGCTGTCCACTCGGTTCTGGCGTTGCAGTTTAAAAGACGACGCTTTCTCACTCCTGGTGACAGGATGCTCTGTCAAGTCCTCAAAAGATTTGGCAGCCGAGCTGCTGTTTGGGAAAGGGTCCTTCTCAAACCCGTCCTCGTCAATATGAGAGTCGGTGCTGGGGTCCTCCTGAATTGTGTCCATTCTTTGGTGGTCCTGTTTGGGAGCAGCGGCGGCCGCAGGCGCAGCCACGATGGGCTGCAGGGGTTGGTGCCGGCTGGTGGGCTGCGCTGTGGGGAAGGGCTTCACGATGCGCACAGAGGCCGAGTCCAGGCTGCTGGGCACCTCCACGTTCTGCAAGACACGAGTGGCCTCATCAGTGGGGCAGGCAACCATGTTCTCAGTCAGCACTCGCTTTGGGTGCTGGCAGCAAGGAGAACTGGCTAAAGGTGCCTCAGCTGCGCCTCTGCCGGTGGTCTGAAAGCTGCTCTTCCTCCCTTCTTCCCTGGTGGGAAGGAGGGATATGTTAAATTGCATTGATTTCTGCTTCTACTTGAGCGTGGTTTGGAAAATAGCCAGGGATTTCCAGGCATGAAAAATCCCTACAGACCTTAGCAAATGCCAACAACGGGCAGGGGAAGGAGAGCAGACAAAGGAATGACATGAGCAGCAGGATGAGACATTTATACGCTAACTACTGCATTTCTGAACTGCTCAGGATGCAGTGGACCCTAGGGATCCCAGATTTCTCTTATAACACTGCTACTGCTGCAAGGAGCCCTCTGAAGACAGCTGCACTCCATGGCTGCATCTGCTTTTGAATCTGAGCAGTAACATCCAAGGAGACTTTTCTATGGCATGGAAGAGCGGTTACAGAGGATCCAGCTACCATCACCTTCAGCTACGTCCAAGCAGAGCACAGAGGCAATGTGCCTTCAAGTCTGACTCTGGTTTGCTTCCCTCAGAGGCAAAGGAGCTGTGCAAGGCTTCTTTTCTCCTCTCACTACAAAATGACATTTCCATAACAGTGTTTCAACAAACTGGGTTATCAAAGCACAGGACATGATATCCAAAACTCTGTCAGAAGACACCCTGAGCTGGACTGTAAGATTTAGCTATCCTCAAATCAGTACCTACAGAGTGAGATGTGCCATCACCTCAGAACCAACAGCTCCTGTGCCCCGGGGCTGACTCTCCCACAAGCAAGTGGAAAGCTCAGCACATCTGGCCACTGAGCCTCCTGCAAACCACCGTTCTGCAGCGAAGCCACCGCACTTTGCAGAGATCTCCCTGCAGCACTGCCCTGCTGAGCCCTGTGCTGCAAAGCAAAGTGTGGCTGGGAACAGCTGCTCTGTGGCTGGAGCCACAAACGCCCCATAACACAGTGCCTGCTGCTGCAGCAGAGCAGCTTCCTGCCTCAGGCAGTGCAGCTGGTGTGAGCTAACTGCCCTGCCAGCACTGTCAGCACACAACTCACGCAAGAAGTGGACTGGTCAAACTGCAGGGCTTGATATATCAAGCACCAGCTCAGTAGAAAAAGGTTCTCTCAAATGGATTCATCCATCCGCAGGTCAAGGCATGGGATTCCAGGTCCATCTACTGTCACTGCTTTGCCGAAATACTCTACAGAAACATTAGGTTCAGATCTACAACACACTGGATGGCTTTCAGACACAAACTTACACTGGCACAGAACAGAGACTTGTTGTTTTCCTCATATTGCTTGTCCAATTTCTTGTCCTAATGAAAAACAAACCAAAAGTAAATCAAAACACACACAAAAGTAGTTTCCCAGTTGCAAGCAAGGTCCCTGTTCCAGTTGCCCTGCAGGGACACGGCAGGAGTGGGGCTGTTTTTTTCCCTTCCCTGAAGTCCCCAGTGTGCTCGTGGGCACAGCAATCCCTGCTCCCATCCCACACCACATGCATGGCTGCTGTCGACTCTCTCTACCCCATCTGAACCAAGATCACTTCCTGCTCTGGGTCTCCCCCCAAAACAAAAGTTTTAAGAGGGCTACAGAAAACTCTGACTCTAATGGGAATTGTTAGAACTATACTTGTGCAGAATTTGGAAGGCAGAAGAAGATCTGCCCAGGAAAGAACAGCAACATCTCCAGAGCAGTCACTGATGCTCTGGTGTTGCTAGAGCTTGGCAGAGCTCAGGAGGAGCTCTGCCTACTGAAGGGACATTCACTGGATTCTCCCTTTGGGGTTTGCTAAAATCTCCCCACCGCCACCTCCCACAGACAGTACACAAGGAGTTTCTCCTCCAGCTCCGTTCAACAGAGCAGTCATCTCCAGCAATACTCACCACACAGTGCACAAGGATGCTGAGAGGAATCCAAAACAGCAAGGAGAAGACGAGCACAGAGCCCACTATGTTATCTGCCAGGAACTTCCCTGTGAATCGGTTCAAACCCATCAGTAACCTGCCAAGTGCAGCTTCATGCCTACACACAAGTCCTTGTTCTACTGCCACTGCAAAATTTGTCAGACAAACACAGGGTGCAGAACTAGGCCAACCTAATAGGAATTATACATTTAAAAAGATTTGATGCAATTTAGTAACACTGTCAACAGTAACACGTTCTCTGATAAGGGATGCTGACAGGCCATATTGTTCAATGTGAGCAGACTGGGAGCAAGCTGCCCTTAGCCAGGGCTCCTCACAACTACAGGACAGTGCATCTGTCCCCAGCTTCTGATGGTACAACCACAAGACTCCACAACACACTCATTTTTGGGCAGAGATGCAGAGTGCCTCTACTTGAGCAGACTGAATGGCTTTAATAATCACCTACACAGTATTTCTTATTTTTAACTTTAGAGCTTAGGTTTGAAAGCCTCAAACACATGTCATACAATCAGAGGTTTGAGTTGGAAGGGACCCTTAAAGGCCATCTAGTCCAGCTCCCCTGCCATGAACAGGGACACCTAACAGCTCCATCAGGTTGCTCAGAGCCCCATCCAGTCTGACTTTGAAGGTCAGTGTGCACTGCCCTGTGTATGCACACATTACCACAAACACACGCACTGTTACCCCACTGTTACACAAGCACCTGCTCGTTAACAGTGTCTTCAAGACAACAGTAACAGAAGGAGAGCAGCTGCCCTGGGAGGTGCTGCCTGTTGGCTGCATACTGGGGGTCAGGACCTCTCCATCACCAGCCTGTGACTCACAACAGACACACTGCTGGAGGGGGCTTTATTAAATGAGAGAAATGAAGTCTTCTCTTCTCAGTCCATTGACATTTAAATCCCACTGAGGCCTACTTTAACTGTACCATGCCAAATCTAGCTGACCTCTAAGGAACTGTTATTTCCTTTTCTCTAATTGACCTACTTACTGGTTTTCAGACAAGAAGCTTTCTGGAATAGCTATCACATCTTTTACAAGCTTGGAAGATGACTAGGAAATAACAGAGTAGGAAATAACAGAGTGGAAAAATGCAAAATAATCCTATTCCTTGCCTTACAAGGTAAGATCAGTGCTGTCAAACCTTTAGTTCACACTGAGAAGTAAACCAAACCACAGGCCATGGTTATGTAATCTTACCAAAGGTGTTGATGCTAAGCTGGTCTATGAAATCCCAAAATCGTTCAATCACATCCTGTACTTGCTTCTCACATTTGCCCTGTAAAAGCAAGCATCTATTTACAAAATGATCTTAGGCTGTGTAAACATTAACTACTTCTTTCTTGGAGAGGGAAAAGGATGCAGAGATTGTTCTGAAATCAAAGCTGCAGAGAAACGGAAGCCCTTCAGACACTGTGAATCGATTTGAACTCATCCCAGCACCACCGCTCCACTTTTATTGCCTTTATTTTTGACCAAGTTTCAGTTCCACTGCTGACTGCAACAGATTCAGTCGTAATTACTGAAACATGCAAAAAGTGTTTCAACATCACAGGGGACACAAAACCAAAGTTTCTGGAGAGGCTGATGCACTGGAAGCCTCAATTCCCACTGCCCAAGGAGGCCACAGCTCTCAGGACCCCACAGATTGGCTTCCAGGTCTGTGCTGGTTTAACACAGTAAAGCATTGCTGCCCTTTCCATTCTGCAGCAGGACTGGGGTATGCCTCCCACTATTCACTTCTGCCAACTGAAAGTCCAGCCCTGTTTGCCAGGCCTGCAGACTACATGCTGGCCATGTAGCTGTGGTCACCACTGTGGTCACCACAGCAGCAAAGGCTCACAGCTCACCAGATCTTCATGACCTTGCTCCTGACTTAGCTGATTTCAGTCAGGATTAACTGGGCTAATATGTGGGCAGCTGAACAGTGCTGCTAACCCAGCCCAGCTTGTGGAAGTGTTCGGTCACTTCCTGTGCACAAGCTGCCAGCTGCTGACATGCAGGAGCAGCTAGAAGGGGCTGTAAGCAGTGGCAGAAGGAGCAGCTTCACCATGCACATCCATTTATGGAGCTAAATTCTATCTGCACTCTCAGATACCTTGTAACATTTACATCATGGAAAGGCAAATGCGTCCAGATCCTGATCTTCCGCGAACCACTTTCTTCCTCAGCTTTACTGTCAGTCCCCAGGAGCTGAAGGCAGCTGTGCCTCCTCTGCCAGCACACCGACAGCACCAGGCATCCCGGGCTGGAGGGGACCCACTGCTCTCCTGGGTTTCACTGCACCCAGGCCTGGGAGCGACAGAGCTTTGCCTGCTCTCCATCCAGCTACAAAAGCAGGCTGCGCAGTGCACGGCACCCAAGCACACTCACATTTGTGTCACAGAAGCCCACGGTACAAGGCTTCCCCTTGCGCAGAAACAGGAACTGGTGGTTGGCATCGACGTACGGCGTGCAGCGATCCTGCTCGTCCCGGCAGCACACCTTGCAGGAGTTATCCGTTTCTGCAACAAGGCAGCACAGCCCCATCAGCCCCTGCAACCCGCCACAACACGCACAGTCCGTGTCCCCCAGCCAACCCTGCTGCTGCTCAGCTTTCCACGGGGAAGGCAGGACTATGCAACCCCATGACCAAGCCTGATGCTCAAACAGATGCCCAAATTAATGTTCTGGGGGACACAGTGGGACCAAGCTCTGCAGGCTGATACCCCTAGGCTGCAGGTGAGGAAGTTCCAAATGCAATCATCCAAGATGGCTTCAAATACTTCTTGGGTTTCAAGCCCTCCAGGAACCCTTCTCCTCAGCTATATCCTCCGTCTCAAATGGGGGGGCTCACTGTATGTCCCTGGGCATCTCCTGTGAAGTATTCCTCCTCTTCCCAGCTGCTCTAACACACTTGGGAGATAAGATGGAGATCAAGAAAGCACTGCAGCTCATTGATACAAAGGCAGGACAGGCAGGTATGCACTAGCAGGGCTCGAGGATCCTATGTCCTCAAAGGCACTTTGGCTTCTGAAGTCTCTTTTCTTTTACTTTTTGGAGGTCACATTTGGTCCAGAGGCATCTCCCCACTATCAGAACAGCCAGACTTTCGCCTTCTAGTTGTCTAGAGCCAAGGAAGAAGATGGTGGGGATGCTTCCTTCTTTACCTAGGATGCAGACCCTAAGTTTCATCTTAATGTCTTCAACCAAGCCCACCAGAAGACAAAAGGACATTTACATTCCTTTCCACAGAATATCCCAAGCTGGAAGAGACCCATAACAATCACAGAGTTCTACCTGAGTCCAAACAGAAAATACTACACCCAAAAAAACAGTAAAAAAACCAACCAACAACCCTTAAGGGAACCATATGCTCAGCTCTCCAACAGATTAGCCCAGCGCCACCTGGGGTCAGGGCTAAGGCAACACCTCTCAGTCCAGTCCCACACCACCCACCATTGCAGGCACACGAGCGAAGGTTCTTCTCCCTCTCGCAGAAAGGGATGCACTCGCCATCCTTGCACTTCCCCATGTCCACACAGATTGTGTCGTCTGGAGCATTCCCAGGAGGAGGGCACTCACTGCTGTTCCCTGCAGACAGGGGGCAACAGGTAGGAGGACAGTGTTAGAGCAAAGGGCATTGCTGCACTCTGGAGAGCAAGCAGCACACAGCAGATCCCAGAGGCCCCATGAGCAGAGCAGCATAGCTCTGACCTATCCCCTTGCCTCCAGAAAAGATTACAAAGTAGTAGTAAACAAGTGGGGAAGGGAAGCAGAGCTGCTGTAATTCCACCCTTTCTAGGGCAAGATTCAGTTAATCCTTGGCCCTTCCCAGTGACCTGCCCTGTTTTGCTTTCCTTTTCTTAAAGGAAGAAGAAATAAACAGTCTTCATGTTCTACTGTGCAGCAAATCACCAAGCAGTTCCTGAACTACAACTTATTATAGAGCAGTTCTGTGGTGCTTAACTGGTCTCTAAAATTAGTTGTACCGGATGAATAAAGGGCGCCGGCTCAAAAGCTGATGGAACAGGACATTGAGCCTGGAGCACTTGGCTAGCTGATGGAGCGAGCACACAGCTCTGTCCTACCCGTGCAAAAAGACTCTCCTTTACAAGTGGCATTTATGGCTTCTTGGCATTTTTTCTGGGCACTTTCAAACTGGCAGCCTTTACAGCAGGGGCTGTTCCGATCACTGCGGAAAGATCAAAATGAAAGGAAGAAATACTGAGCATTTATTTCTGTATCTCAAAGAAGTACAAGCACAACAAAAGGCAGAGAAAGAAACTCTCTCCCCCACGTACGAGATGCTGCAGTGCACCTTCCCTTACCTGCATTTGGCACCATCTTTCAGTTTGCAGTCTGCAGAGCAGCAGGGATCAGCTTGCTGGTACAAGAGGCCAGGATCGCATTCCTCCCCTTCGTCCACCCTGGAGTTCCCACACACTTTGTTGTTGCGCTCTTTGAAGCACTCCTGAGCCTTGATCTCTATGGTCCTATGGATGGATTTTTTGCTGCAGCTTGAAAACATCTGGAGAATCATAAAGAGAAAGAGCAGCACTGAGGAGTGCACCCTTCTGTCAACAAATACATCTGTGACAGTCTCAACCTCTTCAGACCTCCAAATTTTTGTGTCTTAGAAAGCATTTATTCTTTCCATTGCTGCCATCTTGACGGCTCCGAAGAATTTTAAGATGGGAAAATGGCCACAGCCACAACAATTGATTACAAACAACACCTGGACACATTATGAATCCCAGAGAAACTCGGAAAGCAAAGATGAGTTCATCTTGCAGAGAATCCAACCACAAGAAGTTGTGTTTTCTTTTTATGGTTAATCCATTAAATTCCCATCTGCTTCAAAGTGAACGAATCATTAACTAAACAGCCTTCCTGTGTAAAAGGTCACTGACCATAGCAAAGACTTGCACACGTAAGCAAAATTATGCAACTATACCTTATTGTTTTCATGATCTCCACTGACAGCAATTGGATACATAACGTATTTCCCTCCCTGGTCCTCCGTGGGGGCACATTCTGGCAGACTGTCAGGATCGTGCTCTGCTCCAAAGTTATGGCCAAGTTCATGCGTTGTAACCAAGTCGGCCTCCTTTGTTGAAGATGTAAAAAAAATAGGAGCGCTGAAAGAAATCATTTTGAGCAGGACAGGACAGGGCATCCCAACTACTTCTGAGTCACCCACAATTCTACAATACACTCAGATGTAAAAGCCATTTCCCCACTATCACAGAAGCAGGGAACTAAAGGCAAGTACAGTTCTGGTTTGCATCCAAAGGCAAGTTCCAGGCTAGGTCAGAATGTTAAAGCCTTGTTAAAGACAAAGTGCTGCCCAAGAATACCATTCAATTTTGTTTTCAGTGTAAAGCAGATACTCAAAATATCACAAACTGATTTTAAACAGCTGGAAGGCATGAAAGTTCAACACAAAAACCAATCCAAACAAACACCAGCTACCACAATTAGTCAATCTCTTGTTCAAGCTTATCTTGCCATTAGAATTATTTCTTCTAAATAAATGATTACATCAGGAGCACTGAATAAGCTCTGCTATTACATAACTGCTAAGAAAGACATCTACAAATGCAGCCCGACAGGGAGGAATTTCTAACATCTCCACTGCAGGAGATGATTCCTTGTGCTGAGGATCCCACGCAGCTCCACATGGTGGCACGGCACCTCTCTGCAAGGCTGTGACCAGTAGGTGGTGGCAAGTTCACAAGGTGACAAAAGAAAATGGCACAGAAATATGCTAACCTCAAGGAGATCGGATGCTTCATGACAGAAAGAAGGAAGTTTGGTGAGGTAACAGTCACTGCTGCTGGTGTCCAGTACTAAGCATGCCCACCAGGTGAGCC
The DNA here is from genome assembly GCF_019232065.1 of Centrocercus urophasianus. Lineage (NCBI taxonomy): Eukaryota > Metazoa > Chordata > Aves > Galliformes > Phasianidae > Centrocercus > Centrocercus urophasianus. The sequence continues at coordinate 8,730,027 of NW_024884142.1, read as the reverse complement.
AGGGCAGCAGAACTGCCCAGAGATCGCATCGGTGCTTTATGGCATTTCATTTGTGGGAAGGTTTTAAACAAATTCTTTTTAAGTCTGATCAGATGCTTTGCAAAAGTCTCCCTGTGAGAACAGTCTGCACATGCCCACTGCCTCAGCCCAAGCTTTGTGGCTCCTACTGGGCCGACGTCAAACTCAATTTCCTTTGTCGTCCAGGACAGGGCTCCAGCTTGGAGACTGAACAACGAATGCAAATAGCATGGCAACAGCCAGAGCTCTTTGTCAACATCCCTTGAGCACAAAGCTTCTCTGTCTTTTTTTCCTAGCTTCTTGACAGCTTCTGCGCCAAGTTTTAGCCCACACATCAATTACGAATTCCCTTTATAATCAGCCTACAGCAAAGCACAGCTGAGAAGTCAGCAGGAGAAAAATACACTGCTGCAAAGATCTGCTAGCTGCAAATGCAGACACTGCTCTGTTATCTTCTCAAGTGAGACAGAGCTCAGACTGAGGCCCTTATGTCCTTATAGTCGCATCAGCTATGAAAAAAATCCAGACAGCATCAATTTACATCAGTGTTAGCACCCCTGCTTATTACACTGTTTTCTGCACTACTTATTCAAGACACATGCACACACAAAAAGCAGGAAGATGAATTTCATTAAAAAGTCCAAACCAGACCTCCTACTTTGCCTGCACTACAGCACTGCTTTACCTTGCACGTAGAACAAGCCTACGTACGCTATCTTCCGGCTCCATACTGAGGATGCATGCAATAGCAAACACAGTAAGTCCTTATTTCAGACTAATTTTATTCTTGCTGTAAGTCTCCTGGCTGTATAATATTGCCTGTCCTGTTTGAGAATGATTTTTTCTTTATTGGCAATAAAACCCATTTAAATTAATCTCTGCATATCAAAATCCTACTTGTACTCGGATAACTTTTGGACAGTCCTTATTAGACAATGGCTACATTTTCCCCTTACTGTTCCCCAGTGAATTCAGTCTTCGATTGCATTCAATCCTAACACCTTCTGTTAACCAGGACAGAAATGGTGATAAGGGCTCTGTGACCTACATCCCTGTCCCCATGGATCTGACTCCATCTGAAAGCCAGCAGCTTGCTGCTGACAGAGTACAGAACATCATCACAACCCCAGAAAAACACATCACCAACAAACAAGTACATACACCAAACACTCACTCTGCAGAGGATACTCTCTTACCTTTGTGAGGATGGTTTTCCCATAGTTCTTGGTGCTGGTTAAGCCACTGTTCAGATAGATGTCTTTCTTTACAATCGGACTATGATAAGCTACAGATGTGAGATAGAAACAAAACAAATTGACAAGTCTTGTTGGTTTTTTTTGTTTGTTTTTTTCCTTTCTAGGAGGTGGGCAGGCAACTATTCTTTGTTTGACAAAATGAACAGCTTTGTTGTTCTCACAGGCTCACCACTGAGCCTCTTGCCAGTTTTCTCCAATGGGAATTCTTTCAAGCACAGCACAAACAGCTCATGTATTGTCACAGAATTGTAGGGGTTGGAAGGGACCTCCAGAGATCATCCTGTCCAACCCCCCCACTGCAGCAAAGGAGGACAATACAAGAAATTTCCAAGACAACAGCATCTGCCATTTCAAGAACTGTGCCAAGATGCACCCACATAGAGTGGAACTTGGTCTAGCCAGGCCGCAATGGCTTTCACAAAGCTTCTTCACTCCAGATAGCCTTGTGACTCCCCTCCCCTTCTCTCTTTTTCCAGCTCCAGCCAAGAAAATGGCCATCAATTCTATCCAAAAGACAACCACTAGAGACCATACAAATAACATGTCATGCTCCATGAAAGCTAGAAGAGGATTAAAAAGAAACAACAAAAGTAGCTTTCAAGTCACAGTTGGAAAGAAAGAAAAGGAAGTCTTGCCTTTAGGACAAATGCCACCATGGCTGTTAGGTCTGGGAGAACCAACATAAGCCAGTCCAAGTGTTCCCATATCAAAATCTTGGTATGTGAAGAGATGAGCAAGGCACACATGAGCTGCTTTCTCAGCAATATCAAAGCTAAATTGCTTTGAAGAGAAAAAAAAAAAGTATATTCTCTGTAAAATGTTTCACTGCGCATACCAGAAATCTATAGATAACTTTTATCTAATCAGCCATGCACCTTCTAAATCTGGCAAAAGCAGATTAAGTCAGGCAAAAGCAGATGATTATCTGTCCTACAAATCTGAATAAACTTAAATGACTACCCACGTACATTGAACACATTCATTTATGTAACTTGCAGTTCATTTCCCCCTTTTCACATAGAGGGGAAGCCAACTGCACTAATTTTGTGAAGGTCAGAAGGCAGTCAGTCTTAGAGGCAGGACTGCCCTTCTGACTCAAGTTACATATTAATCCCAGTTGGTGTGCACTCCATAATTATACAAAGGAGCCCTTTGCCATGCCATGCACGTGCCCCATGCTCTTGCTACAGGGCACGTTTGCTAGTTGGACTTAGTCTAACATCTATACATCACAGAAAGGAAGTGAAGGAGTCTCATCCACTACTGCAGAACAGCTGTGCAGGGGAATTCCTGCAAAAGGCACAATTACTTAAGGGTTACTACCTACCTCTAGCAGCATTTTCACATCCCATGCATCCTTCTTGTCATCTGGGTAACTTTTTGCCATATTGTAATGCTTTTCTCCAGGTTCTACATGTTCTGGTTCACTGTGGATGATAATCTACATTTCAAAAAGGGCGACAACAATGTAGAAGAATTTTGGTCAATTTTATAACTACAGAAAAGTTTTCAGTGCAATCCTAAAGGTCTCAATAGATCTGCAAGAAGAAAAACTCAGATTCAGCATGCTCTCAGTGTTAAGCTTTCAGCTTCTGCTAGTTAAGATACACTGGCCAGATCACAAGGAATTACACCAGAAATTGCAGAGTAACATCAAAGGTCTTCACCAGAATACTATGATTTAGGATGCATGTTACTTAAAACCCCTAGCAAATACAGCTAGGACTCACATGCAGAATTAATGGATGCTGAACACCACAGAATTATTGTTAACTAAGGCATACTTTAAAGGATTGTTGCTTTCCCAGTAGACTAGAGCAGTATGCTTTCCTCCTGCCCCTCAATTAGCTCTCATTCCTTGCTCCTAGAGAGGCAGCTAGCTCGTAGCACGGATGTCCCCATGTGCCACATGCCAGCTCTTGCAGTACTCAAAGCAGATGGATTCCTCTTCTTTTTTAATGCCCTCTGCCACATTCCTATGCTTTAACTCTGCACTACCTTGATATTATGTTTAATTGCAATCATTAAAGTCACTCAGGATTTGTGTTTCTTTCACATGTTTGAGGCACACTCATGTTCTATTAGCTAAGCACTAGCCACCAATAGAAGTATGTGCATAACGGCATGTCTGATAAACAGGAACAGCCCCAACAGTCAGAAATCCTGACACCTAAAGAGTACTTACAGTTTAAACTGGAAACCCTTTGCCCAGTTCAGTGAATACCAACCTGCTCTATCTGTATGCCATAACCTTTGAAGGCCCCATTGTCCCAGGAAGTATTTCGGTAGATGTCATCCACTCTGTCTATCAATTCAATCTATGCAGGAAAGAATAAAAACTCATGACAGTCCTAAGATTTTGTGCACCAAAATTCAAGACATCCCAAGAAGCTGCAGCACTTATCTGGAAACACTTCAAATTAAAATTGAACCTTTTAAACATAACAGACATATTCAGTGTTCCACAACCAACAGTGCATGGATCCAAAGAGTACTATCAAGTATCTCTGAAAACATTCCATCATGACAAAGCAGAACAAGCTCTCATTTATCACTTTCACTAGAGCAGTGGAAGAGGTAACATTAAAAACAAGACATCTTGGGAAACGTTTTGTTTGTATAGTGGTTTTCCAGGTTTCTCTGAGGGGAAAGGCAGAGGAGGAAGCTGTTTTTACTGCTTTGTTTCAGCACTGAACTCAACTGATCCCCGAGGCCTCCTTCCCTTTCACAGGCAGTGAACTACCATTTTTTTAATTATGATTCAAGCACGAGGTTTCAGAAAGTCTCTCTTCAGCACTCACAATTAATATCTCCCTTTTTGAACTGTTCTCACCTACTTAAAAATCACCTTCTGCTAGATACAGAGCATCAAACTTGCTCAGAACGAGGAATGACATTTACAGCCACTTAAAAACAACTTTCCATCTCTGTGTTGTTTACAGCACACATCTACCCAGGCAACACAAGAGTAGGTTCAGTCTTGAAGAATCGTATGTCAGACGCTGAGATAAACTCTGCAAATAGATGAACTAAGACTCAATAACCCAGGGAATGTAAATATTTCTGGGAACAGAGAGGTTGAAAAGACAGAAAAGACGGCACAGAGTGATCAGTACATCAAAGATTCAGACTCCGAAAGAGACTCATGAGAAACAATACATCACCACAAGTGGTTTCCCTTCTTACTCTCTCATGTCCCAGAAGCCATACTCTCCACTCCTGCTGTAGGCAGGTGTTCTATTTCACAACTACACATGCAACCAAACTACTTGCTTACTGCTCTTATCTCAAAGTTCTGTTGTTCTGGACAGAGAATCTTGGATGAAGTTGAAAAACTATACGAGTTGTTTTTGCCTCCCGAGTGAACTTTAAACACATTTGGACCATTTACACCAATCAAAAAACTATTTTTCTTAATGAGAAAACAGCATAGCTACCAGTAGCATGCAAAGGGAAGGGATCTGAAAACTGAAGACTACTTAATTACAGTATCACCACTACAAAATATTTTTAATGCACGATTTAGCATTTCCCAGGTAAAAAGCACACAGGTGTGATGTACGTATGCTGTAAAAGATCTGTATTAGCTCTATGTTGTTTAACTACTGAATCACTTTTTTCTTTTCTCCATTTGCTCCAACAAATTTGAACAGAGAACCTACCAAATAGTTTATAGTAGTGCTCTCTTCCCCGCGGCCCATGTACTTGAAAAACCGATGGTCTGCCACTACCAACATCTTGCACGTATCTTTGGAGCTGTCTGGAATGGCTCTTTTCTCCCGGTGGATGCTGGCTAATGGGCATTAAAAAAAAATAAAAATAAACATTCAACAAGCTGTCTATGGCTGTGCCTAATGTCTTTATTTGAGACTTGAACAAGAGACAGGGTGGGATTTTTGGGTTGTCTGATTTTGGGTGGACGTGAGGACTCTTGAATTTGTCTTCGTAACAGTCCTCAGACTTGCTGTAAGAAATGGAATGTACAGTAATGAAATAGAGCTGCTCAATAAATTTACCTACAGAGTTTTTAAGATCATCAGTCTCTGTCCTAACAACACTTCTTTCTGTCCCCAGTCATTACCCCCATCCCTGCTGATGCAGTAGAAGATAGAGGAAAGTGAGACTCAAAGACTCATCACAGCTCAAGAGGCATTATTACAGTGGCCACAGACATCAAATGGGCCCTAGAGTGCACAAGCATAAGGTTGTTTTAGTGTTCACCTTAAAAAGCCTACGAACCTTGTTGTGAGCTGTCACAACAAACACTACCAAGGAAAGAGCTTCCTGTATTTCACTTACATTTGGATAGACCCAGTCATCCTTTTAGCAAGCCAGGAGGAAACATACTACTAAGGACAGCTTATTCTTTTCAGCATTATGGGTTTTGTTGTATGGGAGAGAGAGGGAAAGAGGGCATTAAAACAGGTATTGCTTTCCCTCCTGAACCAGTGACTTCAAAGAATTAAACCAGGAGCAATAGAGATTATTGCCCAGGCTGTGATCTCACTTGCTTACACAAATGGAATTCAAGTATTCATTTGGAAGGTCCTGCTCTCCCAGGGTATGGATCCTTACCTTCATTTTGCTTACTCTCTTCCAGTCCTTTAGGTAAAAGATCTTCTTCATTCAGCTTTAAATAACCACATACTTTGGGGGATTGCAGACGTGAGAAATCTTTAATATCTTCAGATCTGTAGACCAGCAATCTTTCATCTTGAACATTATCTATAAATCTCCACAGGGGCTGAGAGCACAAGAGCAGCAGAAACACAGAAAGTTAGGAACACAGTCGGTGCAAAGACTTAAGTAGAATACATATATACACACACAGAGCCAAGTCTCCCCAGTTTTATGTGTACACATACACATGTACCTTGCTTTATAATAATTTCGTCCTTGGAAATAAGTCTCCCAACAAAACTACACTGCCAAGAAAGCCAATTGACTTTAACCCTTTATACCCACATGCATCCAAAGATCTAAGATCATCTCAATAGAGCAGCAGCAGCCATCTGATAAAGCTATAGGAAAGGGAGTTCTAATTCCCCTCAGGACTAAAAACAGCCTGAGGAGATCATCTCAAGCTCCTCTGTTCCCTCCATTACTGACTGGAAGAGGAGACAGCCAGAACATGCTAACTGCACTGACTAGAGGCACAAGGGTCTAAATCTTCCAAACTAACAAAGGATATCCAAGTGCACACCAGAATACCATCAGAGACAGACTCTTCAATATTCCTTAGTCACTTATAAGTGAAAGTTCCTAAAAAATTAAAAAAAAAAAAACAAACAAAATCTCAACATAAAAACAACCTAACTGCACAGCAGATGCATACTACCACTTCCCTATTATTATCTGTAAGTACCATCTACAGCAACACCAACAAAAAAAAAAGCCAACACATGGGAGCAGTTCTTTGGGCAAGGCCAAGCAGCACAGACAGTCCAAAACCACCCTGCAGATCACTTGGCTCTGGGCTCCCTCTGGGCTTGAGGCAGCACTCTCTGAACTTCAGACAATTCTTATAAGCTGTGAAACTGAGGGCAAACACTCTGCATCCCAGGACAAGACAGGATGCACAAGGCATTTATATTAAGATTCCAAACCTTTCCCAGCAGTGAGGACCATGGAAGCAAGGAAAGCAACATTGGGACAGCTCTGTCAGTACTGCCTTTTGGGAATGGTCTTTGGCACCTACCAACTCTGACCACATGCAGGCATGATCTCAGGGTAGTGAGAGACAAAGCTGATATGTGTGGGATGTGTGGACAAGCTGTAGTCTCTACATGGCTACTGCATGAGAAATTCAGACATGCTTATGTTATTCTTGGACCACAAACACTAAAAATGCTTTCTGTCATGATCAAACAGCTACTGTTTGCCCTTGATGTAAAGCACAGGGAGAATGGTTTGTGTATTCTAATCACATTTTTATACTTTAATAGGACCAGATTTCTCAAACTTACCTATAATTCTGATTATCCTTGGGTTAGGAGACAATTACAATATCCATACAACACTTAGCCATAATTACTGTTATTCATCCACTTTAACACAGCCTGTGTCTGGGAATACACTGCTTTGAACAAGTAATTAGGGTAGCCTTTAATTATACATTTGCTGATCTTTTATTTTAAATGAGTAGTTTAAAATAACACAATAAAATGGTGAAAAACAGGAAGAAGGGAGCAGGGAAAAAGCAGATTTTTAAACAAAGCCCAGAGAGTGGGAAAAATTTCAAGACACAGCAAAGGCACAATTTTGGAAAGCTCCATAAGCCTCAACTCTGCTCAGAAGGCTGTGCTGTTTGTTCTTCTCTAGGATGTGATCACCACTAATTACCAACGCTATCCACTTCGGTTTCTAAAATCTCTTCCTAAGATCTATCTTCTCTCTGATGGATCTAAAAGATGCAAATGCCACAGAATGGCAATCACTAATAAAATTCCATTTTTTCTGAAGTGAAAATGGTTTTCCATTTTAATTCCACCTTCCTACTAACTCTAAAACGAATGCCACCACCAAGTCTATTTTGAGCTACAAAACTGTCACTGTGACTGGCTAGAAACAGAAACACCCACAGGAAGAAGAGATTTTTTGACTATTCCCCATCACAGTAAGGCATACCTCTATATTATATTCTTCTCCATCAGTATTGATTCTTACAGTAAAGTCTTCATCCCCAATGTGTGCCACAACCTTGGAATTATGCTCCCCTTTGACACAGAGATTAAAAAAAAAGTCAGCTCCACGTGCATGCATTCCTACTAAAACACTGATTCTACAAACACAGGTTTTTTTTATTTTTTATTTTTTTTAATTTTTTAAACTTCAAGCCAGATTAACCTCCTCAGCCTCTAGAGAACATCCTAAAAAGAGAAAAAAAAAGACATGAGCCAGCGCTCCTTCCTCCATCTTAACTTCTCAATGATCACAGGCATTAAGGCTTGGCTTTAACTGATAATATCTGGGTGCTGTTGAGAAGGCCTTGGGGATTGGTTAAAAGGACATGGATAATTCTGGCAACAAAATCCGGATCTCACCATCAGCCAGCAACATCACAGCATCAGTGTGCATTCCAGTGGAAGAAATCCACCCCATCACAAAAACAACATAAAAATCAAAACAACTTAGCAGAAGTGTTAGTGTTACACTAAAGAGGGGCGAAACACCCCTTGTTTCCTGAACAGCAGCCTCCTAAGAATCACATTAAAGTAGTTTAATGTAACAACATGGGCAACACTGCATCATCACTACCTGGGATTTGCTTTCTGTGACAAAAATACTTAAATCCCACATTCTCCATTATCATCTTAAAAAATAAACAAAGAAAATCACAAGCTGCTACCTGTGCAAACTGTATATTCACATGCTGCCAAGCTCAATGGAAGTCCAAAATCAGAAGCTTGGTACAACAGCTTAAAAAATAAACAAAAACAAACAAAAAAACCCAAACCACCAGAAAACCTGAAGAGCAGAAGAATAAAGTTTGCATATTCAACCTATCCATATTTGATTAAAATGAGTGTAACATAGCATTTACTGTGGCCAAGTGACTCAGCACAGCTGTGCTTTCTCAGCACTGACACAGACTGGTCCATACTAACCAACAACATGTCCAGTGAAAAAGTCTTGCCATTGAACATGATACTCCTTTTCCTTGCCTTCACCATCCACAATTAATGCTTGAAATTTTTCTGAAAAGTGTTCAGCAGTTGCAGTTAAGTATAATTTAAAGTGCCTGTAAAAGAATTTACTTCCATTTATTTTTAAGCAAAAGACAAACACAAAAGTTTTCATTTTTCTGAAGGTCCAAAAGAAGTTAAAAGCATTAACTCTGATGAGCAAAGTATAGAAGCATACACCATGTAATTCAGAACTGTAAATCATCAGTACATCTACAGAGCATTTTTAAGTGCTCAAGATGTTCAATTTTAAACAAAAAAAGAAACAAAAAAAACAACACAAGAGGCAAGGATTGCTCATGATTCACCTCCTCTATACGCGTTCAAGCAAAACCTGACACTGCTAACATATTTAACCAAAGGAAAAGCTGGTAAGGGGATTTGTTCATCTATTTTAAGTTAAATTTTCTCAAAGCTCGCTTACTTTTCTTTTTAATCTCTTCTTCCCCTTTCACCAGTGCTTATAATTCACATCTGGTGAAAAGTAGTTTTCTTGAATGCAGAGTTTACGCGTGGTAGGAACTAAATTAAATCACTGCAAAAGAAAAACCTCTTGTGCAACAAAACACACTTTTTCCAAACTGAAGGTACAGATTCTCAGTAACCAAAGGACAATCAAGTTAGACAGTGTTACCAAGATGAGGTAGAAGTGGTAAAAACCAATCCCATCTGTGACAGCAGTCTACCTGAAACTACACCTAAGAACAAAGCAAAAGCAAGCACAGATGGCTGCCATTTCAACAGCCAGAATCCTGACATATTTTTGTTTCCTCTGAGTCTCTCCGAAGCCATTCACACAGCCATGCAGACCAGTAACTTAAAAGAATGGGCCAGTCATGATAGAAACCACAGTGATTATTTCTGAGTTTGGAACTGTGTGTTATTCATCATAAACTGAAAGACAACATTATTTCATTGCTGATTATTTAATTACCTTTGCAGGGCTGAGAAACTTAAAAGCCTCTCTACATGAGTCTCAGGCTGGAGGTCTCTCTTCTTCAGTGAGTGCTGCTGGATACTGGACTGAGAAAGGATGTCATAATCTGAGAGCATGGATTCAACTGCATCTGGAAGAGAAACAGAAAGTTTGATAGCTTCAATAGGCTATTTCACAAATGCAGACATCAAACAGCAAACCAGAGCCTGCTACGGCAACATCACAGTTTGCTCTAATGTTAGGATAACTGTTGTACATTTCTGCAAAAGTACATTTTGTGCAGCCAAGTAGAAATCATAGCATGAAACAAAAGACGTGATCAGAGAGAAACAGAATTTAATTGACTTCTGAGAGAACTCTTAGAGCAACTAGGCCATCACTTTTACTGCTATGGCTGTGCAGAGCTCATGCCCTCCTGGAAAGCAAGCAGGAAAGAACACTCCCCACTGCTCTGGGATGAACAGCTTCTCATCTTCACCTGCTGTTCCCCATTCCATCCAAGGCAAAACATGATTTAAACCAAGGAAACTTCTACCAAATTCACAGCAGGTCAGGATTGCAGTTATTACCTCTTCATTCAACAGCAGCCAGAAAATAGATGGCTACATAGCTTCGTCCATCAGAAATAACAAGCCAGGCACCTCACACGAGGCATCCCCTCGTTCCCCAGTCACTTATCATTGAGCAGAACTCTGACTTCCCTCCTCCAAACAAGAAAACTTCTTCAGAAGAAGGAGACAAAGGGCATGAAAACCATGCACAAATTACAAATTCAAGCCAATATTCAGCAGATGCTTGCAAATTTAACAAGTATACAAGCACCTCCGGCAAACAGCATTCACTCCAGCCAATAAGCCCTCCTGCACTCCTTTGCCAGACACAACTTGCACTTCTTCCTTCTGGAGCACTTTCTTTCTTTCTGAGATGCTTCCCTTTGCTTCCACAGGTGATAACAGATTCCTTGCTATTTGCAGGTTTCCACAGAGGCTCCTGCTTCCAGTTCACCATTTTCCTACCCTGTTCCAAACGAGGAGTCAGCCACTGGTTTACAAGAGGCAGATGGGCTTCTATTCTTCCTTTATTTTTTAAAATCTTCCTTTTTCTCCAAGTCCAGTTGTGCTTTAATGCGTAAGAATTTCCAGTACTTAAAAGGGAGTTCATAAACAGGAGGGAGACTGACTTTTTACGTGTTCTGACAGTGATAGGACAAGGGGCAATGGTTTAAAACTAAAAGGGTTGGGCAGGGAACTGAGACTGAGTGGGCTTTGAAGTCCCTTCCAATCTGAGCCATTCTGTGATTCCACCACACCTCTCTCAGTTCCTCACCAGGCCACGCTACCAAAGCACCCCAAAGGACCCCAGAGCCTGCTGACAGATGGCCCATCTGTCCTCATGCTCTCCCACCAGAAGCCACCAGGCCACAGCTCCTGGGCTGCTCCTTAGCACGTGGCCCCTCCCTGCCATTTGGCAACACAGGAAAGGCAGTGCAAATGCAATTCCCTGATTTCTGTTTACAACACACAGGTCGAAAGCACCTGCAATCGATTACCAAGCATTTCAGGTTATATGCAAAAGCCAATTTCCACCACCTTCCTTTGTGGGATGTTGTAACTGATTGCTTATGGCACAGCACCTTCTCGCAAGTGGCTACACCTAGCAGGAGGAAACAAGATAAGAGAAACTCTAGTCTTAAACTCTTCTTAATTAAACCTGAGGCGCAGTGGCACTGCGCTGTGCTGCTCGGGGCCTTGCACAGTAACTGCTGACCACGGTCTGCCCAAAGGGCACGGCCCCAGCTGCACAACACAACCAGCCCTGCTGCCTTCTGCTCCTACTCGCAGAGCACTGCCCCAAAACCAGAGGAAAGCCACGGCTAAGAGCAAGACGCAGTCGCCTCCACGGCCAGTCAGAACGACCTGCGTCTCGATTTTGTGACCTGCAGAGCCTGCTAGAGAAATTACGGTTTTGTTGAGTAGGCAGAGAACTTCAGAAGTCCCACTCCAGTCCCGCTCCACTCAGCAAGGGTGAGTACAGAACACAGCCATGCGATGAGTAACATGTTCTGCTAGAGTAACAGCTGAAACGGGGCACTCCTACTTCCTGGGACACCAAAACAAGAATGCACTTGTTAACATTTCCTTCTTCCTAAATGTTTGCTTTCATTTTACTTGCAACATGTAATTAACTTCTAAGACATGCTGCTGCTAGACATAAATCAGTCAGCTAATTCAGGTATCAGACAGATGTGGAAATCGATAGATTCATAGCACACAAACCCCAGTTTTTCTGTTAAGATTTTCATACTGTGAAAATGAATCCACGCTCATGATTTATTAAACATAACAGATGAAGTGTCATTCTAAATGAAACACAGAGGTGTACAGAGCCCATCCGTAGGCAGCCTGTGGACAGGAGCCATCACGACCCCAGAGCTCACTACTTTTTATTTGAGTTTAATGATCCAACTGGCATTCCTGCTCCATTATCTCCACTGAGGTCCAAGAGTCACTCCCTGTGGGTTTCAGTGCACTGAGCTGACTCAGGTTTTCCTAAACCACATTCTCGTGGTTCTTTTCCTTCCATCCCCTCCTAGATTTTTGCATTCTTCTCTTTTTGGAGAGGGACGCCTTACCTCCAGCATTAAACTCTAACATTTACATCTTCATTTTTATGACTTTATGATAGCCAGCCTTCATCCCATGCACCTTCCCTGCCAGGGGAACCCCTAAAACACACACTGAAAGCATTCAGGTTTGCAAGAGAAACAGTGAAAGAACATTGGTGACAGAGACGACAATCCAAAATCAAAGCAAACCCACAGCAGTGACTTGTCTCCTCCTCACAACTTGTGGTTCTTCCTTTTCCCTCACCCCATTTCAAGGCTAAATTTACTGCCCCAAAACTACCCCTTAATACAGGAAAGTCTCTCCCAAGCAAACGATGGGCTAATGGGCATTGTACCAGACTACTCCATCAGCAAAGAGCTCAAGAACGTACTGGCCAACACTTCAGTGGAATTGGAAGCCACTGCCTATTTTTTTCAAATAAGATGTTTCTCTTCTAGTATTCTGCTTCCAATTCAAATACCAATGGCATCTTTCTCCAACCACCCTGGCTTTCATAAGCAGAACAGTGAATTCCCATGATCTCATGCTCAATCTATTGCCCTGAAAGCAACAAGTAAATGAGGCAAGTCAGCCATTTCATAAGCATTCTTCTGAATTACATTATTTATGCACAGGTTAAGCTTATCTAGAGACACAAATTTTGAAACTAGAAGACATAATTAATATCTTAAAAAATTCTCTTGATAGTTATCTGATTACAGAAAATGTCTCTAGTTGAAATAAGAGATCCAGCAGCATTTAAAAATTTTACCTCCAGGAATTAAAAGTGACCAAAGGAGCTGCAGAGGAGTTCGCAGGAATAATTACAGTTATTATTCCTCCAACCATCCAACAAGAAATAAAAGCAGAAATAAATCTTATGTGAAGGGGCAGTGGGGCGGGATGACAAGCCTGGAGACAGCAGTCTGGGAGCAAGCACAACAAGCACTTGGCTGTGTGACTGTTAAACCACCTGGGTCTCCTAACCTGGAAAAAAAGGGCTCTTGTCCATGTTTTGTGTGGCACTCAGTGCCACCTGGGTTCTGAGCTCTAGCTGATTACCAGCCAGCACCAAACACTCCCAGAAGCCGGTGAGCAGCTCACCAACAACTCTTCTGATTCAGCTGGACAATGATTCAATGGCTGAAGGGCTCCATATTCTTCATTAGGCCATCTGATGCTATTCTTCACACATAAAAATATATGAATTCAAGTGAGTAGAGAGAGAGTTACTTCAGATGTAACTCACAGTCCTAAGCTGGACCAGAAAATACAACCCCAAGTCTTTCCAACCTTAGAAGAGGTAAACAAAGTCTGCAGCACCCCACCTAGAACAGTCGCTCCTGGGCTTGCAGTAACGTCCAGTCAGACTTTTTACACAGGCAGATAGCAGTAAGACAAGGGGGAATGGTTTTAAACTAGAAGAGGGGAGACTGATGTTAGAGATCTGATTTATCCCAGGTATTTCTACAAACTGGGGAAAGAGCTCCTTGAGAGCAGCCTGCAGAGAAGGGTTCTGGTGGACAAGAAGCTGGACATGAGCCAGCAGTGTGCGCTTACAGCCCAGAAGGCCAACTGTGTTCTGGGCTGCATTAAAGGGGCGGCCAGCAGGGAGAGGGAGGTGACTGTACCCCTCTACTCAGCTCTTGTGAGGCCCCATCTGCAGCACTGCATCCAGCCTGGAGCCCCCAGCACAGAATCACAGAATCACCAAGGTTGGAAAAGACCTAAAAGATCACCCAGTCCAACCGTTCACCTATTCCCAATAGCTCCCACTAAACCATGTCCCTCAACACAACATCCAGCCTTTCCTTGAACACCCCCGGGGTCGGTGACTCCACCACCTCCCTGGGCAGTCCGTTCCAGTGCCTGACCACCCTTTCTGAAAAGTAATACTTCCTCATGTCCAGCCTGAATCTCCCCTGCCATAGCTTGAAACCATTCCCTCCAGTCCTATCACTAATGACACGAGAGAAGAGGCCGACCCCCAGCTCACAACAGCCTCCCTTCAGGAAGTTATAGAGAGCAATGAGGTCTCCCCTGAGCTCCTCTTCTCCAGTCTGAACATTCCCAGCTCCTTCAGCCTCTCCTCATATGGCCTGTGTTCCAGACCCCTCACCAGCTTTGTTGCCCTCCTTTGAACACGTTCCAGGGTCTCAATGTCTTTCTTGCAGTGAGGGGCCCAAAACTGGACACAGTACTCGAGGAAGGACATGGAGCTGTTGGAGCAGGTCCAGAGGAGGGCCACTAAGACGATCAGAGGGCTGGAGCACCTCTCCTATGGGGAAAGGTTGAGGGAACTGGGCTTGTTTAGCTTGGAGAAGAGAAGGCTCTGGGGAGACCTCATTGTGGCCTTCCAGTACTTGAAGGGAGCATATAAACAGGAGGGGGAATGGCTGTTTATGAGGGTAGGTTGCGACAGGACAAGGGGGAATGGTTTTAAACTGAGACAGGGGAGGTTTAGGTCAGATACTGGGAGGAAGTTTTTCACACAGAGGGTGGTGACGCACTGGAACAGGTTGCCCAAGGAGGTTGTGGATGCCCCATCCCTGGAGGCATTCAAGGCCAGGCTGGATGTGGCTCTGGGCAGCCTGGTCTGCTGGTTGGTGACCCTGCACATAGCAGGGGGGTTGAAACTAGGTGATCTGGAACAAAATGAACTAAATTGTGGTCCTTTTCAACCCAGACCATTCGATGAGTCTATGATTATGATCCTATGTCAGAAGGCAAGTCTTTATCCAGAGGGTGGTGAGGCCCTGGCACAGCTGTCCAGAGAGCTGTGGGTGCCCCATTCCCGCAGTCCCTTAAGGCTGGGTTGAACGGGCTCTGGGCATCCCTGAGCTGGTGGGGGGTCAGAACTGGATGAGCTTTAAGGTCACTTCCAGCCCAACCATTCTGTGATTCTAGGATGAGATCCATCTGTGGGAAAGCTGTTCCATAGTCATTTGTTACACACGTTGTTACCTCTTCCTCCAGTACCTCTGGTACAGAGCCACTGCCAGACAGAAAACAAAGAGAACTGAAGCACTCTCACTTCATGTGAAAGAGCCCATGCATGCTCTTAATGGTTTCAAGAAATCATTTTACTTATTTCCTCCAAAACAACTGCTGATTTGCTCAGTGAGTATACATAAGAAGAACTTGTGAGAGAAACAGGTTCAAGAACTCAATAGGTGTCAGCCTGCTTATAAAACATTGCACAATAAAGGCTTTGACTGTTCAAACACATTTCTAGACAAGCTCATCAATAAGACTAGCCAGCCACATCAGCAGTGCTAATGCTGAGCATTCCAAAAGGCAAGTTTTTGAGCCGTCCCTAACTCCAACAAAATTGCTAAACCACATCAGAAAGGAGTGCCTGAACTTAGTCACCATGCAGCCAGACAAAGCCTCCAGGTGCACTTACCTCCCAGCCCGAGGGCTGTGTAAGGCAGAAGGCAGATTTACTGCCTCTCCAATGAAGAAAACTGATCTGCCTTTCCTGCAGTTTTAACTACCTTATTCACAGGACACTTTCAGAAGTGGAAGAGCTAGAAGTCTGCAAAACAACCTTTAGCTCATCTCAGGAAAAACTTGCTCATACAGTTGTACTCTTATACTACTCCAATGCTTTTCTGTACAGGGAAACATTCATCAATTTCGGGGCAGTATTTTTCTTTAACAGTGCAGATTTTATTTGGCAGACACTGCACAGATTATTATGCTGCTACTTCTGGTTATTTTGAACACAGCTGAATCCCTCCTTCCCCCCCTTCAAGTGGCTTCTATATGTAACCTCACAAACTGCCAACCTTGGAAATTTTCTCCTTCACTACACACCTCGTAAATTGAGGCCAGGTAGGAACAAGAGGATTTTCTGTTTGATTTCTCCATGTGCAAGCAGAGAATACTTTCTGGAGGAAAAAAAAAGGCAATACCTGATCAAATATTGACATTATGAAGATAAGAAAGCCCCCTGAACTAACAATCTCACATTCAAAGTGAAACAGGTCAATACAACTGTCTTGTCTTGAACCAGAACAGCACATGATGCTCAAAAAACCCTAAATCACATGCTTTCATATGTCCTGCTGACAAGAAGAGCCAAGTCACAAGATGCAGTCTTCTCATTTATCTGGCTCTCCAGAAACTGTCAGTCTCACTACTGAGCTTGCAAACCACAAAACCCTGCTGTTTCCCAAATAAATAAATACTAAAAAAAAAGAGTGGAACTGATTCCAAGCAGAGATTAATTACTGTGTGGGCTACTGTGGTGAGATTGGTCCCCTCCTCTCTGACTGCACTTTTCCTTTTGGACATTACTTTGCACTCGCTCGGATGTGGCCTTCCAAAAACTCAAGGCATATCATAGCACTGAGGGGCAGAGCTTGACAGTTTCAGCAAAAATCTGTAAGATAAAAAAAGAAGGCAGGGAATGCAGAGGATACTAAAAACTTGCTCAACATCTCATTAATTGCAGATCAAAACTGAGTGGGAGGCTGCCACAGGTGCCTCCCTGCAGAACAGAGCCTCCTTCCCCTCTCAGCCCCTAGGCCATGTACCTGTGTAGGTTAATGCAGGTTTCAAGGAGGAAAAAAGGACAATACTAAAAGCAGCACAGGAAGGCAAGGCAAGAGATTAGGACATGAACTACACAAATACGAGCTGAAAAGTGGAGAAGTTGCAGGCAGACAAACAGTACAGTCACATACATCTCCAGGAATGGCAAGCATCAGGAAGATAATCAGAACCACTGGTATCCAGAGGACTGCAGGAAATCCCCACACCGAGCATGTTAACCCAGAGCAGAAGGGTGAAATTGGGATGAGTCACTGCTGCCATCAGCCACGAACAGCACTACTCAGCTGTCAGTTTTTAACTGTGGGAGAAAAGAAAAAAATACTACAAAGAGCAACCTTGAATGCAAGGAGACGTTCCACTTTTGGTCGCTCATAGTGCTTACATGCGTAAACCAAAGCCACATAACTATATGGATACCTTCTCACAACAAAAATCTTGCAGTAGTTAGTTCGTAACAATTGTAGTGCTGAGGTTCTTCTCTTAGCTGACTTTAAGTACCTGTCTGCAGAATTATACTTCAATCATATTTAATTGTTTTTCTCAGTTGAAAATTAGAATGTTGACTGATTCACATGAACAAGAGAAGACAAGCCACAAGAAGTACTTTAGGCAAGGCTCTGGGGCTACAGGGGTGCCCTGTGTTAGCACACAGTGCAGCAAGCTGGCTCCCTGCAGCCCATGGGCACCAAGCAGAGCAGATCTCCACACGCAGAAGTGGCTGCTGCGCAGAGGAGATTGCAGCCCATGGATACGTCTGCAGGAGTAACCCACAGCTGGAGCTGCTGCCCACTGAGAGCAGCCTGTAGTGGCGCAGGAGGACTGGGGGAGCTGCTACCTGCAGGGCCCCGTGCTGAAGCAATCCTTGAAGGGTGGGCCCTGTGGTACAGAGCCATGCCAGAGTATTGCTCGGAGAGCTGCAGCCTATGGGAAGCCCAGGTGGGATCAGCTCAGGAAGGCCAGCATCCCGTGGGAGGGACCTACAAGGTGCAGAGAGTGACCGAGGAGGAGTAGCAGAGATGAAGCGTTATGACTGACCACAGCCCCCACTCCCTCGCATGTGGGGGAGAACAGGAGAAGCCTGTTAGTAACAGGCTATAAAATATATTACTCTCACTGTACTGAGTCTGTTTCAGCCATGACAGTAACTGGTAGGTGATCTCTCTGTCCTTATCTCAGCCCTTGAGCCCTTTTCCACTGTATTTTCTGCCCCTCTTCCTTTGAGGAGGAGGAATAACGCAGCAGTTCAGCTGACCCTCAGGGTAAAACCACCACAGTTAAGTACCTCTACAGAAACATCCACCAAAACACAGCAAAAAAATCAGCAATGATTTACATTCAGTAAGACAGGCCGTGTCTACATGAAGCATTTGCTGTTTGTATGGGAGACAAAGTGGACAGGAGACCATAACTGTACAGGTTTACTACAGCCTGTAACACTGCCTGTGGAAAACACTGCAATGACCAAAACCATCGCACAGCACCCTGGGCTGGAATCGCACACCAAACACACTGCTGCTCAGGCTGCACGTTCTTGGATTCTCCTCTATATGGTACACTGTGATGCACACCCCCAAACTTCAGCTTTTGGAGTGAAACTGCTATGCCAGCTCAAACCAAAATAGCTGTTTTGCTATACAGAACATTAAAATAGGATAAGAAACACCAATGGCATGACAGAGCACGGAATTACTTACATTATTTGCCTCTTACCTAGGTCTTGCCCCATTTTCTAACACACACACTTCCACCCAGAAGAACAAAGTTTAACATCTATTAAACTTTGGCTACAAGCTGCGCCAGAGGAGATTGAGGCTGGACGTTAGGAAACACTACTTTTCTGAAAGAGGCACTGGAACGGGCTGCCCAGGGAGGTGGTGGAGTCACCGACCCTGGAGGCGTTCAAGGAACGTTTGGATTTTGTGTTGAGAGATATGGTACTATTGGTGATAGGTGGATGGTTGGACTGGATGATCTTGTAGCTCTTTTCCAACTTCAGTGATTCTACAATTCTGTGTTTCTGCGAACCTTGCATAAGGATTTTGTCAGCAATTATCTCACTGCACACTCCTGACATGAAGGTAAACTTCCAGTCCCTTCCCTCCTGTACAGATATACAGATATGTTCTTGGCTTTAAGGACTTTCTGTGCCTTGTCCCACTGAGGGTGATGGATAATTCAAAATTGACTGTGGATGATTTATGCTGCCTTCTGCATCACTAAGCTAAGTTTATCCATCATCACCACCATTTTTTTTTTCATTCAATAAGTCATAAATTATGGTCTTCTAATGTATGTCACACAGATCCTTACTGAACGATTTTAATTGGTCATTTCTTTATCTGATGCAATTCATTTTGAGCTGTGTGCGGTCTTTGAGAAGTACTGAGATAAAACAACTCAAGGCTAGATTATCTGCCTCAGAATCTCTTATTGATCTTTTCTATATTGCATAAGTGAGCAATTCAAAGAATGTTGCCTGCCCAAGACAGCAACAGCTATTGCATTTCTCCCTGCCTAGCTTATATTTAGAGATCTCGAGAAATGTTAGACTAAGTCAGATGTTGCATACAGCAGATTACATTCTGGGCAATCCTGAGTAGGTACATAACACTCTGTGGCAATGTGCTGCAATGGAAAACGGACTGAAGTAATACAGTTATGGCAAAACAGTCAACAACACTGAAGCTGGATATTTGTGCTGTTCTTTTCAAGTACATTAAGCCCCGTTATCATTCAGACATGTCTGAGCTCCAACAAACAGCGTAAATATTTAATAGTTATAAAAGGTTATCTTCAGAGACAAAGGACAAATGAAAAAAAAAAAAAAAAAAGAGCTGGCATTAAATTTTCAAAGGCAAAACTATAATAAGTCATTGTATTGACCAGCAGAAAATCACAGAACATCCCAAGTCGGCAGGGACCCACAACTGAGTCTAACCTCCAGCTCCACACAGGACCAGCCAAACCAAATCAAACCCTGTGTCTGAGAGCAGTGTTCAGATGCTCCCTGAACTCCAGCACTCGGGGCCGTGCCCACAGCCCTGTGCAGCCTGGTCCATGCCCAATGCCTTCTGGTGCAGAACCCACCCCTAACCCCCAGCTGTCCCCCAACACAGCTCCATGCCCTTCCCTCGGGCCCTGCTGCAGTCACACAGAGCAGAGCTCAGCGCTGCTCCTCCACTCCCTGTGAGGAACACCGCTTCCACACAAACTGGAAGCAATTCAAACGGAGGCTGATGTGCTCCTACCTCCAATCCTCACCCTGTTCACAATCTCTCCCCATTCCACACGCACAGGGCAGTCACTCTGTCAGTGAGTACAGGGAGCAAATGACACACGCTACCCCAACAGAGACACTGTGCCCCTTACCAAAAGATGGCGATCAGCTTCCAGGCAGCTCAGCTCCACGCATGCACTCACAAAAATGAGGAAGGGATCAGGAAAGCAGGATTGTGGCAGTCCCAATTTAGGTCAGTTTACTGCTGGAGCACCACACCCTAACATTCTTTCAGCTGAAAAATGCTAGGAAATGACAAAAGTCTTTTTCATCCACGTATTCTCTTCTGTCAAATTCTGTTTTCACTCAATAATACTTTTTCCTTGCTGAAATAAATAAGCTTTTAAAGAGATGAGCAATAAAGCTCTTAGCCATGAAACAACAACCCTTGGAACTTCATGAAAGAGGCTACTTGTCAGAGCTATGAATTATTTCAGTCTAGAAAACTCAACCTCAGGTTAACCAAAACAAAGAAGTTATTACAAAGAAAAGATGACATTTCAGAAAACTGAGCTGTGTGTCAAGATAGGGAAATAGAACTCCAATGAAAGATGAACATAAAATCAGAGTGAAATAGGCAAAAAGGTTTTGAAGAGCAGTTTGTCAAAAACAAAGCTACCATCTGAAACAGCCATTATTATCACCAAAAGAACAATCCAGAGAAATAATCAAAGGGGCCCCTAAAACAACTAAGCTGCAAAGATGACCCCCAAGAATGAATGCTAAAGAATTGCACCAAAAAAGAACCAAAAAAATCATTGACTTTTGCTTCCCTGACAAACAGAAAACAACAACAAAGTGAGAACTACTAGACCTGTGGCTAAATAAGATAGCAGTGAGCAGTCTGCATAAGTCTTTATGGAATTAGCAGTAACTTACTAGCCTTCTGAAAGGAGAAAATGCATGGATAAGCATAACACAATTAACTGAGCCTATCTGGATTTATAAAAATTTTAGATGAGCTCCCTCACAAAATGCTTTTACAGATTCAATTTACTGAGTGATAGAACAACAAAATGCTTCATGAAATTGAGTGTGTGAGATAAATGCAAGAAAAAAAATCACATAAATAAAAACCCTTGCCAATACAAGGCATATACATGAAAGGAACAGAGACCAGTAAACTCGTGAACTTCTTCTCCTGCTAAGAATTATTACACAGACCAAGCTTCTGTCACTTGCAGAAAAAGAAAAAAAAAAGACAAAGGTGACAGATTATAAATGTCTGCAAGTCACTACAGTATGGGGAAAATGACTAATTGTACCATATCCTCTATTTCTGGCAACAGAACCCAAGAGTGACAGTTTAGAAGCAAGTAGAAGAAAGGAGTTTCTCCTCCACACATCACTTAATAAAACGGAAGAGCTCATAGTCTGGGCATGGTGGCACGGAGGCCAGGAACACAAAAGAATCAGGTAAGGTTACACAAGTTTGTAGCAATTGGGTTCTTTAGAAGGCGTAACATCTGATGGCCCCAGATGCGACCTCTGCCTGAAGAAGCCCCTGACCTTGATGCTAAAGGGATGTGCTGTATTTGTTGCATTTTGCTACACTTCCTGGAACATTCCCTGCTGGGTGCTATCCCCACCTGCTTCCTGCAGTGACTAACTGCTGTGGCCTGCACTGAACAAAATGTCAACCGCAGGTGTGGGAGAGTGACATAGGCACAGGCTGGTACCTGCCAGGTATCCAAGATCTACACAAGGAGGTGGGCCTAAGGCAGTCACCACTGGCACCTGGAGACATCAGAGTGGGCAATGAGTGACTGCAGCCTCTGCTTCTCTACAGGGAGAAGCTCATGCTCATCACAGAGATCTGCAACATCTTTATGTGGGAGATGACATAGTGTTTTTGCGTAAGTAATAGAATGTTGAACCAAAGGGACATACCTCAGGACCCTTGATACAAGGTAAGG
Source organism: Centrocercus urophasianus (assembly GCF_019232065.1). NCBI lineage: Eukaryota > Metazoa > Chordata > Aves > Galliformes > Phasianidae > Centrocercus > Centrocercus urophasianus. The sequence continues at coordinate 8,707,772 of NW_024884142.1, read as the reverse complement.
TTTGATTGTGGTTAACGAATAAAGTGTGCACATTGAGAGATAAGAGGAGACTGTCTGGCAGATTAATCTGTGTACTCTCCTCCCTTGGGGATATCAGTGGGGGAGAGTGAGCTACCAAAGGTAAAAGCACATACATATGCACCCAGAACTGCATAAGAAGAAACAAACTTATCTGGCAGGTACATGGTGGGAGATCAGGCAACTGCTTTATGGATTCCACTTACTTGAAGAAACAAAGAGAAACAGACTTTGTCAACTGCGTAGGGGATGCGTGTGCAAAGAATGTGAACCTGGCAGCAGGAAAAGTGTGAGAGCGACAAATATGCTTTTGCAACTGAAAAAGCTATCCTAGCAACCGACCAGCTAGGATACCAGCTAAGCTTGGATAGGTAGATACGTAGCAGATAGCAAGAGACTCCAGTGTCAAGATTAGGGAAATGGATGGGGCAGACAAGATAAATATTTACAAAACTAGCAGAGGTCAGGAGGTAACAAATTATGGAGTGATAATGGGAGGGAGATAGCAAGCTTTGGATAGATGGCGAACCTGGAGTATCCAATCAAGGATGAAACAGGAGGCACACTCAGTGTCAGCAGATAAGGGATATAAGTCCATGATGTGTATCTGGTCGTGCACTCTGCTTGCAGGACACCCACCACTGCAATCGCAAATTAAAACTTCTTCACAAGAGACCCGGTCTCCAAGAAATCATTTGAATTATTTCTCACGTTTATTCCAAAGTAAGCGCTCAGGTACGGGAGCTAGATAAAACAGCCTTTCTCCACGTTAAGCTCCCTAGAAGCCACCTTCAGCTCCAGCAGCTTCACGCTCTCCGCAGTGGCGACTCCAAACAGAGCCACGAAGGGACAACGTTCACAGGACCGCCCGCGCTACCCCTGCTGCGAGGAACCCTGTGGGCACACAGCGGAGGCACGGCGCTCTCTCCGCACCGAGGCCCAGCGCTTCGCACCGGCGGCAGCGGGACCGCAGGGCCTCCGGCAGCCCCAGCCGTGCCCTCACGGCCCTCCCCGTTCCGCTCAGCGCAGGGCAGCCGCTCTCCCTCACACGTACCCAGACCCGCGGCAGCGCTCCCCATCTCCTCCCTCCCCACCCCTTACCGTAGCGCAGCTCTCGCGGCGGCCGCCCCAGCGCCCGCAGCCCGCCCGGCGCCCAGAGCAGCATCAGGGCAGAGACCAGCCACAGCCAGAGCGTCATGGTCCGAGCGCGCGGCTCCCTCCCGCTCCTCCGTCCGCCCGCTCCTCCGTTCCGCCGCTCACATTCGGTCCGGCCAACTTCGCGCTCCGCTCGCCCGCAGCACCTCACGCCGCCCCGGGCCCGCCGCCCTCCAGGGCCCGTACCCGGAAGCGCGGCCCCGCGCGGAGCACTGTGGGTGCGGGCGGAGCCGCCATCTTAGGGGGCGCTGCGCTGCGCTGCGCTGCTTCCCGGGTGGCTGTCTGAGGTGTGCGTCACCTCAGATGGGGGATGTTCGGTGCTCTTCTATGAGCTCTTCCAATTCTACTAGATAGCGGGATGGGCGCAGCGTGCGGTGTTGAAGATACGGGCGTGCACTGTATATACAAAGCGGCACAATTGCTTTTTGTGCTCTCGATGTTGGTGGCTTTTTTTTCCTAAATATTAATGTAGTTCACTGTGCTGTTGAATGCTGCCGAGCACTGAGCTGCCACTGTCCTACGGACACCTACTGGGGTTGCAAGATCTCACTCCTCAAGTGCAGTGGTCTGTGCAAAATGGTCTGTTATTCTTGTAGTTCGGAATTATTTTTTCCTCACTTGCATCACTTTGCATCTCTCAGTACTGAAAATCATCTTTTTTATGGCCAGCCTCTGAAGGCTCAGGTCAGCTGCCCAGATGTGAGTTCTGCTTCAGATCAGAGGATGATAGAATGGTTTGGGTTGGAAGGGACCTTTAGGATCATGCAGTTCCAACCCCCTGCTACAGGCAGGCACACCTCCCACCAGACCAGGGTGCTCACAGCCCCATCCAGCCTGGCCTTGAATGCTTCCAGGGAGGGGACATCCACAACCTCACTGACAACCTGTTCCAGCGTCTGTCCACCCTCACAGATGGTGTAGGGTATCTTACCAAGGATTCAGACAGCATTGTGAGTCTGCGTGAGGTGAATGCCAGAGCCATTCATTCTGTAGAATGTCTCCCACATTCCACAGAATAGCTGTGGCTAATTGAGCCCTGAGTACTGAGAGGTTCTACAGTTCTTCTCAGCCACACCTTGTCTTTCCTTCCATGAACAACATGGTATCAGAAGGCTCTGTCTTCTCAGTCCTCGCCTCCTCATTCAAATTATTTATGAGTAAGTAGTCAGATATGAAGGTACATTGATGACTTTCTTTCGCTGTGAGATTTGCATACTCCTAGTCTTGTAGCTTTCTCTCTGCTGCTTTTTCACCCAGTTCTCTTGGTGGATTCCAGAACTCACAAGCTTTGGCACTTGATACACTAAGATTATTGAAATTCTCTTGTTCTCTTGCAGATGATTTATTGTTGAGTTTTGTACCTTTTCTCTTCAATACCATCCATGATTTCTATCATAACCCTCAAAGGCTTGTTTTTCCCCCCAAAAAATGAAAGGTTCTATTTCATTTAGTCTTCCTTCGCATGGCATGTTTCATATTTATGCTTATCCTTGTTGACTGTTTCTGTACTTTTGTATATAATATATCTATAATATATATCCTCTGCCACTGCTTGTGTCTAAGTTCTGCTGTCTTTTCTGCTTATAAACTTCTGCTGAGTACAGAGTAGAGATTTTGGGAAGCTGAAATTTCACCCATATTCCAGGATCTCTTTTCCTAAGTACTAACAACTACTAGATGAACTGGTGTTCCTCATTGTGACTGTTTGGTGAAGGATATAACTTGGCATTTGGCATCATTGATTTTCACTTGCTGTTTTGTCAGGTGTCATGTAATATTGTGAGAACCTCCTGCAGCTCTTCAGAATTGACTTTATATAGGGCTTTTCAGAAAGGGTTCTTGCTGGCTTTTGTTTGCTTGGTTGTTTTTTTTATGGTTTGTTGTTGTTGTTTTTAATATCCAAACTACCTTTGCCTGTTTTCAAATCATTTATTGGTTTGCACGGGTCTCAGAACAGATCTGTTTTATGTTTTATTGAGGTGTGGAATTTTTATCTTTTACTGCTTTGTACCTTCTCTAGGCAAGATACAGAAAGCCAAGTAGGTTTCTTTTTCACTTATCAGTTGTATTTTCCCACTCAATATTTTTCTTCCATTTATTTCTTATCTCACAGGGACATGCTAACAATAAAAGTTGTTTGTCCATAAATATTTTTAGGTCTATGGAGTATTTATGATTTGTATTTTGGCAAAATCAAGCACAATGGAGTTGTAGATTAAGATGTTTAGACACTGTAATTAGTATAACAATAAATAGTAATTAAAGAAGTGTGATTGATTTAGTAATATTGTTTGTTCCGTGTTAGTAAGAATCACTTATTTTGTATCCCTGTGTTAGTCTGATGGCATATGTAGGTGTAAATTTTGTTTTATTTGGGGGATTTATACAAACATAGCACCATGTCTAGTACAAGAACACTTTCAGAGCTTGCTGATACCCAGTATTGATAGGAATGCTTTCTTCCCCCATTAAGGAATTTTAATTGTTACTTGTGTGGTTAAGAACTAAACAAGAATATGATAAATGCATAAAGAGATGATGAAACATGAATGAGGAAACAGCATTTAGTGTGTTTTGGTGAAAGACATTATATCACTAAGCAGAGAATTCCTAAAATATACTGTTTAATGATTTGATTAGAAAGGAAGCTAGATTTTATGGCACAGTGATTGAGAATTACTTTTGTTTAGTGCATGTTTGAATAGGAAATGATGCCCCGAGGCAAAAGGCCTGATCTTGGTTCTGAGCTAATGAGATAAGCAAAACTGCACCCCACCCATGTGCAAGACTGTGGGCTGTACAAAACTGCATATTTTCCCATGGGAATCATTGGATCCCCTATGACTTTCGGGTTTTGAATCTTCAGTTGAGTAAAGACCTGTGTCTTATAAGGAGCGTTCTTCCTCTGGGAGGAGGGTGAGGAGAAACGAATGATTTTGTAACTCTCATCTTTCGTGACTTTCATGATCATCTACAACAAAAATTCCTTAGAAGCACTCAGGAGTTTCTCAAAGCAAAATAACCCTCAAAGCATAAAACAAGAACGGAAAACCAGCAAACAGCCATTCCTGTTTGTGTAACGCAAGGAGTGCTTTATTCTCATTTAATACACCAGAAAATTGGACCTAGTGCCAAGTCTTTTCCCTCGTGCTGTTTGAGATGGTTCTGATAAATGAGATCTGGACGCCTGTGACATGCCAATTCTACCCTTGGCAAGAAAAAGCTGTAGAAGTTTCTAGAATCTCTCTTCCTTCCTCTTGTTTTCTTCCCTCTTCTCTTCTATGGCTGTCTTTTACCAAGTTGCCCGACTTAGTCTCCTTTCTCAGGCCTTACCCTCACTTAGTTTGGCCTGTTGTCACTTTCTAAATGTGTGTAACAGCCTTCCACTTTAATGATCCAGCAGTTTATGGTATTTATAATATTGTTCTGCTATTTTCCCTACCTACTCAGCAAGACAGAAGTTTGGCTACAGCTCTGGAAATTAACATAATCCATTATTTTCTGACTACAGGAAACTTCTGTGATCTTCTATTATCTTTCAAGACTTTATTAATGCACTGCAACTGGCCTCACTTATATGCCATGATAGTTTTGAAATCTGCTATTACTACAAGCAAAGGAAAACAGAGAAGCCAACATGGGAGAGCTTTTTAAAGGGAGAAGCGACCTTAATTTGTTCTTCGTAGTTGTGAGTGTGTGCTCTCCGTAATCATAATCGTCCTCTTCAATATCTTTATTGATGACCTCGATGAGGGCATCGAGTGCACCCTCAGTAAGTTTGCAGATGACACCAAATTGGCTGGAAGTGTGGATCTGCCTGGGGGTAGCGAGGCCCTACAGAGGGATCTGGACAGGCTGGAGAGCTGGGCTGAAGCCAATGGGATGAGTTTCAACAAGGCCAAATGCCGGGTCCTGCACTTCGGCCACAACAATCCCAGGCGACGCTACAGGCTTGGGGCGGTGTGGCTGGAGGACTGCGTAGAGGAAATGGACCTGGGGGTATTGATTGATGCTCGGCTGAATATGAGCCGACAGTGTGCCCAGGTGGCCAAGAAGGCCAATGGCATCCTGGCTTGCATCAGAAACGGTGTTGCAAGCAGGAGCAGAGAGGTGATTGTTCCCTTGTATTCAGCACTGGTGAGGCCGCACCTCGAGTACTGTGTCCAGTTTTGGGCCCCTCACTGCAAGAAAGACATTGAGGCCCTGGAACGTGTTCAAAGGAGGGCAACAAAGCTGGTGAGGGGTCTGGAACACAGGCCATATGAGGAGAGGCTGAAGGAGCTGGGAATGTTCAGCCTGGAGAAGAGGAGGCTCAGGGGAGACCTCATTGCTCTCTATAACTTCCTGAAGGGAGGTTGTAGTGAGCTGGGGGTCGGCCTCTTCTCTCGTGTCATTAGTGATAGGACCAGGGGGAATGGCTTCAAGCTAC
>NW_024884142.1:8443793-8702160 GCF_019232065.1 Centrocercus urophasianus | reverse complement strand
TGAACGGTTGGACTGGGTGATCTTTTAGGTCTTTTCCAACCTTGGTGATTCTATGATTCTATGATTCTATGATTCTATAACAACACCAAATGTTTTTCTTCTCTGAAGTGTATCAGAGTGAATAGAGAGGGAATATGCTGTTGTGAAGTTACTTCCTGGTACAGTCCTTTTCAAACCCACTAAGAAATTACTTGTCCCTTCTTTCTGATACAAACTGGTCCCCATTTCCTATATCGACCAGGAGATGGTGCTGCCATTCTTCCATCTGTTCCTTTTTTAGGAAAGGTGATGCGTGTTTACATAGGATTACATACATAAATAACAAAAATACTTCTGCCATCTGACTGATACACTTTTTTCCTAATAGGGGAAAAAAAAAAATGACACCAACCTTTTTGTTTTTTAAAGCTTGCCACTCTCTTAGAACTGGATGTACATATTAAAGACCCACCCTGTGTCACCAACAGAGCCACTCAGGAGTTTTCCAGAGTTTTCTAATGCTCCATGTTGTGAGGATGACTACAAAACACTCATCTTTACGATTTGCTGATTATTTTCCACACCTGCCTTTCTCTCCTTTACAGACATCTGTGTATGCACTCTGGCAAGGTGGTTCATATTTTCATAGATATCCCAGCCCTGATCAGAGAACCAAAACTTTAACGCTGGCTTAAATGCAAACAAGATGGGGTTTAAAATCTTTTCCTAAGTCACATTAGGCAATTTCTGCAATTCCCTTAGTACAGACTCTGATTTTAACAGGTCCTATGGTTCCACTGTCCATGCCTCACAAAGTCTGGCCTGGAAGGACCTCACAATATGTAGTGGAGGGAGACATTCTGTTCTGTTTGATCATTTTGACTGTGATAGCCTATTCTTAGTTTTTAATCTTCTGTCAGTGCTGGGATTACATTTATAAGTATGTATGAATGTATCAGGACTACATACTTCCCTTTAAGTTCAAAGGATCCATTTTGTAGCTTTGTTATTGTCATATCAGTGCAATTGTTTGATAATACTCACAGCTGCAAAAAGGAGAACAGAACCTGATTTCACATTGCAAGGCTTTGTTTTGATTCTAAAATATATCCTTGTGATTTCTCTTTCCCACAGAATAGATGTCATGGACATCTATTATAAAGTTAACATCTCTGGCACTGCTATTCAGCTTTTCATTTGATATCAGTATTTTTATTGATTTTCTTTTTTCTTCTAAGAAAGCAGACTTTTCTTATTTTGAAGTTTGCAATAGAAGAAAAAAGGATCTAAGTATTAGGTAAGATAAGATGTACTTTTGGGCAATATTTTTATATCAGGCTAATACATATATACTGTTAATGCAAGGTCTGCTAATGTGATCTTTTGGGAAGTAATGGAACATGGGCTGGGCTCCAGCAGTACTATTTTGGTGTAGGAGATACAGAGGGAACCTATTACCAGCACACACTAGCAACCCAAGTGAAGTCTGGCAGCTAAACAAATGAACATACATCTACCAGACTGCAAAAAACATTACCAGAAATTTTAGCTGATTAAATTGCACACATGAAGATTTGGAAAGATCTGCAGACTGCTTTGTCTGTGTGTTTGTGTGTATGTGTACGTATCTAAGTCTACATCTTTACATACATAAAATGGTCCCTGTGCATTTTTTGTTAGAACTATTGAGGACACTTCATAAGGCGCAAATCACAGAATCGTAGAGTGCTTTGGGTTGGAAGGGACATGTAAGATCACCAAGTTCCAACCCCCTGCTATGGGCAGGGATACCTCCCTCCAGACCAGGGTGCTCTCAGCCCCATCCAGCCTGGCCTTGAATGCTTCCAGGGAGGGGGCATTCACAACCTCACTGGGCAACCTGTTCCAGAGTCTCACCACCCTCACAGTAAAGAATTTGTTCCTAATATCTACTCTAAACCTGCCCTCTTCCACCTTACAACCATTTCCCCTGTCCCATCGTTCCATGACCTCATAAAAAAAAATTCCTCCCCAGCTTTCCTGTAGGCCCCCTTCAGGTACTGGACTGCTGCTACTGGACTCTTGAAATGAAGCTCTTTGGGACAAACTCTGAAATCAGTATACATTGACTTTTGACTTCACAAGTGAGGTTTATTCCCATAAGTGAGGGCTGCAAAGTAAAACTCTTGTGGTTTTCCCAAAAGCTATGTTGGCAATATAGTATGTAAGTGTCAGTGCAGACTTAACATTATGAAAAATTAATGTATTGAATGCTGCACAATCTACACTAGCAAGAAACAGAAAAAAAAAAGTGAGCTAGAAGAAGGCTGTGCTGGAATGCATTAATGCCATCTAGGCTTTTGGCAAGAACTCAGATAGAGAGCAATTCATGGAATACATGGAACGTAGCGTTAGCCTTTGCTCGGTGTTCTCATTAGAGCTGTAGTAGGCCACATTTGTGAATGTGGCATTCCTGAGAATAGCTTGAAATGCGTCAGCCAAAAAATAAGACCATGTATCTTACTTGGCTTCCACACTGAAAATAGGAGCTCAGAGTCTCCTGCAGAACCAGGTGCTCTTGAATAAACATTCTGCTGTGTTGAAATGTTGCAGTGATTCTTCTCTTACACAGTGAGAAATTGTGTGTCTGTCTTAAGGCTCCCCTGGGCACCATCTTGAAAGCCTCTAGTGAGGGACAAAGCCAGGACTAGAAGAAGAAGAAATCCTGATCTCCTGTAATTGCCTGGTAGCTTAGCAGCAGAAGGACAGGGCAGAACTACCTTAGCTTGCACCACTGGCTGAATGAGCCTATTTGTGCCAGAACTGGAGGAATGCAGGCAGCTTTTTGCTGAGCTGGTACAGCCTTCAGTGTCAACAAGCTATCAGTCTGTTCAGAAGGTTGATCCTTCACTTTAATTTTCAAGTCATTCAACTCACTCTTTTCTAAGCAACTGTAGGTATGAAGCATTACTGCTCTAAATAAGTGACTGCACTGAGCAGGAAATCTAGATCCAAGTCCTCACAGTTCTTTCTCTGACCAAATAATCCTGCAAACTCTGTAAGCAAGACCAAGAGGATTTATTTCCAAGTCACTTCTTGGTGTCTACGAGCACTATAACAAAATCATTGCATGATCAGTATCCACACATGAAATCTATTCTAAAAAGAAAAGGAACTCCCTGTGAGCAGCCTGCATCAGGGACACCAGTTCACCGCAGCTAAATGGGCAGGTATGTGTGTGACTTGCAGGCATCCTTCCAGTGCCAGGCTCAGGGGGACCAGCTGGCTCGATTCATTAACAGCTGGGGTTCAGATAACCCAGCCAAGCCATCCTCCACATGGCCAGCATGAAGGAGATGATGCAGGAGGCACGCTTGAACTGCATAAAATCTATGGTTCAAGAGTCACCTGCCGGTTGGCTGAGCTTTCGATCGTTACATTTAAGTGTCTTTGTATTAATGTGCCTTTGATCTCTCATCTTCATGGCGCACCATGTCTGTTCCCACTGCAGGGCTTTCAGTTCCATGTGCTGAATATGTGACTCATACAGTTGCCTCTCCCCAGCCCTGCCTGATTACACTCTTGTGTGATTTGCTTACCAGCTAGATCTGATCCAGTACACACAACAGGAAGACAAAGCGACTCATACTTCCAAGGACACTCCTGTCTCAGGAGAGTGCTGCTAGAAGGCATGTTCCCTGGCAATACCTGTGTAGGCTGTCATCCTTCTGGATGTGTTTGTAATTAAACTGTACACTGGAGGTTGGGTTGAAAGTGTTCTCTGCATAGTGGTGGTAAAATATCTTGACATCTGCCTTCTTGGTAATCAAATAAACTGCTGAGCTGGCTTTTTCATTGAACTGGAATGTGTTTGGTGCTGGTAGCACAGCTATGCTGTCACAAGCAGCAGTTCAGTGGTTCTATGTCCTCAAATGTCAAACTAGGTCATCAGTCTCCCAAGAGTTTGGACCACTGGAATCTGGTCAACTCTCAAAAGAGCCTACTTGAACATGCTGTTGAAAACACGTTCCATGTCATTCCACAGAGGCTGTACTGGTCGCTCATGGGTACAGTAAGGAAGCTACTGGCAAAACATTTCTTCAGCTGTAATTAGCTTAAGGAACCTGTATGGAAGCAGGGAGAGCTTTGACGAGGTCATCTCCTTTCTATATGTGAGTTTGTTTTCCAGAAGTAAAGTGTGGGTACAGATAGATCAAATATGCCCTGTAAGTACCAAGTATTAGTAGTTATTGCACACCTGCTACATCTGCTAACGTAAAGCACTAATTCAAAAGAACTGGGAAATGATCTGAAAATGAGCACACTGCCAGATCCATTTTAAGTGGTTATTTTAGAGGCAGGAGAATTTTCCTTATGAGAACTGACAGTAATACTTAGTGCTCCTGCTTCTCACATGTGATGGCGTATTGTTAATGGCAAAGAACTGGTAGGCAGGAAGCTTATAAGGTCCCTAAAGAAGTGAGCATGGGCACAGAATTTGCTGCAAATCTAGGACAAAGCTCATACTTGGTTATCACTCTTTAATGCTTTTGATCTGAAAAGAACACTGCTTTATACTTAACCAGGGATTTAATATGACTGTTTGTAAATGAAAGTATTTTGGACTTCAGGGTAAATATAATAAAGGTTTGAGTGACTGCTCTGAGCAAATGCCTGTTAGTAAAGATAGCAGGTAAACAGCACTGTAATCAAAGGAATCAAACCCTTTTGAAGTTAATGAGGAAGTATGTGACAAATATCATCAAGAATGCAGTTCAAAGGACACCGTTCCTATCTCTAAGATACACATAGGAAGCCTGATTCTGATCTTATGCTACCTGTAGTCCTGGCTTCAGCCAATTCAAATCTGCTCCTCTTTCAGAAATCTGCAGCAGCTAACTCTGCCTCTGGGACACAGACAGGCTGACCCTGTGGGATCAGGGCAGAGAAGGGTGCTGAAACAGGCCGTGAAGGAGGTCATGAAAGATGAGGAGGTCAGTAAGTGTCTGAGAACAAAATTTAAGAGAAAAAGATCAAACTCTGTAATGCTGCCGGAGCGTTTGATCTTTCATTTGCCCCCTTGATAGCTTGTCTGCCCTGCCTTTTCTTTTCCCTTTGAGCTCCAGCAAAAATATGGCAATTTGACCAGGGAAGTGGTGCTCAATATGGTTTATCCTTGTATGTGTTATCATTAAACTGCTGTGAACTCCTAGGTATGTGATTTATTTCCCTGGCTGGTTAGTTTGTTGGTGGGTTATGTTCATTTTTTCCTGACTTGTGTTCTTCACAAATATAGCTAATAAAAGGGAGAGTAAAAGGTGTAACTGATGATGCAGAACAAAGGTTTACTTACACTTGCTTTGATGCCTGGGCTGTTTGGAACACTCCCGAAGGCAGCTGACTGGGAAAAGTCCAAGGCAGGAAACTTTGTGATTGGACACCATAGCCCAAATCTTACCTTTTACACAGGAGTCAGTGTTCTTGATACAACTTCTTGAGCAGCAGTGTCTGCAACACCATAGCCACAGAATTACAGTAACAGTGGTTGGGTATTTACCAATACCTGTTGGGTGTCTTCAGTAGGATTACAGTCTGAAAGGATGTACTGCCAGCATTTTTTCACTGCGCATACTTTGCTATCGGAGTAATTTCCCTGGAGGGCATAGTAATATCACTAGATTGTTCTCTGCAAATTAAACAATTATTTTGATCTAAAAGATGGTCCTATGCATCCTGAAGAGAAACCTTGATGGAACCAGGGTAAGAAAGGATGTGTTGCTACTTTTTTTTTGCTGCAATTACACTGAGATTAAAGAAAACTGAACTTTTTAGGTGAAATTCTTGCAGCGCAAAGAAAAATGCAGTGTAGAATGGCAGACATTTTTGTAAGATCTCTAAATGCATGTTACTTGGTTTCTCCTTGCTCCTGTTAATGCAGAGATATTGCACATATGACAGAAGATAAACCTTAGCTTTTTTTTTTTATTGTGTTTGTTCATCAAACTTCAACATTGCTTCTACAGTGCAAGCCTTTGGCATTTCATGTAACGACTTCAATAATGTTGACATTTAAGTTGTTTGAAAAGGTCAATTTACCTTAAGAAGAAGTATTTAACTGGCTACTTGTACACTGCAGTACAAGAACATAAACAGGACTTTAAGGATTTTACTTGTATTACAATTTTTCCAGACGATACAACCAGTCGTTACTGTGCCAGATGTGTTTTTAAGTGACCTAACATGCTACAGTCCAAGTAATATATTTAGTGCAAAATTTGAACTTTAATAACACTTTTCTATCTCCATTTGAAAGTAGAAATATGAGTTATGAAAAGGTTTCAGAGGCTCAGAGGACTGAAAACTTGCAGCTGATGATGTGTGGTTACTGGTGTGGGTTCAGCCTAGGTCCTTAGTAACCAACAGTTGTTAATATCTGATTATAACTAATTTCCAAAATGAAGTGAGTCAGTCTTCTGCAAACAGACGTGGACACATCTCTTAAATAAATCACAGAACCATCAAAGAATCATAAAATGGTTTGGGTTGGAAGGGACCTTAGAGATGAGCTAATTCCAACCTCCAGGATTGCCAACCACTAGACCAGGCAGTAGATCAGGCTGCTTAGGGCCACATTCAGCCTGACCTTGAATGCCTCCAGGGCATCCGCAGCTTCTCTGGGCAGCCTTTGCCAGCACCTCACCACCGTCTGAGTGAAAAATTTCCCCCTAACATCTAATATAAATCTCTTAGTTTAAAACTGTTTGTCCTTGTCCTATTGCTATCAAACTGTAAAAAATCAATCTCCCTCCTGACTACAAGCTTTAAGTATTGGAAGGCCACAATGGGGTCACCTCAAGCCTTCTCTTCTCCAGGCTGAACAAACCCAGCTCCCTCAGCCTGTCTTCACAGGAGAAGTGTTCCAGTCCTCTGAGCATCCTCGTGGTCTCCTCTGGACCCACTCCACATCTTTCTTGTGCTGAGGGCTCCAGGCCTGGGCACAGTACTTCAGAGGGGGCCTCTTGAGGGTATAGTAGAAGGGAAAAATCACTTCCCTCACCCTGCTGGCCACCTGACTTTTGAGGCAGCCTGGAGTACTGTCAGCTCCTGGCCAGCTTTTTGTCCATCAGGACCCCCAAGTCCTTCCCCCCAGGGCTGCTCTCAATGAGTTTTTCTCCCTGTCTGTATTCACATCCGGGATTGCACTGACCCAGGTGCAACACCTTGCACTTGGCCCTGTTGAACCTCATTTGGTTCACGTGTGCTCCCATCTCAAGCCTGTCCATGTCCCTTGGGATGGCATATCTTCCTTCTATGGTATCAGCTGCAACACTCAGCTGGGTGTCATCCACAAACTTATCTTAATCTGCACTTAATCTGATTACCTAAGTCGTTGATAAAGATATTAAAGTACACCAGTCCCAAAGCAGACCCCTAGGGGACCCCACTTATCATCGGCCTCCACCTGGACATAGATCCTCTGACTACAACCCTCTGGCTGCAACCAGCCAACCAGTTATTTCTCCACTGAATAGTCCAGCCTTCAAATCCCCGATTTGGAGACAAGGATGTGGTGTGGGACCGTGTCAAAGGCCTTGCACAAGTCCAGCAGGATGACATCAGTTGCCCTTCTTTTGTCCACCAACACCACCACTCCACTGTGAATATACACACACACAAATACGTAGAAAAATATCTTCAATATATATAATACATACATAATGTATATCAATGTATGTATTTCAGCATACACACACCAGCAGAACTGAAACTAGCTGGCACATTAGTTATTATTTTCCCACCCTCTCACTCCCCCAGAATGTGCTGCATCTTTTAAGTTACAGTTTTAAGGTGGAGATTCCAACTATTCTTGGCTTCCCAATGAACTGAACAGGAGCGTTGGCCTGGATTATTTCATTTTAGTCAACTAAACTCATAGTGAACTAATTTTTAGTGGATAGTTGTTTCTTTTATTAATCCCATATTCTCCCATTTCCTTGATTGCAGGCATTAATACCAGGACATTTCATTCTGGAACACTGCAGAATTAGCTTCCCACACAATAAGCATGGGAAAGCTCAAAGCAAGGTTAGTTTTTTGTGCTTAAACTTGCTTTTAACCCTAAACACAACTGCAAAGGTAAGAAGAAAACAAGAACTGTAGTAAGATACGTTTTCTTTCTATGCCTCTGTTTTTCTGGGCTGTCATTTGGACCGACAGCTCTGGTAAGGTTACCAAGGTTTCTCACTTGATGATTTTTGTCCTTTAGTTTAACAACTCTTTTTTTTGTGCAATTTACTTTTGAATCGTGGAAATTTTCAGTACTGGAAAGAATTACTTCTAAAGTGACATTTATTGTGCAGCTCTCATGAGTGTGAATCTGGTACCGCTTTGTTTAAACCAACATGAAAATTATAAGACCAAATCCAGAATCCAGTGCAAATTGAACAAATAACCCTACCCTAGGTCAGACAGAGAGGGGTGCTCAGTCATATGCAGGCTTTGTTACATGGCCACATTAGTCCAACCCAATTTGCATTCCCACAGGGAGGGATAGCCCTCCTCATCTCTCCTCCCACACATTTCTGCTGTTCCAAAGCCAGCTTGCTTGTGGGTCAGTGCACAGCTGGGGAAGTGATATGTGGAAGCTGTCCATTTTCATCACCAGTTTTGCATCCAGGCTGCCTAATGTCAGACTAAGGGAGGCACTGGGGACGAGCACAGATGAGAAGGCAGAAGGTTTAAGGAGCAATACAGTTTTTGTTGGATTAAATCGACCGCATAACTGTGGCCTCAGAGGGATGGATGCAGTGCAGTAACTGGTTGTCAGCATAGGAAGCACAGTTAGAGATAACAGGTTGCTGCTGGAGCTTTCTATCACAGCAATTTCAATTTAATGAAATAGTCCTCATGCACCACTGCAAGCAAGTATACATCAGCACAGCCTTTGGGTTCCTTTAATTTATAAGGCTCAGACTGATACATCTCATCACACAACACTGCTTAAAAGCTGTGCTTAGTGTTTCTAAGCCAGGGATTTGAACAAGGACCTTTGAAATAAGAAAGCAGGTAAACAATTACTAACAGCAAATAAAAGTTTGGGAAATGGGTGGATGCGAGTGGTTATGAAAGCTGAATGACAAGAGCAACAAAGCAAAATATGTCAGACTGCGTCTACTAGTTGCTTTTGTCTCATTTAGTTTTGTCTTTTCTTGGACAGCAATAATCACACTATTCCATTTGGAAAACATGGAATAATTTCACAAGTCAAGGGAAAAAATAAGTAGCAACAGGCTGGAAATACGCTGTTAAATGTAGAATTTTGAATTTTTGGTCATTCTTTCCACAAAGGGCCTTTAGTATTAACTGAGGCATTCCATGTTTCTACAGTTAAGCATTTTTCCATTATCAGATTTCTTTTCTTACTAACCAGTAAGATTTTATCATGTACACGTATTTATTTATACAGCAATTAAGAGCTTGAAGATTGTTTTCTTATTGTGTTTTAGAAATTGGGATAGGACTACACAGGGACATGCTTTATGTTGGGAATGCAGGGCATGGAAAACAACTGACGTCCCTACATCTCATCCTTGTCTCCGGCTCCACAAGAGGCAGTGTGGACAGAGCACATCTGCCCACACAAGGAGAAAGGAGCTGGAACACAGGGCTGGTAACCGAGTCTAATCCTCCCAAGGAAGAATGTCTGCTTCACAAAACATTTACTCCTCCCTCATACCTGGGCTACAAAACGTATTTCCAGCATCCTGTAACAAACAATGCCAACAGAAATAAGACTGAGAGTCAGGAGAATTCAGGAGAGATTGGCCATTCTATGATTCTGTGACACTGCAAAGACCCAAGGTTTCTGCTGTCATGTAAATTACATGAAATAAACTTCCAGCAATGAGCACTTAACTCCAGATTAAAAAGAAGGAAATAAAAATGATGCCACTTCTTGCAAAATTGATCTGAGTGGAAAATTCCTTGAGGGTGTTGGCTGCTTATCACCATCCATGCAGTGTTTGTAGATCAGAGTTGCGCCGAATCTCAAGGATGAACATCTGCTTTCAGGTTATGTGGCTGTTTTGTATAGTTTCCCATCAAAACATTTACCCTCAGCATCTCTCTTCATGCAGATGGAAGTCTTACGTGCTTTCTTGTAATCTGCTCTCATTTTAATGCTAAAAGAGATATGTATCTTTGTAGGTATGGGGTTTTTTTGTAGGTATGGTATGAACAGTGCTTACAGAGAATTATACAAATGGGATACGTAAGGTGGGAATGAAATTCCACACAAAAACTCTATAGTTTGAAGTTATAGCAATTAAATATTTCAAAGACCTGTCCAGTGAGAATGTTGTGTGTTATGTAGACACTCATCCTGAAATTCTTAACACATCAGATAAGATCTGACACTGGGAGACCACAGGCTGCGTGATGGAGCGGGAGCAGTCAGTCAGCAAGAAGCACCAAGTGATGGGAAAGACACATGCAACCAAATGTCAGGGGAGGTTTTACTTGCAAGTAAATAAATAAATAAAAATAAAAAATCTTTGAACTACGACAGCCGGCTCGTGGCTGATCCAGGAACAGCAGCAGAAAGCAGCCTTAACACCGTTTTAACCAGGTGTTAGTTGGCACCCCTTACCCTTGTCATTTGGATACAAGACACTGTGATGTAGAAGTAGCCAGTTACACAGGACCTAGCAATGATTATCCCTGCAACTGTGTCTTTGAGCTCGTTTTTCTCCAATCTTGCTCACACTCATCCATCAGCTGCATCAAACAGATGTCTCACGCAGCTGAGACAGCAGTTCTGAATTCCAGGCCAAGCAGATGGCAAGTCATTTTTAAAGGTTTCATCTGAAAGACCAACATAAACATAGAAAACTATGTGGGGTTCAATTAATCAGTCCTTGCAAGGTGATGGAATCAAGGTCAGTTAGCTTCATTTGTTACACAAGGAGATACATTTTCTGTATTTTTTTTATCCCTATTGTCAGTCATTGCTTGCATGACTAGCTGTGGAATCAGAGACAGCGCTAATGGAAAAGAAAAATTAGGTCATCTGGTCCATCCTCACTGCCAGGGCATGGCTGCTCCCTGCAGTGTATCACTTCCCACACAGTTATCTTTCCAACTGTCCTCTGTAAGATGGAAATGCAATTCAGAGTCCCATTTGCCTCTAACTGCCAGAGCTGCTGAGCAGTCCTGTTGGGACAAAAATGCTTACTGAGAATTGGAGACTCAGAGCTAACAATTTTAAATATGTAGAAAGGAAAAAGAAGGGAAGAAGGAAAGAAGGCAAGAAGGAAAGAAGGAGAGGACAGAAACACCAAATGTCAGAATATATCCGTCTCAATTAGTAAAATATTTCTGAGGGGAAAAAAAAAAAAGTGCAATATTTGAGATAATTGGGGTCACTGTTTTCACTCATCCAGGAAATAGTTTCCATGACACAATTCTACAAATGGAACAATGGGTTTCCTGCTACAGCAACAAGCAACGAGTGCTGTTTGTTAGCTGGTTAGGAAGCAGCCTCCCATCAGGAGACTCAGCACATGCACTGACTGCGGGACTCAAAGCTGCCTTGACTACTTGAAGGGTTTGAGTCCCCATCCTTCGGCTAAACATCTCAGCGTGGCAGCACTGATTTATTAAGCAGGATTGGTTTATTAAGAAGAAAAAAAGAAAAAGAAAAAGAAAAAGAAAAAGAAAAAGAAAAAGAAAAAGAAAAAGAAAAAGAAAAAGAAAAAGAAAAAGAGAAAAATAAAGGAAAAATAGCTATAGTGCTTAATGCAAGGAAATGGCAAACTACTTTCCTTTCAATAGCTGTATCACCAGTAACTTGCATGAGAATGCTGTCTGTTAGTCCCTTGACAACACTAATCAAGTAACTCCAGTGGTTTGACAGCCCAAATGTTTCCTGACAGATCGATCTCCTTTCCTTGTTAGCTTGTTTTTCACCAATGTAGTTTCACTTAAAGATTCACTTTCTTAAATCAGGCAAGGATTCTCTTTAACATTGCTCAGCTTTGCTATGGCATTTCCTCCTGCCACCAGATTCTCAGATTTCTCTGCTTCCATGTGCTTATCTACATCAGTTCTTGAGTGACGTTTTCAGATCATTATCTTTCTCTGGAGGATTTTGTTTGCATGGCACCCTCACAACAACATTTTTACCGGATAGGACTCAAGAGCATTTAAGGATCTTCAGCAGAAACCCAGCAGTTCAGAAACAAGCACATCACAACAAAATGAGTAATTTCTTCTCTAGAAAGTCTCTGGAAAGACAACTGCTGCAACCTCACATACATGTCAGTACATTTAGTGGCTTTTTGTATCCCACCAGAACTGTAGATTTTCTTAGTGAAGAGCCTTTTCCCTCTCCCACTAAAGAAAGAAGAGTCCGCGCAGGTGTTTCTGACTTAAGGAATTACACAGATTACTCTCCACAGCTGCCTTAACAAGTCAGCAATTTAATCCATATAGCTTTCCCTTTTGTCTCCAGCAAATTAGACTCAGGACTACAAGCAAATAGGAGAAATGAAGTAACGTTCCCATAAACCCAGAAGTCACCATCAAGCTCTTACCACGCTACTTATCTTTAAAAGTGTATGAGTACACTCTGCAGTTCTTTCAGAAAAATAATGCTTGGCCTGGTTTTAATTTTAATGGGCTTCATTCCATGTTTTTACATAGTTCTTAAAGCACACAGCTACAAAATGTTGTTTAAAGAAGTCATCAGTCTTGACAGTACGGCCAACATTTCAAGTATGGTTTCTCTGAAACATGTGTAAGCATCCAAAAAAAAGTGTATGTAAGTCTATTGTGAAGATTTACTGAAATAAAAATGATGAGATTCACTCTGACATGAACAAGTTCATCCAGCTTTCTTGAAGTAACAGGATTTTAGACTCCACCTGTACAGAAAGATGTCATTAACAGCAGAATACACTACTATAGTGTTTTTGGGCACAGCAATTTCATGCTACTGGGGAAAAACAAAACCCCATTCTAGCACTTCAAATCCACTGAGTCGTCATATTCTTTCCCACTATTCTTATTGCACTGCTTAGCTCTACTGATTTACTGATCAGCAGTGAGGCCTGCCTAATTGTCTCTTCGAGTGAAACTTGGAGTCAAGGAATCAAGTATGAAGTTTCCAGATGCTGACACAGACCTCAGATCTTTAAAATTGGATGCTGCTTAGACAAGAACAAACCGCCTTTTCTCCTCTGGTTCTAATTGGGCAAAAATAGTATTTGCAGTTCATCCATCAGTCAGGATGGACAGATGAGCAACACTGCCTGCCTGTGACTAACAACTTCTGTCTTTTAAAGCAGAGTAGTGACAAGTAAACCGCCCTTATAAAGAGCAACAATTTAGGAAAAAAATATGTTTATTCATTTTGAATGTCAGTGCACACATTGATTAAAGATCATTCTATTAGGCAACCAAGATTAGAATGTAAAGATTCTCCCTCCCATGGCTATTTTACCTTTTAAATAGATTTTGTGCAGAAGCACAAAACAAAATGCTCTCTTTGCCTATGAAATAATCATTTACAAAATGAAAATGGAACAATTGCAGACCTTCTATCAACAGAATTCCTACTAAAATCAGCAAAACTTGGAGCAAAATGATGTGCAGCCTTGAGATCTGCCTCTGACAACTAATTACTGTTTGAGATACATTGAAGCTCCCAATTCCTACCATTCCTGCAGAGCACAAAAGGTGCCTGGAGCACTCTCATCCATCAATCCAAGATGCAGCCCTCCCGACAGTGGAATGCTTATTGAGCATGGCTGGTTTAGCCAACAGGCAGAACTAATGCATAAACAAATGGGTATAAACTGACCAAGAATGAGCTTTTCATTTAGATTCTAGCTATCAGCAGAGCGACGACCTGGATCAAGCTTCCAGCAGCAGAGGAAGAAGAGAATCTAAACATGAGGCTTTGTAAACATGCTGCATGGTGCCTGTGTGAAGCGAAGATCCAGCAGCTCTCCTTCCACCTTATTTAAGTACATAAACCATGGCAAACATTGTCCCGCTTTGAAGCAAAATTCTTTGATTGTTAGCTTGGCACACTTGGTGCTTTCTTCTCCATAGGAACCATTTATTTACATATTTCTATAAATCATTATTTTGCTATGTATTAAAGCTGCTGGATTGGAAGCACATTCCACAGCTCCACTGGAGATGACTGTGCATTCAATACAGAACAGCACATACATTTTTCCTTGTAAAAGAAAGGTACACTCTCTACCCACAGCTGTAAGCACGTGGTCTGCCTTGGCCACAGAAGAACCTTCATGCCTCTGCACATCCCTGCATCACTGTGTTGAAAGTAAAAAGATACCTGAAGTTATTTCCACGTTGGAAGAAATAGTAAGAGAGGGCTCTTAGCATTCAGTGTTACTCTGATCTTTGAACTCCTTTCCCTTTTCTTGCCTTACCAATATGTAGATCGCTCCGAAAGTAATGCCTCCTGTTTAGTTGCATAGAAGTTAAAACAAAGAGCACAATAACACTTTGATAGAACAAATTCTCAGCTACAAAACACTATTTTTCAACCACCATTAGCTCTGCTTTTTCACCAGCAGTGAACAAGAACCTGCATGCTTTGCTTGTAACAGTGTGCATGGCTGTCCAGAATGCAGCTTGTCTTTCATGTCACTGCTGCACCCACTGCCTCATTGTGCTCACATCCACTGCTTGGTCTCCACAAATGTTCAGCAAGCATCAATGAATGTCAGTGGGTGCAATTATTTCTGCATGGAGGAATTCAGTGACACACCTTTGCTTCATACGCACTTCCGTTTCAAATGCCATTGTGTCAGAGTGCCCCCCTGCTGCCATCTGTCACACAGCAACAACATGTTATGGAATACTGGTGGGAAAGTTCAACCTCTGTTTGCAATACCACCAACATAGAATCATAGAATCACCAAGGTTGGAAAAGACCTAAAAGATCACCCAGTCCAACCGTTCACCTATTCCCAATAGCTCCCACTAAACCATATCCCTCAACACAACATCCAGCCTTTCCTTGAACACCCCCGGGGTCGGTGACTCCACCACCTCCCTGGGCAGTCCATTCCAGTGCCTGACCACCCTTTCTGAAAAGTAATACTTCCTCATGTCCAGCCTGAATCTCCCCTATCGTAGCTTGAAGCCATTCCCCCTGGTCCTATCACTAATGACACGAGAGAAGAGGCCGACCCCCAGCTCACTACAACCTCCCTTTAGGAAGTTATAGAGAGCAAATCCCCCTTTGACGTCGTTGGCCACCAGATAAAAGAGGAGGCATTACTTTCGGAGCAGCCCTCGTACTTGCACTGGCAATCATTTAGCAGTACCTCTCCCCTCCACAGTCCTGGACACAATATGCCTGGCTGCAGAGCCCACCCCCTCCTACGGGTACCTTCAAGGTGCAAGAGATGAGAACTAGAGATGCCTCCAAGAGCAGCAGCAGCTCTCCCCAATACACCGCACACCCGACCGTCACTCCAGGTCCTTGGAGTAGTGAGCAGGAAGGAAGGGCAAGGCCAGGCACATTTAACCCGAGGCCCTCAGGCTGCCTACTGCCTGCCACAGCCCATCCCGCAGCTGCCTCCTGCCAGTGCAGTGGCTCTGCCTCACTGTGCGGCCTGGCCCAGCCCTGGGCATGCAGCCATTGCTCACAACGTTACAGAAGTGCCCTGTCAAGAGTCTGGGCTGAAAATGGGGCATGGAGAGGGGCAGAATCACAAGGTTGGAAACGACCTGCAAGATCATCCAGTCCAACCACCCTCCCATTCCTATTACTACCACAAGCACTAAACCATCTCTCGTAGCTCCTCATCTAGGCGCCTCTTGAACACTGCCAGGGACGCCGACTCCACCACCTCCCTGGGCAGCCATTCCAGTGCCTGACCACCCTTTGAGAGAAAAAGTTTCTCCTAATATCCAACCTAAACCTCCTCTGGTACAACTTCGTGCCATTTCCTCGGGTCCTACTATTTGCCTGGGAGAAGAGGCCAGACCCTTTTGCACCACAGCCTCCCTTCAGGAAGTTGTAGAGTGCAATGCGGTCTCCCCTGAGCCTCCTCTTCTCCAGACTGAACAATCCCAGCTCCCTCAGCCGCTCCTCAGAAGCCCTGTGCTCCAGACCCCTCATCAGTTTTGTTGCCCTCCTTTGAACACGTTCCAGGGCCTCAATGTCTTTCTTGCAGTGAGGGGCCCAAAACTGAACACAGCACTCGAGGTGCGGCCTCACCAGTGCTGAGTACAGGGGATGATCACCTCCCTGCTCCTGCTGGCCACACTATTTCTAATGCAGGCCAGGATGCCGTTGGCCCTCTTGGCCACCTGGGCACACTGTCGGCTCATGTGCAGCCGAGCATCAACCAACACCCCCAGATCCCTTTCCTCTTCACAGTCATCCAACCACTCATCCCCAAGCCTGTAACGCTGCATGGGGTTGTTGTGCCCAAAGTGCAGACGGTGCAGTGCTAACTCAAGCTATGGCAAATAACACTGCGCATTTTGATTCATTGCCTGAACACGGTCCTGTGAACAGAAAAAAACACGCAGCCTCGCTGCTTTGATACAGGAGTTTGAAAACAGGTTCCAAAATTGCTGAAAAAATCATCAATTTTTGGCATATTTGCGATTCCACTTTCAAATGATGTATATATATTCACACACAAGAAACTTCAGCATAACAGTGCTGTTTGCAATGGCAGATCTAAAGCCAGTGTCAACAGAGCTGGCAGAAAATCCTACTAAAGGCCTGATCTGTAGAAATTGAGCTGTATCTAAATGCATTGGTTGTGTATCTAAACTGATTAATTCTAATATTAAAGGTGAATTAAGTGACACTGTCAGCAACTGAAACCATTGAAACCAGCACAATCTTGCACTGGGCCATTTCCTCTGAATACAATTTACCAAATGAACTGCATAAGCTTGTTTAGAGCGCAGGAGAACACTTCCTTTCTCTTGTTCCTCCATCTTTTCCATGGCCATAGCTAGCTCTTCTATTGCTTCCAACAGGCTTAGGACAGTTCTGACAGACCCGGCTTAGCAATAATAAGATCAGCAGTCATACCTTAATTGAAAACTGGAGAGAAGAGGGGGGAAAAAAAGGCACACCCCACCCTCACCCAGCAGGTTTTACAAACTGTCCCTTTGCAGATTTAGAAGGATTTTACAGCTGTGGTCACCACAACAGAAGGAACGAGGCTTTAACTAAGTAGGGAGACTGTGCAACTGAGAGTATCGTTTGTAAGAAGAGTTTATGAGCCACTTCTAATGGCATTTACAGAATCTCTAGCTCAGATGATTCTGACACTGATGTCAGATCACACACTATGCTGGAGACAAGCCTGCTTTCAACAAGCTTTCCCATGCAGAAATGTGAATTTCGAAGCACTCAGTCACACAGTGTGAGACCACACTCTTATGATCAGAAATGTACTCAAGTTGTCCTCTCCATTTCAGGATTCTGGCACAAAAAGACCAGAAGACATAACTCTATGAACTTACAGGCATCACGGTACAGTGGAAAAATATCATGGCAGTCATCCAAATCTGGTACTAGCATTTCACCCTTCCCACACTGGCATTCTATTCATCTGAAAGCTGGCCAAGCTGTAATTGCTGAAGCTCACAGCAGTCACGTCACCTAGCTACACTCATACAATAGAGGGCAGGAGATCTTATTACATAAGTCTGGGACTTCATTTGTAGAATTGGGATTTCAGGTTTGAGGCCTTCCAGTAATGTTAGACAGGAACTTCAAGTTTCCATGTTTTCTACATATGATGATTTACTGGCTAACTTATGATTTGATAAGGAATTCTGTGCAGATGGGATATAAGTTCAGGTGGCATAAGATGACTCTCACAGTTAAGATATTCAGCTGTGTGGCCCACACTTGAAAACCAGATTAACAATGAAATCACTGATGTATTCTGTATGTTCACCCAATATTCTGTATGTTCTGGTTTCCTGAATCAACACAGCAGAGTAGAGCTGCATGCTTCACAATCATAAAATATTTTATCTTCTGCTACAATAAACAGCTTTGTAACACACCAAGCTAGGCTCAGAAAGATGACGGTGGATGTTGACATTTCAGTAAAGATACTAGGAAACACAGAATTCTGTTTCACTGCTGAGCTGAGTTACTGTGCAAATACCTGAAAAGACAGAAAACTGCTTCGAGTGAGGCACCATCTCCACCACCACGGCCCATCTGGCACAGCAGTAAGGAATCCAGAGCCCAGCCTTTCCACAGGAGTCTGAAAAAACTGAGGGAGCTGAGGTGAGTACTGCACCACTGGGAAGTCCTCTGCAGAGATTAAAACAAACTCCACCCCATAAGGATTTACTGTACACATGTTTACAGCAAGTGAAAATCCCACCTTCAGCAAGGCAATTCTTTTTACTAAGGAGTCTTGGTTCATGTTGTCAGATGTATGTGTGCAAAGCTGTGTTCTTGCAAAGAACACGCAGGGCTCAGGATTGGATCTGTGAGCCTGCCCTGTGTTTCCTTAGCTGTGGGGCATGCTGTCCTCTTAGGTGAGCTGGGGCAGCACACAAGTGCAAATTATCTCCTGCAACTGGGAACTGTAACACCACATGAATGTGTTTCATTAGCCTGGGTGCTGTGCTAATAATGGCATTTACCTGGGGGACGGGGGACTTTCCAAAGGCATTTAAGAAATGATAGCCTAGAATTTATTTTTTTATCATCATCTTATTTCCCTAAACTTTTCGTTGCATTCTCAATATAACAGCATGAGAAGGTACTGCACTCAGTATTATTAACATTCAAGGGCTGGTACTGCTGTTTCAAGATGCACCCTTTGCACAGAACGCAGATGCAGTAGACAAGCAGCAGCTGGAAGCCTCCATTTTGACAGACATTAGAAAGAACATCTAACAAATTATGCTGTAATGCAGATAACAAGGCCCAAACAGTGCTGCTGTAACAAACACTGACAACTCACTTTGCACACTGCAAAGGGAAGAAATAAAAAGCAAAGCATCAGCTGACAATGTAGTGCATGCTGAGACAGTATTACAGAAGAGCAACTCAAAAGCAAACTCTTAATTGAGGCTGATGCTGCCTGCTAGTGTATATATACTGAAATATGTTTACAGGAGAATGAGAGCAATTAAAACCTTTATGAAACAAAGGATCAATAGGGAATGTGTGGGGGAGGGGAAGAAATTATGATACCAAAACACCAATTAAGAAGCATATGAGTTTATGTAGAATCCTGCCACACAATACTTTGACAGCAATTCAAAGTGACTGAATGAAGAAAATGGAATTGATACATTAATTTTCTTAAAGCAACGCATGTCAGTTGAAGCATATATAATCTGAACAGTTTTATTGTAGGAATACTCATTGTGCACGCTCAAAAGAATGAACAAAACAGATGGAAGGTGGAAGATGTACCATCAGAAACCTACACAGACTAGCAGTATGTCATTTTCCATAATGTCATATCCTGTCTAGCCAGGACACTAAAAGGAGTTAAATATTTTCAAAAACCCATCAACATGGGGAACTAAGAGGTAGAGATTTAGGAAAAAACTCTGACATGATCTAAGCAAAAAAAAAACCAACAACATACACAGAAACCCACAGAGCAGTGTGTTATTACAAAAGCTCCAAAAATTGGGGAACCTGTAGTACTAAAAGCAGTCTAAGAACAAAAGAAAGCAGATTATGACGCGGCAGCACAAAAACTAACGTTCTAGAGGAAGAATTCCTCAGCACTCCTAAAGCTGCATCTGGAATACCATAAAATAGTAACAACAATCATGAGTTTGGGGGGAGGAGGGGAGAGAGAGCAGGAAGACAAATGAGAATTTCAAGATTTCAAGAGATTACAAAAAAGGCATAATTTAGAAGAGAGAATTTGCAAGCCAGGGAAAAACATCCAAAAATTGGCTACTTGGGTGTTTTTTGTTTTGTTTTTAAGTAATTAATAAGGTGAAGCCATTAGCTCAAGTAGATTTAGTTATTGAGAAGTCCACATGTCAGGTTAACTATGAAAAGTTATCCAGGATATTTTCATAAAATGCACATTGCTCAAAAACGAGTTTAAGAGCAGACTTTTTACAAGTATGCACTCAATTGGAGAACAACACTTCTAGCACGAGATATTTGAGTTTAGCCCTTAAGCAATTACATGGAATTGTTACAAGCCAACAGTGAGTGGTTTATAAAATGTAATTTTATTTAATGTTACTTTGCTGTTACAGAGGGCATAACATTTTCACAAGGCTTTTTTGGGACTACAATCAATGATTAGCAACACACAATAGTGGTCCGAACTCTCTAAATAACAATCACTGGACAAACTTGACACCTTCTCACATGTGCACAAACCTGCATGGAAAAGTACTAAATTTTATACTTGGACATGTGAACTTCAATTGGTTTTCCCATTCCAGTGTATTAAGAAATGACATGCACTTTAGTCTGCCAAAAAGCACTGCCTGTACTCCGGCAGTAACATGCTGCTTCTAATACATAGTCAAGTGAATACCAGAACTACAAAGGCAGGAGTGTAAGTGAACTTTTATTGGGAAGGGATATAAACTCAAACAGCAGCAACTGAAGATGAAGAGTAGCCCCTGTTTTCGAACACACGAGCTCCTGTCTTACATTATACAGGAAGCAATTCGATTTGTAAATTTCCAAGCTAGAAATGCTCAACTTGATCAGGACCAATACTTCCATACCTCTACTGAAAAATACACAGTAGCATGTGAAAGTCAATTATGGAAAGGAAAACCTGCAGAAAGGAGGGAATGTGGAGAATTAAAAGCTATGTGGAACACTCTTTAGTTGCAATTAACTACATTTTCATATCTTACTGTAATATAAAACACAGTCAACTGGCAGGAACTGGTTCAGATTTGTTTTTAAATACCAGGTACACTTTAGTCCGCTACATAAGTGTTTGGAAGTTACTTATGTTTATATGAAATGAAGCTATTAATACTTTTCTACAGCAGTAACCGCACACCAGGAAGGCCAGGACAAACACAAATCAAGGAATGGAGTTTTCCCAAAGCTGCAGTGTGAAAAGACTATAAATTGATTTCCATACACATGGATGGGTTTTCTTTGCTATAGGAAATCCAAGTGGAGCTATAAGGAATGGAGACGTGTAAAAAGGTTTCTTGAGAAGGAAAGGGAGAATGACACCCCATGTGCAGTTTAGTTTTCTGCACCTTCTGCAGCATCACATTCTTCTCCTGCACTGTCTGATGTCCATAACTAGAAAGAAAAGAAAAGTGGCGTCAGCTTTCAGAAGCAGTTTTATTTCCAAAAGGAGACAACTATCATGCAGAACTAAGCAATTACATTTCAGGAGCTAGGCAAAAGACCAACGCGTTGGAGCTGTACAACCCTGGCTTACGGTACTTGATTGTGCAGGGGTAATTGGAAACATTTCCCCATGCAGCAGGCACAACCAGTTATGCTCCTCAGCTATTAAAGGCAGAGCAGACTGTGAAGTCCAGATTTCTGTGCTCAGTAACAACCTACATCATTAACCTGAGACCGCTCAAGTCTGAATGACAACTTCAGGAGAAACATCAATTTAAAAAGCAGGGCTAGATCCTAAAGCGAAGATGGCCATTTTGGTTATTGAGACAAAGCATTCTATAATGCTAATAAAGCCATTTCTACTGAAGAAATATAATAAAATTATAAATCTCGCTGCAATTTTAAGTGCAGTGAACTATCCACAGAGAGGATATTCTCTATAAAAATTACCACAGTTACATATTTTAAGAGCCCAAAAGTTCCATTAGGCGCTTTTCTTACAGCTAATCATTACAACATACGCTCAAAAGTCAACTCATCATTAGTATACTGTAATTCCAGACCTTTTGTTTTAATGAAAAAAATCAGGAAAATGAATTAAAGTAAGCTACACTGGATATAACAACAGGAAAGACACCTCGTTTCTGAGGTAACGATCACAGAGTTTTAGAAAGAATCTCTTGACACATCATGGACGACTATTTTTGTACTCCTTGCCCTATTTTGTATGTTAGAATAGCTGAAAGCACCTTCCTCTGTTCCTTTCAAAGGCCATCAAGAAATGAAGAACACAAACAAGCCAAGCTGTCACTCTGTGTTAGACAGCATGGAGTTGATGACATCATAATTCAGCCTTAATGTAGCATAAGTAGAAAATATAATACGGTAAACAGCCTGAATTAATTACTAAGTTTTGTGCTAAACAATGTTTCCGTTTCATGACAAATTTGGTCTAAGCAATTAAGATTACAGAACTGACAGCACAGAAAACGTCGACTTACTGTTAGGTTGTCTCTAAGTAACTGCATGATGAGGGTACTGTCTTTGTATGAGTCTTCGTTCAGTGTATCAAGTTCTGCAATGGCCTCATCAAACGCCTGCAACGATTAAGCCATCTTTACTCTACTGACCAGTCATTAAAAAACAGAAGCTCCGTTTATCAGTATAGGCAGCTTTTTTTTTAAAATCCAAAAAAGTAATGTTAGAAATTAGTGACCTGAATTGCTCTACCAGAAACATGAACAAAGGCAGTAAAAACTTGTCGTGCTGCTTAGGATTTAAATACAACTGGCTTGCACCCCTTTAATTCCACTAACAACATGAGCTCATAAACTTGCTATACTACACAGGATGAACACTAGGAAATAGTCATTCAGATAATTTTAAGCATAAACACTCTTCTACTGTCCAGCATGCACAGAGAACTGAAGAATAACTTACTGTCTTGGCCAGTGTGCAGGCAAGCTCAGGGTTGTTGAGAATCTCATAATAAAATACAGAGAAGTTAAGAGCTAGACCCAAGCGAATCGGATGTGTTGGCTGCATCTCCTTCTTGCTGATATCAAATGCCTCCTGGTAAGCCCCCTGTGAGTTTTCTATTGTCTCTGTTAAAAGAATATGAAATATTTCAGTATGAGTTAGGGTCACTTTGTTCATTAAAGATACGATGCTTAGCAGGAGAGCAGACAGCCCTCCACTGAGGACTGTCTACTCTGCGTTAAATCATGGCAATCATTTTACATCCATTTTGGGTGGAGGTACCACACTGACAAACCGCAGGAGGCAGATGAAGGTATTACAAAGACAGATAAACCTACAAGGTTAGTAAACACAGACAATGAAAATGACTACAGTACCTCAGCTTGACATATAAACGTATGCCCTCTGACACAACACGATCCTTAGGTATCAAAAAAAATCATCCATTACTTTTTCTACAGAGCTCTCTGCACAGGATGAACATACCCATGTTTGAGTTGGGTGTGTAGCATTAAGAAAGCAACAGTTTGTACAGACCTGCCTCTTTTTGAGGAAGTCTAAAAGGCACGTGCTGCGTGGTTCTGAAAAACTAAGTATCTGCCTTCAAAAACTGGGTGAGGAGAAATAGGAAGTCGAGATTAAAGAAAACGAGGTCATGCTTAGATTAATTTGGAAAAGTCCCACACTATGCAGAGGTTAATAGGCCAAAGGAGATAGACTTGGAATGCTGCATATGGTCTAGTCAAGATTGTCTTCGGGAAGGCAACCAAAGGGCCAAAGTAACCCTAAATGCCCCTGCTGAAGTGTCAGTAAAAAAAAACCCGCTAAATAAAGTCTGTTAAGTGTTAAGTGAAAGTTGTTAACATACATGGAAGCTTCTCAATATTTATGGTGTAATGAGCACTAATGGTCTATTCTTGATTTACTGAGAACAAGAAAAAAAGGCAAAAAGCCTAGTTAATGCAGGAAACTTGCCTAGATATTAGAGACATTTTCCAAAAGCCAAGCACAAAGTGTGTACGTGGTGATACATGTAACACAAGTTCTTCACACGGAAAGCAAGAAAATCCACCTGTAAGGTTATCAATCAGTCCTTCTCTTACAGTAACAACCCGTATCAGCATGTAGCATCACTTTACAAGCAGTCTTTTCAGCTAAGATATGCTGGCATTTCTCTGCTTAGAGAAGTCCAGATCTGTAGCTGTTGCTTGAGACAAAAACATAGATTAGAGTATCTTTGTGAAAACCAGAGACAAGCCGCATCTACTGAACTCGGACCTGCTGGTGTCGTTTGAATAAGATGAAGGGCTAAAAATTCCTGAAAGCAACTAATTAACGTGAAGATTTTTACTCTGTTTTCTGTGTTTTCATCCTCCAACTTCAATCCTTTCAAGGCCTTTCATCTCTCTTCTTTACTACACCATCACTCCAGAACTAACTTTTGTTTCTTACACAGAAAGGCATCCTTAACTTCTGCCATACCGCAACTTTTAACATCACAACAGCACCTGGGTATCTTGCAAGACAGTTCTGTTATTTACTTCAGTACATCCTCTGGACAGAATTAAAACACTCCCAGAGATCTTACTGAGGTACTCAGGACCACCTACGCCTGCACAAGTTCTAAGTGCCTTCTTAGGACGCCCAGTGACAAGTAACCCTGCTAGGCTGTGAAGTTTTCCAGGTCTTTGCTGCTGGGTCCAGAAGGGCAAACTAATATTACAGGGATGACATTAGCCCCGAAGGGAGGTTGTGATGAGGAGGGGCTGGCCTCTTCTCCCAGACAACAAATAGGACCCGAGGAAACGGCCACAAGTTGTGCCAGAGGAGATTTAGATTAGACATAAGGAAAATTTTTTTTTCTCAGAGTGGTCAGGCACTGGAATGGCTGCCCAGGGAGGTGGCGGAGTCACAGTCCCTGGTGGGGTTCAAGAGGTGTCTGGATGAGGAGCTGCGAGATGTGGTTTAGTAACTCAGTGGGTAGTAATGGTGACAGGAGGACGGTTGGACTGGATGATCTTGTAGGTCCTTTCCAACCTTGTGATTCGGTGATTCTATGATCCCTATCAACATCAAGTTTCCCAGGGAGCTTATACTTTTCTCCATGGTTACTGAACTAGTAATGCTGTTACTTATTTAAAATCTTAGTTGGATGACTACAATGAAGACTACCCCACATTTAGATGGTTAAAATCATAAATAAGCATAACATGTTCATGGATGATGACATCAAGTATATTCCCAGACTAACACCTATTTTTTTCCCCAAAAGCTCTGAATGAGCATTATTAGACAGCTATCCAGAAGCACAGGGTAGATGGCAAGAACACCAGCCAAAATCTCCCTGCATACTGTGTTAAAGGTGTATTCAGAATTTTACCCTCTGCCTATAGAAACAAGCCTGGTCTTTCCCACACTGCTGACTTAAACATAAATTCAGAGTCAGACACTGATGTGTGTAGTTCACTTACTGTCCTCTCCCCCATGGCTCACAATTGAAGTTCATTAGCTAACAATGACCTAAGGACCAAAAGGCACTCACGTTTTCTGTCATCACCACAGGCAACTTCAGCAAGGTACCGAAAGTAGTCTCCCTTCATCTTCAGGTAGAATACCTTGCTCTCTGGATTAGTTGCATTAGCTATTAAATATTTGTCCAACAGCTCCTGGAAAAAAAAAAAGAGAATCAAGACATTAGCATGTTATAAACACTGTTTCAACTAAGTTAAATTTATTTTCTTCAGCATTTTTACATAGACTTTAATGTTAGCTACAAATTAACGCAAAAAAAAAAAGTTAAAGAGCATTTTAGATAGACTGAACAAACTGTGCAAATGCACAAAGCTAGATACTCTATTAAGATGATCATTTCAGTCAATTATCTGATCAGAGTGCAGAAAAAGTAACAAAAAAAGGCTTACTGGCATAGAGTTTCAGGACTGAGTTTCATTTCAGAATAGATACTTCTCATAAAAACATCACTTCAAAGAAGTAAGCTTTTACTGGAAAAACGAAATATTATGCAATAATTGCCAAAGCTATTTATAAGAACTCATTCTGTTTCACAGGAAAAAAAAAAAGCAAGAGGAATAACTGTGCAGCATTCTGTACAAACTGCATTCATTAGTCTTGAGATAAAGGATCTGCAACCTACCCACCAGAGGCAGCTACAGGTCTGCACCCATCCAGTTGGCAGCCAGCCTCATCAGACAGCAGCACCAGGAGCTGGTACAGCCAGACCCTGCTGGCCAGCACCATCCTGAATCCCTGCTCGCTTGCTCACACAGCTCTTCTTCCCCTGAGGCCTTGACAAATTGAAGGTCTGAGCAATCACCAACCACGTGAAGATGGACAACAGCAAGTGCTGGATTTTGTGCCTAGGAGAGGGCAGCTATGGCTATATGTACAGACTGGGGAATGAGAGGCTGGAGTGCAGCCTGCAGAAAGGGATCTGGGGATTCTGGCTAACTGCAAGAGGAACGTGAGCCAGCAGCCCAAAGGACCAGCTGGACCCTGGGGTGCACCG
The DNA here is from genome assembly GCF_019232065.1 of Centrocercus urophasianus. Taxonomy (NCBI): domain Eukaryota; kingdom Metazoa; phylum Chordata; class Aves; order Galliformes; family Phasianidae; genus Centrocercus; species Centrocercus urophasianus. The sequence goes on along the minus strand of NW_024884142.1, from coordinate 8,675,848 downwards.
GGCCCAGCAGTGCCACCAGAAAAGGGGAGGGGTTGTCCTGCAATGCTCTGTGCAATCTCACCTCCTGCACTGGGTGGGGCTTGGGGGGGGTCAAGGGAGGACAGTACACAAAGGACATTCGTACTGTGCCAGAGGCCCCTCGGTGTGCTCAGCTCAGAGCAGAGGAGCTGAGGGGAGGCCTGATGGCAGGAGGGCAGCGCTGAGCTCTGCTCTGTGTGACAGCGACAGGGCCGAGGGAACGGCATGGAGCTGTGCCAGGGGAGGGGCAGCTGGGGGTGAGGGAAAGGGTCTGCGCCAGAGGGCAGAGGGCATGGAACAGGCTGCATAGAGCTGTGGGCACGGCCCTGAGTGCTGGAGTTCAAGGAGCATCTGGACACTGCTCTCAGACACAGGGGTTGATTTTGGGTGGTCCTGTGTGGAGCCAGAGGAGGGAGTGGATCCCCATCAACTCAGAGAATTCTATGTTCCCTACAGCCAGAGGAACAGGGACAGGTTTGCAGACCTCTAGGCAAGATGAGATGAGTTTATTTTCCAAGCTGTGCAGCATTCTGTATAAATGCACCCCTAGCCCTTCCATGGTGGGAGTGAAGGAGGAGGTTTGGATTTCCAGCAAGTGATAGCAGCACTTCGCTTTCAGGTGCTTCAGAGAACTGACAGGGAGAATGTTTTCTGTCTTCCCTGTCCCCAAGCCCCATGGATTTTACCTGACTCCTGACCCCAAAGCAGCCATGCTCTCTGGAGTTTACAAAAGATGCCAGTAGGCTCCAACACACTCAAGCCCCACAGAACTGAGAACAACTTTACACTAAGAAGTGAAGCGATAATGATCTGTATTTAGTTACTTGGAAAATTATCAGGTCATAAAAACTGCAGAAAGCCAACTTCAAGCAGCTACAAAAGTAATGTTCGAGTTCAACTGAATTTTAGATACAAACATTCTTCCTCCAATGCCTACTGCAACAGCACTACCACTACCTGCCAGCAACCCATCTGCAAGAGCTTACTCATCCCAAACCCTCTGAGGTGTTCGTTGGTAATGATTCTAAACTGCCATTTGTAGCAGAGCACTTCTAGCTGGGTGAAAAAAAGCCTTCTGAGCTTCTACACAGCATTCTTACCATGGATATAACATCGCAATACAGTCTGCTTTGTAGCTCCTTTCAAACATCCTCCTACCACCACATTAGGGAACAGCAAAGAGCTGGAAGCACTCCTACTACACTCCATGAGAACACAGCAGCAGAGAAGGTGCTACCTGGCACCCGACATCCTTCCACTTACCAAGTCAGAAACAGACTTTTTAAGTCTTGTAATGTTAGAAAAAGACTACCGAAGACCACACACTGCCTAACATGGCATATAAACTGTTAAAAAAACCTCCTTGCTTCACACGGTGAAGTAAGGAAGGGCTTGCATGAATGTATTAAATAGCACACTTCAATAGTGTTATGGAAGCAACAGCAAAACCTTAGATATGTTTCAAAACAAGAAGTAAGACAGAGTAGGCAGATGGGTAATAAAATCGCATTAACACTGTTATTTTGCATGAGTCACTCACTTTACAGCAAGTTATTCCCACCCTGCAGGTTTGAGCTCTGCGTAGGTAGTTTCCCAATGCCTCTCTCCGTAGATGGATGTCTATGCCAGCCACGATAGCACAAAACAGTTTCAAAGGCTCAGAGACAGCAATGCAGTACCCTCAGCTACAATGAAGAAGTTCCAAAGAAACCTCTCAGAGATGAGAAAGTTGATTCTTGACACAGCTGTGCTTAGAAAGGTTCCTTAAACTGGTGAGGAAAACTTAGCGATCTCTGAAGGACATTCTAATGCTGGGACTACCTTAAGCAGGTGAGATCCGATTTATACATGTACACAGATTACAGGTGAGAAATGATGCCAGTCTGAGGAACACTGACCAGACAACTAAGAAGGAAGCATTGTACAAGATTTTTAAACAAGTACTTGATAAGACCATATCCCTGATTATTCTTATTTTTATTAATGCCAAAATAAGACTGCGTAGAGACATGATGAGGTAGATGATGATCCATACTGAGAGTCACCAAGGTCAGGCCAGTGAGTGAATCTCAGTCATCTCAGAATCTCAAAGATGGAGACTCCACAGCCTCTATGAGCATCTGTTGCAGCATTCAGTCATCCATGCAGTAAATAAGTTCTTCCTCAGAGCTCCCCACATTTCAGTTTCACACCTGCTGCCTCTTGCCCTATGGCTGCTCACCACCTCACGAAGAAGAAACGTTGGGTTGCTGTAGGCAACTCCATTTGGAGGGATCAGATCCAATCAGCCCATCAGATCCATTTTTTTTTTCCTCTTCAGAGTTAGCAGGGTTGACTTAAAAGAGCTTTAGAGTAGTTCCAAGGACGAAAAGGGGTAAGTAACAGGCTTCTTAATGGTAAACCATAGGATGGCAGGACAGTGGTTGAGGGACAATGTGCTGGTGACAGCTTTCATCCTGTTCCACCATGTACTGAGTAAGCTGGAATGTATTTGAGATGTGTAACACCAATGCACTCAGGAGAAGAATCGAAAGGAGGAACAAGACTTTGGTAAGTCCCTGCTAAAGATGCCTTCTCCTGTCTTTAAAAGCAATAATGGGCTGAAAGACCACAGCTACAGTATAGGTAAGCTGGCGTTGAACTTGTACAGGATTTGCTGCTGCACACGTCTATGGGGCCTGATGAGATTCATCGTAGGATTCTGAATCGACCATCAATACCATGAGCCTTCTCTCAGTTGTTTGGCAACAGCACAGGTGTTCAACCTTTTGGCTTGCCACATGGAGTGAAGAACTGTCTCAGGCCACATACAAAATATAAACCAGTTACTGCACTTCAGTAACTTCATGTTTTCATTTAAAAAAAAACTGTAAAAGCAACCATAAAGCTAGTAGGATATCTGACCTTGTTTCTGAAAAAACTAATGCCTGAGTCTGGTTTGATGGCAGCGGCTGTAATTCTTAGTGAGCTCTCAAGGTGCTCATCAGAGATTTCTCATGACATTTTATTTTTCCTGTGCTTCACCTTGAAAACAGTTGCCCACAAACGTACGTACTGCCAAGAAGTGATGACATGAAGCCAAACCAGGCTGCCTGATGGGGCAGAGGCACAGCCATCAGGACCCAGGGCAGGTGCAGGATGAGCTGCGCTGGGCTGAATGCAGCTTGCACATTGGGAAAGGCTGGTCAACAGTCTGCAGAAACTGCAGAGGCTCCAGTCAGCTGGAAGCTGCCAAATGTTATTCCAATTTTCAAGAAAGGCAGAAAAGACTCGTAATTATAGGTCTGTCAGTTTCGCTTCAGTGTCTGGTAAAATTATGGAGAGAGTTATTCAAAGTCACCTGAAAGACAATGCAGTCATCTGACAAAACTAACATGGGTTCATGAAGGCAAAATCATGTCTTACTAACTTAATATCCTTCTGTGACAAATATACCTGCCTAGGGAATGCGTGGTTTGTGGGTTTTAGAAGAGCTTCTACAGCCATCTCTCACAGTATCCTCCTGGACACATAGCTGGACTCACAAGTATGAGCCTGACGCTTCAAGCCCATCAAAGTTGTAGTAAATGGAGTTACACCAGGCTGCTGACCCAACAACAGCAGGGCTCCCCATAGCTCAACTCTAGGGCCAGCTATCTTCAGTGTTTCCATCAATGACCCAGACACCGGAGTTGAGTGCACACTAAGTAAGTATGCACACATTAAATTAGGAGGAGTTGTTGATTCTCTTCAGGCCCTACAGAGATGCACAGTGTGCCAGTGCATCCTCAAAGCGCTGCCTGCATCATGCAGGCTTGAAACCTCATGATTCCATGCAGAAGTCTGAGAAAACTACCAGAAAAAAAAGTCAATGTTCGGAAAGTCTTTTTCAGACAGCAAAGAGCAAGTTACATATGCTGCTTTATTTCCTAGGTGCTCCTCAGCTGGGGGAGTGGAAGTGTCCAGACAGCAGCTCTCACTGACAGCTCATCGCTGATTTAGGGCCTCCAAAATCATCATCACACCACATAAGGTTTTACACTTGGGCTAGAGGAATCCCAGGCATCGATACAGACTGGAAGGAGCAGTCCTTGAGAGCAGCCCTGTGGAGAAGGACCTGGGGGCCCTGATGGATGAAAAGCTTAACATGAGCCAGCAGTGTGCCCTTGCAGCTCAGCAAGCGATATACTGGGCTCCAACAGAACAGGGGAGGCCAGCAGGGACAGGGAGGTGATTGTCCCCCTCTACTCTGCTCTTGTGAGGCCCCATCTGGAGTACTGCATTCAGGTCTGGAACCTCCAGTACAAGAAAGACAGGGAGCTGTTGGAGAGGGTGCAGAGAAGAGCCACAAAGATGACCAGGGGGCTGGAGCATCTCCTACAAAGGCTGAGGGAGCTGGGCTTGTTCAGCCTGGGAAAAGAAGGCTGCAAGGTGACCTCATTGCAGCCTTCCAGTGCCTAAAGGGAGCCTACAATCAGAAGGGGGGGGTCAACTCTTTGAAAGGGTAGATAACTGCAGGACAAGGGGAAATGGTTTTAAGTTGAGGGAGGGGAGATTTATGTTGGATGTCAGGTGGAAGTTCTTTACAGAGAGAGTGGTGAGGTGCTGGAACAGGCTGCCCAGAGAGGTTGTGGATGCCCTGCGCCTGGAGTGTTCAAGGCCAGGTTGGATGGGGCCCTGGGCAGCCTGGTCTGGTGTTAGATATGGATGTTTGTGGCCCTGCATGAGGAAGGGGGGTTGGAGCTTGATGATCCTTGAGGTCCCTTCCAACTCTGACCATTCAGTGATTCTGTGGTAAGAGATCTGCACCTCTACCACTGAGAGTGGAGCATATTTGTTCCCCATTTGTGTATCTTTTTTTTTTTTTTTTTTTTTTTTAAATAGCCTTAAGTGGACCAAGATTTTGTGTTTATCAGTCATGTAGGACAGAAGAGAATGCAAACAGACTGAGTAAAGCTAATTTATCTCTATCCTGATTATCTTTCAAATCTGTAAGGTATTTGGAATGCTTAGTGAGCCATTCATCTCAAGACATCATCATTATCATGTCTTGCAATCCATCATACCCTCCCTCTAATAGATGGAAAATGCTGGTAGGGCAGTGAGAGCTGACATGCATGTTAAGAATTTGCTTCGCAGTAACAGACTAGAAAACTCCAGATGTCCTACAACCACTCCCCATTTGGGCTTTTCTGTCTTTCCATCATACAGCAATCAGTCACAGAACCTTACATCAAGTACAAGTTTAATCACGGAATCACAGAATCACAGAATTGTAGGGGTTGGAAGGGACCTCCAGAGATCATCGAGTCCAACCCCCCTGCCAAAGCAGGTTCCCTACAGCAGGTCGCACAGGTCGGCATCCAGGCAGGTCTGGAACATCTCCAGAGAAGGAGACTCCACCACCTCCCTGGGCAGCCTGTTCCAGTGCTCCGTCACCTCACTGTAAAGAAGTTCTTGCGCACATTTGTGCTGAACTTCCTATGCTGCAGTTTCCGGCCGTTTCCCCTCGTCCTGTCTCCACTCACCACTGAAAAGAGTCCGGCCTCACCATTCTGCCCCCCACACCTTAGATATTTATAGACCTGGATCAGGTCCCCTCTCAGCCTTCTTTTCTCAAGGCTGAACAGACCCAGTTCACTCAGCCTTTCTTCATAGCAGAGATGCTCCAGGCCCTTCACCATCTTCGTGGCCCTCCGCTGGACTCTTTCCCAGAGATCCCTGTCTTTTTTGTACTGTGGAGCCCAGAACTGGATGCAGTACTCCAGATGAGGCCTCACCAGGGCAGAGTAGAGGGGGAGGATCGCCTCCCTCGACCTGCTGGCCACGCTCTTTTTAATGCACCCCAGGATGCCATTGGCCCTCTTGGCCACAAGGGCACACTGCTGGCTCATGGCCAACCTGTGATCCACCAGGACACCCAAGTCCCTCTCTGCAGAGCTCCCCTCCAGCAGCTCATCCCCCAACCTGTACTGGTGCATGCAATTATTCCCCCCCAGATGCAAGACTCTACACTTGCTTTTGTTAAACCTCATCTGTTTTTTTTCTGCCCAGCTCTCCAGCCTGTCCAGGTCTCGCTGAATGGCAGCACAGCCTTCAGGCGTGTCAGCCAATCCTCCCAACTTCGTATCATTAGCAAACTTGCTGAGGGTGGCCATTATCCCCTCATCAAGGTCACTGATGAAGACGTTGAACAAGACCGGACCCAGCACCGACCCCTGAGGAACACCGCTGGTTACAGGCCTCCAACCGGACTCTGCACCGCCAACAATGACCCTCTGTGCTCTGCCAGTCAGCCAGTTCTCAACCCACCTCACTGTCCACTCATCTATCCCACAGTTAATAGTAACTTAATTAACTTATTATTAACTTAATTATTAATTATCAACTTATTAACTTAATAATTAGTTAACTTACTATTAACTTAGTTATTAACTTAGTTATTAGTAACTAAAATGAAAATGGGCAGCCTGAACAATGAGGGAGATCTCAGCCACCTCAAAATTTGTTACGGCAAGTTTTACTGACAAACAGAGTTGGGGACTCCCATATGTATGATTTCAAGAAAGTTTCGTAATATGTCAGACTGCCATTTCAATTCATGTAGACCAAATGTGCCTATTATTTATTTATTTTTTTTTTAATCTAAGGGGGCACGGACCAGGTTAGAGAAGTGTATGTATACAGTTGGCACCATCAAAATCTGCAATGGCTCTTAGTATCTTTTAAAGAACTAGTAATTACCTGTTCTAGCAAATGAAACATACCTTAGATGCCTCCTTGAAAAGCCACATGATACTCGAGTCCTTTTCTGCTGGCTTGCCCTGCTGCTGAGTGACTCTCCAAACCACAAGCGGTATGAAGAAGCAGGAGTCAAGAGTCTGTTCTCAAACCAGACCATTTCAGGATGACTGCATGAGAATAGGTTTGCACTGTGACAGTCTGTGGTTGGATCTGCCGCTTCCTGTACACACGTTATTCTCCAGCAGCACACTGACCCTCCTGCATTGTGACAGGATTTCCCCTCTTCCTTCCCATTAGCGTTGCTTACATATCTCAATTCACTTCTACCTTTGCAGAGGGCCAACACTTCCCATCCTTTCAACATCAAGTTCCCATAGACAACCTATTAACATCAAGCTCCCATAGACAATATTCTTATCCCACCCCCCCACCAAAGGGAGGCCCTTTTAAAAAAAAAAAAAAACAACAGAAAGAATAAACTTATTTCCTAAAGAGATGCCAGCAACATGGTCTCTGGAGCAGATCCACAGCTGCCTGAAGGGGCCATGTTAGGAAGCCAGTTAGGAACCTCTAAACAAACCATTTCTTCCCCCTCTAAAGCCGAATTTTATTGTGATACCCTCCCTCAACCATTGGCACACTTATTCCTTTACATGACAAAAACAACCCTATATTTCAATTGCCTTTTTGGACCCTTCTCTAATTCTCCTTTTGCTCTCTCCCAACTGAGAAGCTTTACCATTACTTTCACTCTTCCCTCACTGTGTAAGCAGGAACAATGGTTAGCATGTAGCCACAGCATCAGACCATTGCAACCAGACCAAGCCAGAAACATTACATCTAATTCAACTGCTCTCATCACATCCTTATCATTATGCCTTACGAAATGCAAGCCCTGAAGGAATAAGCCAGCCATGTATTCACTTGGAGTACCTGACAGAGACAGAGAAGTTCCCTAAAGACTCAGACCCCTCATAATTATTTGTGCATGCATCCAGCCCCTACAATTCATGAACCAGCTGCATGCCATGCATGCTTTCTCCTGCCCCCTTTTCCAGAGAAGTCAGCCTCCTCCCCACAATCTATTTCAGAAGAGAAGTTTGCCTTAGGGTATCAAGTTCAACCACAACACGCACTAAGTATCTTCTGCACAACTTAGCTATGTATTATGTTTGAACAGAAGAGAAATAATACCACTTTCTGATCTGTGCTGTTCTCTCTCCTCACATACTTTGCTGTCAAGATTCCTGATAGCCAAGAAGATCTTTAAGCAGCACACTCAGTACTAAGTTGATAGCTGCCTTCAGCACCTGCACCGGTATTGCATATGCTTTTCTTACTGAATGCCATTAACGTATTTGCATATCAATGTTACTTAATGGCTTTGGCGTCTATTCTTCACATTTACCAGTTTAATACTAAAGGATGAACATGAACCAGGTCAGTTCCAAAGACTATCTACTTCGGGGTTCTGGGTGGCTGGAGACCATGACATTTGTGGGACCCTCCCAACTCAGGCACTTCTATGATTAGAAGTAGCTCAAGGTCTGTTTTTCAAAGCAAGCTAAAGTTACTGCAGACTTCCAGAAGCAATTTATTTAATGTCAAGCCACTAAAAGACTCATCTGCATTGGGTTTTACCTTTGTCACCAACTTGATTTGGTGCTACATTACTTACATTCCATCAAGAAAGAAATAGAGCCAGTTAATACCAAGATCAAGCATCACAAGCAGCAACGTCCTCCAGAAGTCTGCTTCCAGGAACATCAACTGCATAGGCTGTGCCTGGTCGGAAGAAGCGTGCTGATGTTCAAAATCCCTGGCAGTTTCATGAATAGAGTTCTGATAAAGTTTGATTTTTCAAGTCAGACTATTTCAGCAACATTCTCGTGCTTAAGACCTTGACGTCTTACTTCAAGTTAATTAAAACAGCTTATTCCATTACCATCTCCATCTTTTGGGCATAGAATTTTGCTATTCTTTAAAAGCAAGCATAATAGTTTGTGGGGAAGCAATCTGGATTTGCAGGTTTTAGTGACTGAAGAGAAATATTCACACTAGGGTTTCACTAGCATGATCAAAATAAAGTATCTGCAGAAAAGAAATCTCATTAGGATTTCTCCTTGACAGAAAGAGAAGCAAATCAATATTTACATGTATAGTATTAAAAATGTTGCAACCTTCCATTGCCAAGAAAGAAGTTCAGAAATGGAATAAAAAGAGATCAGCTCCTCAAACTTCAGCTTCTCCAGCGCTCTGCTGTCCAAACGCTCCTCAGCCCTACCAGAGGACGTGCTCCTCAGTATTCTTTAAGAGACCAGGTTCAGTACCTTCAGGTCTCCCAGGCATTCCTCCCTCAGCTGATGCAGAACGTTCTGTATTTTCCATTTTTATTTAAGATTTTGAAGTTAACCACCAGAACACATTATACAGGTGAGAACAGGTAACTTTAATTAGCTGAACGTTGTACTTGCCTGCAACAGCACACACTGGTCAAACTCCACCAAGACAAACAGCTGCGTGTAAGCAAAGAAACTGTTTCAAAGTAAATCTATTTTTGAGGCAAGGTACCTCAGAAACAAACACACACACATATGCTCAGAGTACATGTCAGAACTCTTTTTTCAGTAAGTTAACTCATTGTTCCAAACATAGATTCAAGGTCACACTCAGTCTCAACTGGGAGACAAGCAGCTTAAATCCAACAGACACGCTATGCAAAGCGCACAACCCTCCCAAATTCAGCCAGGCCTACAACATGCAAAATACTGGAGACTAAGGAATTTTCCCAGTTGTAAGTCCATCGTAGCCCCGTATGAGATAGGTCACCTATAAGCAGATCCAGGGAAGTGGTTTCCACCAATCGCAATAGAAAAAAAATAAAGCTGAGAAGTTGAGACGGTTCAGAGCAATGCATTCCTTCAAGGCAATTATCACCTGCAAGTTTAAACAGTCCAAGTGTTACGTGTTCCAAACCACCTGACAGCACAGACCAGTGCTGTATGCTCTGACCTCTCAGTCAGACCTGTACTCACATACAACCTCCTGTTTTGACTGTCTAGTACACGGGTATTCTAAGAGCCCCTGACTAGTTCAAGTCTCAGTCAGTCATTCCAAAGTCCACAGCATGACTCACTGCTACCTAGGTGTGTTTTAACATTCAGCAGTTGTTTTCTTGACAGGAAAGGGAGAGTCCCTGCTGTAGCACTAAAGATCACTTTACTTTCAAAACTAATTCAGCAGAAGTAAGCGCTTCATCCTTCTGGATTCAAGCTCTCAGCATCACCTCCTTTGGGGAGAGCATTAAACAGTTTCCATGCAGACCTCCTAAGACATCTGTACTACAGATGCATATATTGAACAAAATATGCATGTGCCTTTCCAATAATGGCACGACCTTGCAAGATGACCTGACAAAGCACCACAGAAAAGAGGCAAACACCAGGCACAGAAACAGAGAGATGACCTAATTCATCTTTTCCATTCAGTCCTCAGCAGCTGTCTACACAGTTTTAAGAACTGGCAGTCTGTATTTAGGACTGGCCCTGAACGATCTGGAATCCCATTTAGTAGATGCATTGGGAACTTCAGCTACAGCACATCTGCCCCCACCATTCCCACCTGAGGCAGAGATCGATTTCATCTAGCATTAGCATTCCATGCTTACATTACTCCTAAAGCAAGAAGTTAAGTTCTGTGGTCCCCAAAGAACTACGTAAGCCAGGAACACTAAGCGTGGAAATGCAAGTTCTCCTTTCCATAGGTCTTCATCAGACAAAGCCAACAATCCAGCAAAAGCCAAAGGATTATTCAAGTTCTCATGAAAGATGCCTGAAGCCTGACAGTTTTTTCTCCTGCCAAAGAGAAATGAGTTCAAAAAGTGTTATTTTTTCAATAATTGCAGTTTCTGATTAAATAATAGCTATACAGTACAGCCAAAGCTCTCAGGAAAGGGTGGGTTTTTTTTTCCTTTGTATGGACAGGTTAATCTCCAACTGATCAGTAGCTTTCTTCCATAACTCCATTTACAGATTTCCCCTGATATACTTCCAGTGTTATTTTACACTTAGCAAACATATTACTGATAATAAATTCTTCCCTTCAGGACCTTGACTACCTAGAAGTCTCCTCCTGTGTGCTCCATTTGCAGTCTTCCATAATGACAGAATAGCAGTCCAAGCCTAAATTTGCATTTAAAAACTACTTACGTGATCTGCGGCCATGGAAGTGCTGAAGGCCCTGAGATACAAGACCAGCAACACTCAAAGCGAACCCAGAGCAAGGAGCTACACAGGGTTTACTGGCAGCCGCTCCTGTGCGGCCAACTTGTTTTTAAAGCCAACCTTTCAAGCTGTCAAATGAACTCTAAGCAACAGCTCTCTGATTGTTTTTATTCAGTTCACTTTTTGCTCTGTTTGGAAGCCCTAGATCAAAGGCTTGTTATCACTGACAGCCAGAAAGGTAATAGAATTTCATGTGCTTCCCTCTCTCTCACTGCTCAGAGCTGCTGGAAGAGCCTTTTGTATTGCTCTACTCCATGGTAACTTCGAGGAGAGACAAATATATGGGTTTTTATTTAGCCCATTAAGAGTATGCCAGTAATTTGTTATCCTCCACCCAGACAACCTTAAGCTAAGGAAGTCTAACAACTCTAAGTTCTGAGAGCTAAATGCCAACATTCCAGATAACCTCTAACAAGTTCTCATAGAAAGCCAGCCCTGACTTTGGTGCTAAGTCCCTGCCTGCCCACCTCCACGTACAACAATCTCCACTTACAAGAACTTCACAGCATTCATTCATCTGGCATTGAAACTTCCTGAGGAAGTTTTATCCAGAAAATAAGATGGTGTCAGCCTGGTATGACTGTATGTAGGACATTTAGCATCAGAGCAAACAGCTTCCTGCTTTCAGAGCATAATGTGGCTCCTGTATCTATAGGAATTAAAGGCTAGAATACACTTTCATCAATGTTAGGAATTGGTACAACACCACTTACTTTGTTCCTTTTACAAACTAAGAAGAAAGCACAAACAAGACCACAGGTAACTCGGGACTTCTTGGTTTACAGGCCTTCTATGTTTTGGTGGGTGCTCAGAGCCATAGGACATGGAATTATTTCCAGTGCCTGGTATGGCTGCAGAGCCCAGTTCACATGAACTGCCATTCCGATGCATGGGGTGAATGACACAAACTAGAAGGCAGCTGTATGCTCAGCTGCAGCTTCCTGGAAATAAGTGAGGAGGAACCTGGAAGGCTCAAACCACTGAACAACGCGGAGCTGTACGAAATTAAGCACTGCAAGTCATCAAGAATAGTCTTACTTAGCTAGTCAGCCCCCAATTGAATTAGACTCATGCTAACTGTCAAGTACAAAAGCATTTGAACACTACAGTAACACTCAGGGTCAGCAAACCCATGGTTCTTGTATGGGAACTGCTGAGTCACGGCCTGAACCTCTGATGGATCACCTGAGGCGAGCCGTGAGTCAGCCAGAGGAGCACAGGTGAAGGCAATTCACCTGTGCTGCTGAAAGGTGTGGAGCCTGGCTGCACCTCTCCTAGACCTATTTAAGAGCTGGCTACCAGTGGGGAAGGATCTCTTCAGTAGAGGCGATCTCCAGGTGTTTTGTGAGTGAGCCCAGGATAGGGGTAAGCCTTCTATTTATTCTCTTTTGATACCATAGTCTGCTTTGCCTAACTCTCTTGTTTATTTTGTGATTATAACATCCTAATATCTTTGATTATACAGTTCTCAAAGACCAAAAGCATAACATAAAAGAAGAAGAGAGATTTACAGAACTGAGACAGCACAGATCATTAACAAACACCTCCGCCCCACAAACTAAAGAGAAGAAGATATCGCCATCACTGCTTTAGCACCGTCCCCATCACCTCCAGTTTTCCTCATTGCCCTCCTCTGAAAACCTGGTGCTCCCCGTTACTGAAAGCAGAGTATCAGGCTTCGGCTCCCATACAGAAACAACCACAAGTCTATGGCTCTCACGACATGCCAGCCAACCCCAATTTGTATTTATGCCTTCCTAAAGATACAAACTACTCAGCCTTCAAGCTCTACAATGTTCCTTCTACTTCAAGTTCTATTTCTTCAATATAGAGACTTCTACTCTTTATTTTAAAAAGGCATCTATTGTACAACTATCTGCTGTTGTTCTCTGCTCACCTGCTGGATAGGAAAAATGCCTGCATGAGAGTGATTTAGAAGCAGCTGTTACGTGTCACTTCCTCAGCAGGGTAAAAAAAAATTCCAACATAGGTGCCTTTTGTTACCTTCCAAGTATGTCCCATTTCCTCAGCACCAGCACACCAATAAGAGACCTCCACTACATCTAATAATTCTTGATGAACAAGAAGTATTATAGGCGCTTTAACAGGCTCGACTACAACCATGCTAGTTAATCTACAGCTTAACCTAATTAAAATATGGATTTGACACCACAGATGGATGAAGCTTTGGCTGCCCCACTCTCAACAGCTAGGTCACCTGCATTAGTGCTATGGCTTCCTATTCCCATTACTGCACACCCTGCTTCTCTCAGGAGAACACTGGAGCCACTAGTAGCTGTGACTTTGCAGGAGTGCTAATGATCACTTCCTGAACTCTTAAGAGCAGACATGCCTCAAGCCAATGCTTTTCTACCTTCCACAGACATTAATTAACCCCATTCTCAGCTTCACCTCAAGATTTAGATATCTGTGTATATCAAATCAGTGATCTGAACTCACCCCAACAGCTTCTAAAAAAGGAAATAAGGCTGCACGCACAAATAGAGGCACAAGCTTCCAGGACCTCAGACAGAATGCTTTGCTGCCATTTATCCTGCATCCTTCACCACTCCGCACACATTTCAGAAGTTCAGCATCCAGCAGGGTGGGTGGCATGCTGCAAGGGATGGCTGCACAGGAGGGAGAATCCCCTGTGCTATTTTTACTGTGATCCAGCAGATCTCAGTCACTCTAAGAACCTCCATGCATTCTAGGACTGCTCCTACAACTCTCAATCCTTTCTCAGAAACAGATTCAGTTTTCCTTGTAGGAAAACACGTAGCACTCCGGCAGCAGATTCTAATGAAGGACAAAAAAAAAAAAAAAAAAAAAAAAAAAAAAAAAAAAGACCTAAGATACAGCTATGAGTAAGTTAAATATAGAATTCATGATCTGAACTTAAATTTAAAACAGTCTTCAATGGTAACTCCACAACTGGGGATGTGCCAAGAAGTACTGTTCCCAATCTAAGGCCTGGCTCCGTGCCATGAAGTAGCTGCTTTTTAGCCAGTTACTCACGAGGGTGAGTCAACAGCATTTGCTTCAATGTAAAGATGGCAAAAAATGACTTGAGGCACTACCCCAACTGCTGTCAGGAGAACTGATACCAGTCGCAAAGCACCGTTAACTGCAATGGTTAGTGTATCTGATCTTCAGATTAATGCTGCATCTTAGCTCCCATCCTCAGAAGACTGTAACGCCCCTTTACTCAGATGCCACTTTCACCTCTACAGCACTTTCTGTATGAACTTCGGCAGCTCATTTAGAATAGGAAAGCAGAAAGAAACAGATTTTGTTCGTGTAACAGCACCAAGCTGACATTTACTGAACTTACCAGATGCTTTGAGCACCCTGGTCTAGAGGGAGGTGTCCCTGCCTATAGCAGGGCATTGGAATTAGATGGTCTTAAAGCCAAACCATTCTATGATGCCCACATGTACAATTCAAAAATTAAACAATAAATCAGGATTTCCATTTTTTCTGAGGACAAAGATAACAGCAGTGAAAAACAGGGTTAGGTTCAAAGCTTGTTCATCATTTGACACCGGGTAATTTTAGTTGAAATCAGGAATCTATTTGCTTTTGCATTAATCCGACTTCATTTTCACTGAAATAATTAATTTGTGCTGCTGGAAAAGCAGTGTCTTCTAATACATGGTTTTCAATGGTGGTTGGTTGTTGTTGGGTTTTTTTTTTTTTGCTTTCTTTTTCAGTTAAATAGGTTATCTCTAGAACAAGATCCACAGTAAAACCAGAAGGACAGAGACTTTACCCTTAGTATTCGTTGTTTCTTAATTACACGAAGCAGAAGTATTAACAATGCTGCAGTCTGAAGAGGGAGGGTGAGGAGGAAGGAAGGAAAGGGGAGCTGGCAAAAGCAACATGCTAAGCCACACTTTCAGAATTGAACGCTGCAACCTCACAGAAGATCAAACATTTACAAGCATCCTCTAAACCTGAAGGCACTAATAACTGAAGTGAGGTACATCCTCCTGCTCAAGACTAGTTCATTACAGGTACTGCCCACAGGGTACAGAAAAGAACCACCAGCACAAGCAACACTCCCTTCAGTCCGTTCTTCAAACTCCAAGATGCACTCTCTCCCCCATTTCCTAGAAATACCTGACAGGTGCAATGGAGAGCTGTTTGTGGAAGACATCCTGAAGGGGCATCTGGAAACAAGCAAGAAACCTCACATCTCTAAGTCTTCTGCAGTAACTGAAGAACCAGATTAGAACAACGGTTTGCGTTTCAGCTACAGCCGTGAGGATGTAACCAGCACCATACTGCTGTTTCAAGGCCTTTGCAGCTTTAGCCACCACCTCTTCACCAAGTTCTAAGCCATAAGCAAGCAGCCATCAGAACTCTCTCTCTACTGCTCCATGAAGGGCACAAATCACACTGAGACCCAGACACAGCCCATACGCTGCGCTACCAAATACGTGAGGGAAAAAATGCTCCAGAAGCCGGTGAAAAGTTAAGTGCTTTCAGTCAAGGGTTGGTGTCCTGCTTCTCATTACACTATTTTCCTTCCCCTTCCCCAAAAGAGCCTGAACATAATGCAAGTTCCTGACATGCCAAGGGACCTAGTTTATCAAACCCAGCACTTTGATCCACATACTCAGACAAGTCTCATTTAAAAGTTACCCTCCTGGAAAACCTGAGGAACCCAGAATCACAGCCTGATATCACACATCTCACAGTCAAAGTTTCTTACATTATTTCATTGATGACACGAAAATCATTACTGCTTCCATCCCTTCTATTATCCAGCCACCCTGCCTTGAAATCACCCGCTGAATGTGAAAGAAACATGAACTTTGCTCTCAAGGTGGATGGGGCGAGTAAAGTTGCCAACCTATTTCTCTATTCATAAAGAAAAGGGTTTCCAGAACCATTTGGACTCTGATTCCTAAGGAGCAATCCAACATCAATTCTCTCAGTTACAAGATAATCCAGCCATCAGTGCAGGAATAAAACTTGTTGGTGTCACTTTCAATTAAAGCATTTCATGCACACTGTTTGACAAATCATACAATTTCTTCACTGAAGAGTCATTTCAAAGACCAGTCACCAAATCAAGAGCTGAGAAGAGCTCAGACCACATCTGCTCCTACTTGGATGGCAGACATTCAACATTTTCACTTCTTGGCACAAGATGCAATCTCTCACACCTTACTACAGCTACTGACAAGGCACACTGATTACATAATTAGTAACACAGATGTATGTTTTCATACATTTTTATGTATACAGATGCGCACAAGTATATGCACATTTGAGATATACCTCTCTATATGATTTTGGATGCTCCTACTCTCGTGATGTTTAAGTCCTTATCAAGCCACAGCCTAAAGTCATGCCTTATCTAATTATTTTGAGGCATTCTTCATAGCAAAGGAGTAATTATGGATTCAGTGTTGGCGGTTTCACCAGCAATCAGCAGTATTTTGTAACGCTAGCACAGGTATTTCTACAAGAGCAAATACATTTCACTTTGAAAAGCTATGCCATGCCAGAAATCAAAAAAATTTTTGAAAAAAAACCTGTCAGTGGTATGACTAACAGCAGCCACTCCACCCAGTGCATCCACCCTTGCTAAATCCAAATATCCAGATGACAAGCAACCTTTCCATACTACTTGCCAGCAGTTGCTTCAGCTTAGCTGCCTTCCCAGAACTGAAAAAGCATCACCAAAGTTCAAATTCAAAGATCAAAAGATGTCTAAAGATGCAAGCAGACACCATAATATTAGTAGCTAAGAAATACCATTCGAAGATGAAGGAATCAAAAGTTCTTTGTGGCTTAGCTTTAGGAAACCCATCCTTTGTAGTGCCTGCACATTATAAGTTTCAACCTCGGCTGCTGACTCACGGGGCAGAGCAGCAGTAGGTAGATGGAGGAGGAAAGAAGCAGAGCAGAACGTAACTGCGCATGGCACTCAACAGAGAGTAAAAGCACAAAGGCTTGCAGCAGGTAACTGTCATCTCCGAGCAAGAGACACACCTTAGCCAGCAGGGTGGAACTGGGCAGGCATGCTCATCTGGAGGTTTCTATCTTCACTTCCTGCAGCCTTCCGGGCAAGGAGGATGAAGCTACCAACCAGACTGTGGCTGTTAACAAAGGAAACGGACTAGAACTTGGGGAAGATGACAGTTACAGGGCAGGAGAAGCTCACCTTCCCTACACGAGAGGTTTGTGCTAGCACTGCTGCACACCATTAGACACAACTAGAATAATTTCAGTATAACCACTGCTTAATATGGCTTGTCAATTTACCATCCAGAGGTGTTCAACCTTCCCAGACAAACACAAACACAAGCTCCGTGTTACAATGGCACAGCATGGGATTTTACTCATAACCTACCCTTAGGATCCATATCTCAGAGGACAGAAGCAGATTAAGAAGTCTGAAGAATAAGCTCTATGCTCAGGTCTCAAGAAGCTGGTTCCAAAGGGAATCCAAAGAAGATGGAGCAGAATCACAATGGCATTAGTATCAACACCCAAATTTCAGCGCCAATCTTTTCACAGGAAACCACAATCAGTGCCCTATACAAGTTGCACCATTTTCACAAAGGTGAAGCTTTTGCAAATTAACTATAGGCACAACTGTAGAAACAATTTCTTTGGAAAATGGAGAATCTTAAACACACCAAGAAATTGATTCAGTTCATTCAATGAATGTATTTCCAAGTTATTTTCAAGCAACAGTAACTCATTTCAGAGAAGTCTCTAACTTGTGGTTAGAAACTAATCTAGGTGGCAGCATGCAAGGAAGCACATAGGTAGTTTCAGCACAATCCAAAGCAGCACCCTTGTACTTGAACCAGAACACTTATCAAGATGCAAATTCTGCTACTTTTAAACTCAGGTCTCCTAACCCAATTCAGGGTTAAATCAAAAACTTACTTGCTTCCTTTCTCATGCTTGCAATACTAGACATCAAAAATACACAGCATAACCACTGAAGACTGCATGCCACACCATTACCACTGCACTACACACACACAGCTTCCTGCAGCCAGAATATCTTGATCACACAGAATAGGTTCGCATACTTTCCATACTGCTGACACAGGTCTGTGGAGCTCCTGCTGCACTGCAATGCTGCTTCACTATCAAAAGCATCTGGAATCCTGCTCCTGGCACAGAGATATATTTACTCCTGGGCTTTGAAACACGCTCAGGTGTACTATACCTGTCATAGAATATCCTGTTTCCAAACCTCAGTTGATCATTAGTCCAAAATTTGCTGCATATTTGTTTTGAACAGACCCCAATAAGTCAACTTGAGTCTGACAAAGCCAATTTCTACCTCTTTCTTTCCAACTTCTAAAGAAAGATGTCTTACTTAATAAAATTATATTTTATTATCTAAGAAAGAAAATCTAAAAATGTCTTTTGAAGGCCTCTGTTTTTCCTTGCATGAAGCAGCACATTATATGAACACCAATAATTTAAATGCACTTAACAAGTTACTAGCTCCTACTTTAAGAAATAAAGGGCTTTCATTTTCTTTTCAGTTTACCTTATGAAGTTGAGCTTACTAACGACAGCACCAACAAGCATGAGTCTAAATTCTCTGCATCTCTGTGCTCAGCTAGTGTAGTACTGCACACAGGTCACTTCATCAGACACACATCTCAAATACAGCTGAGCACATCTCAATTACCTCTGCACATACAGCACCCACAGCAAACTGCAGATGATTTTCTGCCTCACAATAACCGACACAGCAGCTACAAAAGTTACTGCACTGACTCCCCCCACCGCAGCATAATACCTCACATGTTCCCCAGCCAATTGCCCACCTTCGCTCCTGAAAACAGCAGCATACCGCTTCTCTCACGATAAAACACAGAAGAAGCAAAGCCCCCACTCACCAGTACAGTGGTGCAGATGGACCTGAGCTCAGACTCCACCTTCTCCCTATAGTCCTTGATAAGCTGCATCTTCTTGTCGCTGGTGTCTGTCTTTTGCTCGATGCTGGAGATAACTCTCCAGGCAGAGCGTCGCCCCCCCACCACATTCTTGTAGGCCACGGAGAGCAGGTTGCGCTCCTCGTTGGACAGCTCGGCCCCCTGCTCCGTCACCGCCTTCATGCAGGTGGCCATGTCGTCGTAGCGCTCGGCCTGCTCCGCCAGCTTGGCTTTCTGGATCAACTCGGTCTTATCCATGGTGGCCGGCGGCGGGGCGAGGGCAGTATCGTAGCAAAGGCAGGAGAAGCCGGGAACGTCACGCCGCCAGCGAGAGAACGAGCCTCAGAGCCTGCCAGGAGAAGGATGGCGACCGTGACTCCGGGAGCCGGCGCTTCGCACCGCGCCCTCGCAGCCCGCTTACCGGGGCCGCAGGGAGCTCCCCATCCCCACACGCGTCCCGCGGCGCAGCGCCGGTACCCTCCCACCCTGCGGCAGGGACGGGCGCCGGTCCCGGTGCCCGCCCCGGGGAAACGACAGCGCGGAGACCCAGCCAGGGACGGGACGCAGCTCCAGCCGAGGAGCCGGTAAGAAGCACCGGCGTACTGAGCGGCTTCTTGTCCTCACCCTGCGCGCCCCGTGCGAGCGCACCGAAGCGCTGCTAAACGCGGGGACGCGCAGGAGGACGGCCGGCTCCCAGAGAGCCCCTTCGTGCCCGCACCCCGCAGGGGAGGGCCGAAGGAAGGCGGGATACGGAAAAAGATACTTCAAAAGAAAGCGAGCGGCGCGGTGCGCTCGGCCCCGAGGCCGCAGCCCAGCGGGGCGGGAGGCGATACCGGGACCGGGCGGGGCCCCGCGGGCAGCACGGGCCGCTTCGCCTCCTGGTGGCGGGGCGCGGCGGGACCGACCCTCCCCCCGGCGGGAGCGGCCCCGGCCCGGGACTGAGGCCTTCCATTCCCATCCAGGAGCGCCACGGGCGTCGCCGGGCGGGGTCAGGTTCGGGGACGAGGCGAGGGCGGGGGCCCGACGGCTTCGCGGCGGCCTCGTCCCCCGGGACGGCGGGGCTGGGGGCGCCGAGGCGGGAGGCGGCGGCAGAGCGGGAAGGTCGGGGCCTGGAGCGGAGGGGAAAAGCCCCGGCGGGTGTGAAATGGCGGCGCCGCCCGGCGGCTCCTTCCGCCGCCCGCGGCCGCCGAACGCTCCGCACCGCGCTCACAAAATGGAGGACGAGGAGCCGAGGCGAGGCGGGGCCCGGCGGCCGCCGGTGGAACGCGGCGCCGTGCTCACCTGAGTCCGCTACGCTAGGCCGGGCCGCGGGCGGCACCCGATCGGCTGTGCCTCGCTCGGGGCTGTGGCGGAGAGAAAGAGCCGCTCCCGTCGCGGGCGAGAGCCAGCGCTAAAGGGCGTTGGCACAGGCAAGCCTACCCGCTGCTCAGCCCGCGCCCACGCGGCCAATCGCGGCCTCTTCTGCGAGCCCGGCTCCGCCCCCCTGCGCCCGCACAGCCAATCCGAGGACGGCGCGCCGCCGCGGGGGCGAGCGCAGGCAGAGCACAAGCTCGGTTGGCCCGTGGGCTGCGGCTGGGGCCACGGGGTTTCCTCCAATTAGATCCAGGGTGAGATGACGTCACTGTCGCCATAGCGATACTGCTACAACCCCCCCCGAGCCCCCCCTCCGCTCTCCCCCGGCAGCCCGGGCCTGGCAGCGGCGCGGGAGCGGGCGAGGGCGGCGAGTGGGGGCGCGGCCCGTGCGGGGGTGTCCGTGCTGAGAGGGGGGCGGGCCTCGCCGCGCCCTCTGCGCTGTGGCGCCGGAGGGCTGTGCGGGGCGGGCTCGGTGCGAGGGGCCGCGGCTGAGGGGCCGGGGGCGGGTGTCGTACCGGAGGTGCCTCCAACAAAGGGCGGCTGTGGGAGGACAAAGTGCGTGGTCCCGAGGCCGGGTTGGAGGCGGGCTGCCCGGCGCCCTCCTGGCGCGTTCGCTCCGCGCGGGAATGCCGCCTTTGTGTCGGCGGCCGCGCGTTTCCCAGCGAGAGATTTCCAGGAGCCGCTGGCAGATGCCCGCGGCCGAGCCGTGGCCCGGGAGCCCGGTGACAGGAAATTGCTCGTGAAGAGTTAATGGCGCTGTGCCGTGGGGCCCCGGGCAGGGAGAGGCCGGCGCTGCCATGGGCAGCGATCGATACATTTGCTTTTGCCCCCGTTCCGATTTCACCTGGACTTAATTTGCAGGAAGTCGTAGATGCAGTGCACTGAGGCAGGAGTTTTAGGCTCTTACTGTTAGTACATACAAATAATAAAGTAATGCCCATCCATCGTGAGCCAGCTGTTGTGTGCGTCTCCAAAAGCTGCCCAGATCCCCGAGGATCTGGAGAGGATCTCCGCTAACGGGAGAGCGGCCTTGTGCCTGCGTCACTGTGCTCAGGAGGGCTCCAAAGCCCTTTGGTCCATCAGGCCTCAGGCTCGTACATCCCTTCACACAGCACACCATGTCTGTGAAGCAGTGAAATCCCTCACCTTTGCTTTCAGCATCACCAAATTTAGTCATGTCCAGCAACTCCGGCATCCTGACAGGATGATGAATGCTCTGAATCACCTCAGGATGTTGTCGTCTCAGCTCCTGTCTATGTTTGGATAGGGCTGCGATGATGCACGTGGGCATGAGGTCTGTGCTGTGAACCAATGCTGTTGGTCATTTAAGTGGGGGATGCATTTATTCTATTATAAAAGAGAGCCTATTGATAGTACTCCTTGTGAAGTTAACGAAACTCTTTCAGAAAGAAATGGAAATGTATTACTCTCTCTTAGAAATAACTGTCCTGGCAATTTCCTATGGCTTTAGTTTGCCTTTTTGTTCTTTCTTGACAGTAGGATATTCTCTTGTTTTCACCAGATCCCAAGTCATCATCTCAATTTACATGTGAAGCAACAACCAAAATCGACCAGTTGTGCTACAAAACCTGTGATTAATATCTTGTCTCCATCAGAGACAAAACTATTTCACCGTTAAGACACAGAGTGTGGATTTCACTTAAGGAAGGATAGCTGATCTAATCAAGGCTACCTCCCTCACTGATTCCCCTCCAAAATTGTAATAGTGTTACAATTAGTCTCTCACACAACATAGCCCATACCTCCTTCCCACCTACTGAGAACTTGCATGAAGAGGGGAGATTTAGATTGGGAATAAAGAAAAAGGTTTTTATACAATAAGGGGAGCAAGTCACTGGCACAGGTTGCCCAGAGAGGTGGTGGATGCTCCATCCCTGGAGATGCTCAAGCTCAGGCTGGTTGAGGCTCTGAGCACCTGATGGAGCTATGGGTGTCCCTGTTTACTGCAAGGGAGCTGGACCACATGACCTTTAAGGGTCCCTTCCGACTCAAATGATTCTATGACTAAGAGCTGCAGAACTGTCTTATAAGTGTGGAAGTGCTGGTCACAGCAGGGCTGTGTGCAGAGAGCTGTGTGATGAGCCAGGACATAACTGCACATGCTGTGCAGTCGCTGTGTCTACAGGTCAGCGGCATGGCTTGCGTAGCTGATTCCAGAGCTGTGCTACAGTTTCTGTCGGGCATCTGTTCTGGGGGCTTTAGAGCACCATATGGTTTTAAAAATCACAGTCATAATCTTGTTTCCCCGTTGGAACCCTGTCTTGAAGTAGGAATTATGATCTTTCATGAGAGGAGGCTGGAAGAAGTTGTTGTGTTTAGATTAACAAAAGTTAGGCGGAGATTTGGTGCCTGAAAGGAGGTTAAGCATTGGTAGATTATTGTATTGGTATTGGTATTTAAATGTAAGACAATGTATAAAACGGGCATTGATGAAGTTACACTGTGAATTAGAAGATCTGGTATTTTCAGAGCAATGAGATTGTGGAGCAACTTTCCTGCACTGAGAGCTGCGAGCCCGTCTGCTTTGAAATCGAGTCCTGATCAATCTATAAAAGTGCTTATGTGATACAGTTGCCTGAGATAGCAGGAGACTAAACTCCAGAAGCTTTCCAATTCCTTGTTTCTATTTAATGTTGCTTTTAATGCTTATTCCATGTATAATTTAATGCACGATTTACTGCACAGCACTATCATCCATTAAATAAAAATATTAATTTCCTTTAGAGCATTTTAGAAATGCTGTCATCCTGCTAAACATTAACAGTGTTATCTGTGTAACACCATTATGAAATGGATGGCATTATCTTTTCTTATGTCCAGGAAATGAAAAAATAACACCTCTAGATACCTGTGTGGTGAAATATAAGGATTCCTTTTGCAGCGTGTTGGACAATCAAAGGCTTACATTTCAACTTTCTAATGCTTACATGTATTCAGAGTCCACTTCTCATTGACTTTAGATGTGCCTATGGATGTTCAGCATCTCAGCAGCTCACATAACAAATTACTCAACTGAGGTGGGGCAGAAAATGAGGAATACACATAACACAAATTCCTTAGATTTGCATGTGAATTTGAGGATGGAGTTAGAATTCAGCTTTCTAGAGGTTTAATCATTTGCCGTAACTTTAAGGCTGCTTTCCCTTTCTTTACCTCACCTTTTTCTCAGCTCTTGCCCATATTCTCCCTAGTCTTGCCCTCCCTCCTGTAATTCCTTACCTACTTCTACTCACTGGCCTTTTCTTTTTCTCAGCTCCCAAGAAAACCTGTGAGTGGAGGACAGGGCTTGCTTAAGAGGACTGAACATTCAGTAGTCTTATGTGAGAGCTGGACTATGGAGGCTTGAGAAAATGTACTGGCAAATTTTAAGACGTTTCCTGAGCATACTCAAATTGAGTTTTTTTGTGAAGTTTACCACATTTGGGTGGTTTTCCATGAAACCTGCAGAAGACTTGACCTCAACTGGCCAACTTCTTGCTAAGTTTAAAGGAGCCACTCTAGTGGTTGTGGATGGTTTGGAGACTTGGGAACAAAGGAATAAGGTGAAAGTCTTTTGTTACACTACCGTATTTTGTGTTTACTCTGTAAAGGTGCTGGAGATTGACAGAAGTGCTCTTCATGTTAAACCTACATTAAAGGTAAAAAGACACCCATCTACGAGGCGAAAGCATCACCATCGTCCAGTAAGTAACACATAACTGTGAGCTTCTGGGACCAAGCTCTTTAGACTTTATTCAGCCTGACTCCACATTGTATCTGCATTATGCTGTGAGGAAGGCCACAGGACTTCCTATGTTTTGAAAATACTTGCAGGGTTCGTTCATTACTGTGTTAAACAAGTCACTTCAGGGAGGGCAAGCCTCTAAAGGAAGTTGTTGAGTGTGTAGGCTTATAATGGGTGCAGTTTTTCTGCAAACTGTGTCCTCATGGGAGAAGAAAAATCACAACATGTCTGGGTTAGGAAGGTGAGTGTCAGTGTGGGGTGGTGGCATTGAATTTCATGTCTACTGCTGTTCACCATTTGTCTGGTTTAGCTTGCTGCATGTTAAGTGTATCTGTGCTGGGAGTCATTTGTCTTTGCTGCTGAAGGATGATGCTGATGGTTATTGATACCTGCTGCTGGGGCAAATGCTGCTGTAGCCTGATAGACTGGAGCAGCTATTGATCATGGGTGGTAGTAAAATCTCAGTATTTGACACTTGCTTTTTCATACCATTGCAGTTGTTAATGTTAAATTCCACCTCTCTCTCTGGATGTGAAATTACTGTCACTTTATTGCATATAACTGTGTTTCTCTGCATCTTTTCCTTCTGTGTTGTGTGGTACAGAGGAGTGGAAGAAACTCTGGGGAGTGCAGTCAAATCTCTTTTATCCAAGTGAGCTGCCTACCTCCCTGCCACAGGCCTGGGAGGATGCTGGCTGGACACAGAGCAGTTCCTCTTTGTGCTGTTTGGATAAGAACACAGGCCTGGCAGTGCTGGCCCCAAGCAGGTCCAAGGAACCTCTTGCAGAGTGGCTCTTAAGCCTTAGGGCCAGTCTAGGCTGCAGATGCCAGGAGAGAGCTGTGAAGGAGTCCCAGAGGGGATTCCTCTCCCGAAATGCCATGCATGGGTCTAGTGAGGCCTAAGGACAAAACTTTTGAAGATATCCCTTGTGCCTCTTTTTGTTTTGCCTGTCCCTGTCCCAAAAACTGTGACTTGCAAGGGGAAGGGCAGAGGAGCCAGCTGGGGATAATGACATCCATGAAAGTTGAGGTGTGTCTTTTTTTTATGGAAATGAAACAAACAGTCTTGTAATGGATTCTGTTCAGTTAAATGCAACTTGTTCTGCCAAAACATAATAAAGCGCCCGCTCTTGCATGAACAAACAGGAGTGGCAGAAGTCACAGAGACTGCCAAGTAAATGTTATCCTCCTGAAGCTTATCCTATTGGGAGGTAACAATAGGACCCCTAGAAATAAGATAAATGCAGCTAATTTCCTCATAATGGTGATTTGATTATTCTTTCTTTACAAGTAACTAGTTCCCTTTTCTAATTATATAGCTTGCTTTTATCCAAGAAAAATTACCCAATTTATGAGAGTGAACCATTAAAGTCACTCATCTGTGAAGAGCTTATTGTAGTGCCAGCTTCAGAAAACATCTCTATTGCAAGGGATACATATAGATTTTTGTATCTTCTGCTGTTTTGCTAACGGTCGTGACAAATGAGAAAGCAGATAGCAGGAATGGATGTGTAAGTGGAAATGAAATCACAGGGCTGGGAGCATAGACCCTTACACCCATGTAGCGTGTCTTTAAAGCAGGGAGAAGGTCTTGGAGGGAAAGGGGGTACAAAGGAACAAGACAGAAATGTGTGATGTTCTGCTGGTGGTTGGCGACCCTGCACATAGCAGGGGGGTTGAAACTAGACGGCCATTATGGTCCTTTTCAATCCAGGCCATTCTGTGATTCTATGATTCCTTCTCTGGCAGCTGCTCTAGGGCTCTCCAAAGGGGAGATGGGACTTCACCCAACCCGACTGCACAGCGGGAAGGGAGTGTTGGTGTGTAGCCAGGAGCATGGTGAGTTTGGGAGAGAGCTCAGGTTCCGCTGGTAGGCTG
This sequence comes from Centrocercus urophasianus, assembly GCF_019232065.1. Classification (NCBI taxonomy): domain Eukaryota; kingdom Metazoa; phylum Chordata; class Aves; order Galliformes; family Phasianidae; genus Centrocercus; species Centrocercus urophasianus. Next base: position 8,649,926 of record NW_024884142.1, on the reverse strand, counting down.
CTGCTGGCTGCTCTGATCAGTCTGGTTGTCCAAAACTGTGTAGCGAGGGATGTAAGCGACATAGCTGGTGCAGAGGTGTACACCCTCCTACTGATGATATTAAATCAAACAACAGTTGCAAAATGTAGACAAGCATTTGATCCAAAAGCATCCATTCTCTGTATAAGTAAAACATAATCCTTTGCTCTATGATATTATCATATTAATGATGATAGGTATTGAAGGTCAAGGATTTGTCTGAATTGGGAAGCTGACTGTTAAAGAAATCAAAAGAAGCATCTGTACAGTTATGTAAGGTGGGGTAATTCCCCATGTGAAAAGTGTTCTAGAAAAAAAGCCACTTTTATTCTGAAATGCTTCTGCTAAGGGATCAATAACAGCAGAACTGCAATTATCAGATTATTCTCAGTGTTGGCAAACCATAAGAACAAAGGATATAAGGGAGAGGACAGAAAAGATGGGGTAGGAAAGAAGGTAGAGAAGCAATGCCTGTGGGACAGCTATCCAGACTCCTGTGAACTCTGCAAGCCAAAATAAAGGTTGTAGAAAGAATCAGAACAGAAGTTTGTTTCATGGTAAGCTATTTTTTTCAAACTCTGTTCTGAAGTGTTCCTGTGTTAGCTTCCCATGCCAATAGGATGTGTGCATACCGAACTTTTTCTTACAATCTGTAATGGAAAGAGTCTTGGTTATGAATTTATTTAGGACTCAATACAGCCTTTTTTGTATGCAGATCAGAAATCTGAAGACTATGACAAAGCATGTTAGGTCCCTACCTAGTTGTGATTGCATGCCCAGTACACAGTAGTGATTTATATGCAGAATGAAGTAATTTTTCAGTTGAAAAAGGGGATGACATGTGCATGTATGTGTGTATGCATATATGCATATTTTAGGCTTAAAGCTCTTTGATAAGCCAAGAACAGGACACTATGTCTGCATCTTTAATAATTGAGCTTCTTGTAGTGTTTAGCATACAACATCTTTGCTTTACTGAAATATTTTATCACGGTCATATACTGTGATTATAAGCAAGCTGCTTAATGATGACCCATGCTAATGCAAATTGTGTCACTTAACTACTTGCATTAATATTGTAGGAAGCCTCAGATACATGGAATGAGCATCCATGGAGTTGCAAGCAAGAGAAAAGAATGAGACTAGTGAAAGAGGTCTCTAGGCAATGAGTTGTCTCCTACATTAGTGGGATGAGCTTACCTATGGGAAGTTTTCCCTTCTGGAGAAACCTAAGTGAGAGATACTCCCTCCACCCCTTTCTTCTCTTCCCATTCTGCTGCTAATGAGAGAGTAAAGCTTTCAGTTGAGGTAAACAGCTATGCCTACAATATGTAGCCCCAAAACATCAAGGTAACACATCGTGGTTTGCTGTGTTAGGTAATGCTTTTTCTGTAGTGGGAGATACTTCTGAATAGAGAGACTTAAAGGTGAGACTCATTCATGGATGAGTAGATGAGGGGTTTAGTGTGAGGGTACTACATGTTCACTATGGCAAACAGGGATACTGGGAGGAGTTTTTAGAACTAATTTCCATGTACTTAAACACCGGAGACTTTCAAACAGAATACACAACTGTAATTAAATTCTGATATTTATTTCATTCTGTTTCTTTATAGGATTCCTCCTAGTGCAGCTAAATTGTTCTTGTTCTTCTCAAATTATTCTTGTTCGTGTAACTTTCAGTAAATGTTTTTCAGCGGTTAATACTTACTGATACACAGCTAGCATGCTCCCTCCTTGTTCTTACCAACAGGGAGTTCTGTGAATTCGTTTAATTTATGTAAGTTTGAGCACCATGTTTTTTATAAAACTGCCTATGCTTAGAAGTTATGCATGGATCATCAAAATGGTAAGATAATTAAGAGGAAAGCTTTAGGATAAAAGATTTCGTTAACTATATCAAGTGTTCCATAAATCTGTTTTTCTAACATCATAGCAATCTTAGCTACTTTATTCAAAACTTTCCAAGTTTGATATTTTTTATTTCCTTGGTTAATTTTAAATATAGAGTGATTTTCTTATCTTTTCCTTATCTCCAGCATAAGAAACTTCTCAAAGCTGAAGTTTTATTGATCGTTACTTTTCCAGCAGCCCCTCCTTGTGTTTCAGCAGATAACACTGGATCAGAGCCAGAGCTGTTCCTGGCTTCATTCCAAACATTTCCCTGAAAATGAATGCACAAACTGCCCATCCTTCCTATACTATGGACTCAGTGTGCATAATACAGAAGAAACGTCTGGTTTTGTAATGTGATGCCAAAAACAAAGCTTTCATTACTCCTTGTGAATAGGTATTTCTTCTTAGTGTGCATAACTTAAAAAATATGTCGTTGCTGTTATTGTGGCTGTCATACTATTCCATTCTGGAATCTGGAATATTACAAAAATGAAATACTATATGAGAAGTGAACCTTGACAGACATTTTCCTAGAACATATCTGAAGCGACCTTTCTGGGAACAAATGAATAAAATTCATCCTTCTCAAAGCAACGGTCAATTTGTTCTTAAGAGCCATCAAATCTGTGGCTTGTACACATATTTTGTCCAGTGAAAAAGCATAATTTTCCTTTTTTCTTTTAGATGGAAAATGGCAATCAGTTATACCTCTCAAGTCTGGAAGGCCTTTCTGCTTGAAATGCTCTTCGAGTCTGGGTCATGACACAAAGTGCTGCGCCTTGGCGTTGGTGTAATGGGTTTTCTTTTTTGACCAGCACCCTGTTGTCTTCAGGTTTTTAAACTGTAAGACAGTTAAACCATTTTAAACAACTCATCCTGACTCCAAACATTTTTGTAAGAAAATAGTCCTTTGGTGAAGTTGACTAGATTGGCAGGTAGCCATCAATGAGGGCAGAAAACCGTTATGTACGTAGGAGAATATTGTAACCGTCTCTGCTAGGTAGCTGCCCAGGTACCATGCTGGCATGCTGGCAGCAGTCTATGTAGACATGATGTGAAATAACAAAGACTTCACCTGGCCAGCAGTTGTTTGAGAAATAATTAGTTCTCCAGTTTCATGAGTTTACAAAGGAGCTAAGAACCCATTTTGGAGTCTTGTGGAATAATTAGAATTTCTGCATTGAATTTTTGTTGAATATGAATTAACTCTTACAGATTAATAGGATGATGTATCCTGGAATATAAATGCTGTTTTACAGGATTTTGCTAGGACACTCCCCAAAAAGACACGTGAGTTCCTCCCTTGTAGGTACAGTTCCAAGTTCCTGAAATTTTGAGCATGGAGGCCCTAGCATCTCTTTGTTGCCTGCAGAAGGCATTTCCAGAGGACAATTCTTCCCATCCCACTGAGACTCTGGAAAAGTCTCTTTCCAGATCCTTTAGCAGCTGCACTCCTGACAAAATGAAACTGGCTGAACATAAGGCAAAGGCTAGCAATATGAGAGCAGTTTGATAAATATTCATCATGGCTGAAGTTTCCTCCTCATGGACCAATACAGAGACTATATACTATTTGAGTGGAGGCTGAGTTCACTCAGGAGGTGCCCAAGTGGTGGTCAGGCCCTCACTGACATTGTATGTAGAGCTGAATTTCATATTGTTTAAAGCATCATTTGTCAGGACCCTGATTTCTCTAGATTTTCTCCCTTTGTATCACACATACTTTCATTCAAAATCATACTTCCTTCAGGTGGAGAGGAATATTCTGCATTGCTGATGCAGTTGACTTTATGATTGTTGGCACACAGCAGTTTAATAGGTTTGAGCAAACAGTAGTTGCAGAGCCCAGTAGATACAATGATTGTCATCAGGAGTCATTTAGTGCTTTCTTTTACAGGGCACAAACTCCCTGTGACTCACACTAACAGGATAAGGTCAGATTTTCATGTGGCGTAAATCAGAGGAAAACGTTGCCTGTGGTAATGTGTGCGTTTTCTCTATTAAATTAATTAAAGATTTTTTTCTTGTGTGCTCCTTGTAAGATTTATATAATCTGAGTCAGTCCAACCCTGCATCTGAAATTCTTCTGTTGTACTTTTCTGGACACTTTCTGTTTCACATGAATCTCTGTGATGGGAAACTTGGAACAGAACACCAACTGCAAGGTGAGACCGTATTGATTTAGACAGTGGTTTAATGCTTTCTTTTTTTCTCTGTCCAATACTTTCTCATACTTTGTCAGCTCTTTAGAGTGTTTCTGAACATTGTGCAAATGTTCTTATTTTGCTGACCACATCAATACTCAAATATTTTTTCCAAGGCTGTAGTTGATAACATGAAGTTTTCCTCGTTTTTTGTGTTGCCCTCTCAACCAGCGTCTGTTAGATCTGTATGCAGTTTTTCACAGCCTTATCTCAGGCTTCTGTTTTGACTGTCAAATAACATCATGTCACTTGCAAATTCACCCTGCTCAATCACTTTTCCAGATCATTAGTCGAGACATTGAGCAGCACTCTGCATCTTTAGGCACTGTGCAGTTAATCTTTGGCCTCAGTGAAAGTAAAGCACATATTCCCACTTTTCTGTCTGCATCGGTGACAACAGCAGACATTAATATGGCTGATAAGGCAACTAAAAAAAATCTTTTCCTGTAGATCACAGCATTGGGTGAAGTTTGAGCCTGTTTGGATAAAAGATCACACTGTGAGCAGCTGTGTTGGCCTCAGAATCTCAGAGTGGTTCCAAGAAATCTGTAGGGGTTGCAGGAGTGGAGCCCACAGGTGAGTGTTTCCTCCTGCACACAGAGTCACACAGTTGCTGTATCTGTAATCTAACCACCAAGGTGCCTCCAATGGGCAGATGAAGTCTTGAATGGGTGAAGTGTGGGCTAAGGTGATAGATGCATGTTCTGTTCTCTAAGTATGCACAAGCCTCCCTGATGCATGGAGATGGTACAAAGTGGACCAGCCTGTGCTGGGATCAATGGCGTTCTGTGCCATTTTTTCCTTTCTCCTGCCAGTCTTTCTGGCTGTCACCAGAAAGGGATATTTCTGCACATTGCTTGTCATTACTGTGGTTCATTCAACAAGCATGGAGGAGTATGGAAGTCTCACAATCCCTAGAAATTCAGCTCTTTTTTTGGATAATGTTACATTCCCAGAGATTCAACCTAGGATGACTAAGACTTGGCATCTCTCACATTCCCAAATGATTGCCTGGCCCCATGTCAGATATGGGCCTTCCACCATCCTTGTGCTGCTGAAATCTCAATGCTGTTCCATTGCAAAAGAGCTACTTAATGACTTAATGTCCATGTTTAAGCATAAGAGCGTTATGTGAGACACTCCCTTACTTAATTCATGTCATCCCCCAGATATTCACAAGCAGCTTGTGGAAGGTATGGGTTGGGGTGTGAGGAGAAACATGTGAGTGCATGGGGAAAATGGGATCAGATATCAAAATATCAGGAAAGAATTCCCTGCTGAGAAACTGGAGAAAAAAAGAGTCGTTTCATTAGTTGGAACTAGATGGGTATGTCTAGTCCAGTTTGGCAAGGAAGATCCACTTTTCAGCACTTCACTAAGGCAGCTTCTGCAGGAGCCATTCGGGCAGGCCTCTCTCCTCTCAGGTTTGTCATTAATTACAAACAGTAGAATTATATTCTGGATGCCTTTGGGAAGGCAGTAAGAGGGACACTGGAAAGCCCTGTGCCGGCTCAGCAAAGCACAAGAGGAGATTCTGCACTCACGTCCAGGTGGGGGAATGCCTGGTTGACAGCTTCTGCTTCAAATACCACAACCTTGTGATTCACTCAGACTGCTGTGCAAGTGTAGCCTAAACCTGTATGCTAGCCTGCATCTCCCTCCTTCTTTCTGCCAAAGCAGCCACAGCATCTCTTGAACTTGAACTTGTTTTTTTTCAACAAAAAATGCCTGGCATCTTAGAGCATCCCAAAAAGACCTCAGTAGGACTTTCAGTGCTGACACATTCACTTTATTACTGGTAAAAATGAATCTTCTTATACCTCCTGGCATCACACTTCAGTTTCTCAGCCCTGCATCTCATCAGTAAGGAATTTTAACATTTTTTAGCTAGAAATATGAGGTGCTCCTATTTTGCTGCTAAATGATGGCCTTCACAAGGCCAATGATAGCAGAAATTCTGGTGTTAATCACTAAGTACATGACCTTATACTTTGTGATCTTCAGTTTTATCCTGCTTGTGTTACCTTTAGCCTGCCTGTTTAAAAAAAATGATCTTCCTTTGCAATGACAGAGACTTAGAATGTAATGTGCTCTAGTTTCACTAGTATGTTTTCATTTTCTTGTGCCAAGGTCATTAATGAAAGTATTAAAGAAGACCTGTTGCAAGGTCCCAAGCTTGAAGAAGACCTAATTAGGTGTGCAGAGTGTGTTTTGAAGATAAACAAGGGATGCAGCACAAATCCTGCCAAGCAGCCTAATCCCAGTGACTTCTGTAGAGTTATCCTGGTTACTCGAAAGCTTCTCCTTCAGTTCAGTCTTTTGTTCTGTGCATAGATAGCAAAATAGTGCCCTCTACCAAGGCCTAAGTAACTTTTTAAGGACAAATAATTTGGAAGAAGCATGTTTAGACAGATAATACCACTGTTGAGGTGGAGGTGGGACACAAATACTAGTGTCTTACTGCTGAGCACATTTTACAGCAACTTAGTAAGGACATAAACATAGAGAGCGTCCTGTGCAGATGTGGGAAGAGGCAGTGGATATAACAGCAGTCAGATAAGGAGCCCTCACAGAAATGCTGTGTGCTCTCAGGGGCACAGAATCAGAAATGGATTGTGCTCCTGGTGTGACTCAAACAGCCGCTTGTGAAAAATAGAGATGCCTCTGTATAAGGCATTAGTCAAGCTTATTACATGTCTACTTTGTTGTCAGCGCGTACGGCAACACTACTTGTGTTTGAGGTACTATTATCATGATTCATGTGCACATTTTACCTTATTCTATGTGAAGAATTAATCATACTTTCTGTGAAATTGAAAGATACTTTTTAGTGATTTTTGATAAATAACGAGGAGTACATCGAGGTAAACATTGAGCAAAAATCAGTATTAAGCATTTGCAAAATGTTAGGAGTATCAAAGGCAGAGGGCTCCAGTGTGGTTATCTACCCCTGCACAACCCCAAGAGCTGTTTTGCTGCAGTGTATGAGCCCTTTTCCTGCCCTCCTCTTCTCCTGATTGTACTGATGCTTTGCACAAAAGAGAAGAATACGAAGTTGCTTTCCATCCTGTAGGGATCAGCTCAGTGCAGTTACCCTTTTGTCTTTTCCTCAAGTTTGCATCACCGTACTCATATTCTTTCTAGACATAAACAAATCTGAAGTTACAAGGATTTAATCTTCCCAGCTTTTGCTGGCCCCCTGGGCCTGCTGTATTAAGGCAGTGCCTTGCTCTTCTGGCCATTTTTTAAAAATACCATGGATGTTTAGATATCCAGGGAAGGAGCAGAAGGCTAGAGAGCTGTTACCTGAGAGAGATTTTGGTGTGTGTGCGTGTCTCTGTTGGGTTGATGGCTGCTTTAAGTACAAGGTAGCAAGGTGCAAGAGAGTTAAATTAGTAAGTGGGCAGCTTTAGGGCTGTTGTCACTTTGAAGGATGTCATTGTCAAGCACATTGCCACCAGTCAAGATCAGATTTTTTTTAATGATCTTGGGACAGAGTATGAAAATACATTCTGTTCCCCCAGAATATGTCCCCACACCAAAGACGAGCACACGTCCACCCAGTGTGAGCATCACCAGAGAGGTGGTCAATACACAGCCTCCATGCTATCAGAGACCACCAGATTTGGCGTAAGTTCCTGTAAGTCCAGCAGGCCAGCATGAAGTACTGCAAAATGACAGGAAAGCTGCAGAGAAATCCCCTACAGCAACTCTCAGAATTGCTTTCTTTTGGCAAGTGTCTGCAATGCCTGAGCTCAGCAATTTCCCTCATCACAATAATTGATGCTGGCTCAAAGCTGAGGGCGTTAATTTAATTGTAAGCCAGCAACATGTCTCTAGAAGTTGTTTTTTTGTTGTTTTTTTGGGTTTTTTTTTCCCCTTGTTCAGTAAGCACTGTTAGGATAAAATAACTTTTCCCTTCAACTGATGTGGTTTTGCTTTAGCTATCTCTGGCCTTTGGCCAACAAGGCAAGGGAGGTGATTCTACTCTGCTCTGCTCTGGTGAGACACCATGTGCAGTGCTTTATACAGCTCTGGGGCCCTGAGCACAAGAAGGACATGGACCTGTTGGAGCAGGTCCAGAAAGGGCTGGAGCACCTTTCCTGTGAACACAAGCTGAGAAAGGTGGGGTTATTTAGCTTGGTGACAATGAGGCTCTGAGGAGACCTTATTGCAGTGTTTCAGTACTTTAAGGCTTACAAGAAGACTGGAGAGAGACTTTTTACAAGGGCATATAGGGATAGGACAAGGCATAGTGGCTTTAAACTGAAAGAGATTAGGTTTAGATTAGATATAAGGAAAAAAATGTCTTACTGCTCTTATTGCTGAGCGCATTTTGCAGCAACTTAGTAAGGACATAAACATAGAGAGCGTCCTGTGCAGATGTGGGAAGAGGCAGTGGATATAACAGCAGTCAGATAAGGAGCCCTCACAGAAATGCTGTGAGGTGAGGAGGGAGGTGAGGTACTGGAACTGGTTACCCAGAGAAGCTGTAGGTGCCCATCTCTGGAAGGGGCCAAGACCGTGTTGGATAGGCCCTGGGCAGCCTGATCTGGTAAGGGTTAATCAGCCTATGGCAGGGGTTGGAACTAGATGGGCTTTAAGGTTCCTTTCAGCCCAAGTCATCCTATGCTTCTGTAGATTTCTTTGACTGATGTAATTCTCCGTCATCTAGGCAATCAGCTAAGTGAAGGAGGAAGCAACAAACATTGTGGTGGATATGGAAGGACATTCTGGGGGATGCAGAAGACTTCTTGTTGTCTGTGATCTTACTCGTTTTGAGGAGTTCTTTTTGTAGGCTCTGAACATTTGCTGTTTAATATATCATGTGATACCTTGTGGAATGATCCTTTCCCCTGTCTGCGGAGTGATGCCCAGCAGGGACTCAGAGAACCTGAGCAGTCAGGTCTTCAGACACAATGTGCAGTAGCAGGCCGTCTTTGCTTTTATTGATGCCTTGTTACCATTCTTGCACCCTAGCTCTATTTTCTTTATTTTTATTACCATTACTGGCTTTTTTTTTTTTTTTCTGCATTGAGCACCAAAGAGTGATGGAAACAAGAGACAGTCTTTTCAAGAGGCCATAAACTCCAGACTTCAGTATAGAGTGGCAGTGACAAATCAGCTTGCCTCCAGCTGGAATACTGCAGAACAGCCCTCAGCTGTTTGCCACAGCACCCAACAGGCAGGTAGCAGCAAAAAATGGGTAGCTGGCAAATTAAGCTGGAGCATCAGTAAAACAATAAGGGGCCATTTGAGAAGAAAGATACACCTCACAGAGTCACAGAATGGTCAGGGTTGGAAGGGACCTCAAGGATCATGAATCTCCAACCCCCCTGCTGCATGCAGGGCCACCAACCTCCCCATTTAATACCAGACCAGGCTGCCCAGGGCCCCATCCAACCTGGCACTGAACACCTCCAGGCACGGGGCATCTACAGCCTCTCTGGGCAGCCTGTTCTGGAGCACCTCACCACTCTCTCTATAAAGAGTTTCCCCCTGACATCCAACCTAAATCTCCCCTCCCTCAACTTAAAACCATTTCCCCTTGTCCTGCAGTTATCTACCCTTTCAAAGAGTTGATTCCCCTCCTGTTTGTAGGCTCCCTTTAGGTATTGAAAGGCTGCAATGAGGTCACAATGCAGCCTTCTTTTCTCCAGGCTGAACAAGCCCAGCTCTCTCAGCCTGTCCTCATAGGGGAGGTGCTCCAGCCCCCCTGATCATCTTTGTGGCTCTTCTCTGCACCCTCTCCAACAGCTCCCTGTCTTTTTTGTACTGGGGGCTCCAGACCTGGATGCAGTACTCCAGACTCCAGGGCCTCAGAGGAGCAGAGTAGAGGGGGACAATCACCTCCCTGTCCCTGCTGGCCACCCCTCTTCTGATGGAGCCCAGGATCCCATTTGCCTTCCGAGCCGCAAGAGCACATTGCTGGCTCATGTTAAGCTTTTCATCCATCAGGACCCCCAGGTCCTTCTCCACAGGGCTGCTCTCAAGGACCGCTCCTTCCAGTCTGTATGGATGCCTGGGATTCCTCCTGCCCAAGTGCAAAACTGTACTTCGCTGTGTTGAACCTCACAGGTTCACCCAGGCACACCTTTCAGGCTGTTGAGGTCAAAACCTAATTTTATGCTGAATGGATTAGACTCCTCCAGCCATTTACCAGTCTGCCTCCAGACAGAGTTTAAACCTCGGTCAGTTTGGAATAAGTTACTTATTAGTTGGAGCAAGCCTAGTGAACAATAGTTTACAAGCTCTCCCACAGGCATCCTTGGTGAAGGCAAGGACAACATCCTTTCTTCAGTGACACTGATCTCTCTCTCAGTTCATAAGACCGAAAGGGAGGATGTGGATGTGCTTGTGCCTCCATTGCTTGAGCAGACATAAAGCTACATCTGAATATGCAGTGCTGCCCTTTTTCATTCCTGTATTCATATTTAAGCTGTAGTTTCCAGTGTTGGGACAGTCTTTAGGCTTAAGTGCAGAGCACAAGGGAAGGAATTGCCATTCCCCACTGTTGTTTATTGTGCATTGAGTATTAATCTCAGTGTTGTTAAAATCTGTGAGTTTGTGTACCATATATAACTCCTATGCCTCTGACATCACTCCAGCTGGAGTTAGGCATGGAAAGAGAAAGAAAGCAAGCTCTCTCTCTTGGCTCATCTATTACTGTAGGAGATCACTTTTGTTCCATTTCCCCACATTCTTTGCATTCTTTTGCAGTTAGGTCTGGGTCTGGAGCCAGCACCAGCCAGACTGTGAGCCTCCTGCAAAGCCACAGGCCTGAGGCACACAGACAAACCTTAAAATGTTCATCTGCAGGAGATGGGGAGTGTGCCCTTTGCAGCATCTCTCTTTTTGCACTCAGGGATTGAGGATCTGTATTTGCAAAGGAGAGGGTGCCTCGGGGACAAATATTTTCTGTTCAAGTCTATTCCCTTTCAGTTTCTCCTCTCAGGTAAAAATGGCTGGACCAGCAGTAGATTTGGACCCTGAATGCAAGACGTTGTATGACCTACCTTCCCATGTGAATTTTACCATACATATTCTCCAATGTCTGAGCAGAAGTTTCCTACCATACTTAAAGGAATATTTGCCACACATTTCAAGGTATGCTGTATATAGCGCATATATACACATAAGGGGCTCCATTCCCATTCAGGTTGGAAGCTTTCACTGCCAAATATTCAAGAGCATTTTAGTTCATATGGTAATGTAAGTATAGATATACAAGGGTGGATCTGCTTTCTGCAAGCATTTGCCTTTGAAGCATGTATACTAAGGGGACATTTCTTTTGAAGTTCCCGGTGAGGACAGCTTGAGAAGGCACAGCAACCTGCTCCAGGACAGCTTTTTAACTGAGAGAAGAAGTATGGCCACAGCACTGCATCCTACCATTAGGGAAAATAAAGCTGGGAATGTTGCTTTTTCCCTGCTCAAAGAAAGCAAAGGGAAACAGAAGCCTCCCAGCCTTTCATAGCAACCTAATTGAACAGAGAAATGAAGGACATCAAGTAATCTGGACTTTATAGCTGAAATCTAATCTCTGTCAAAGCATTTCTAGGATGTGCATCATGCCTGTTAAAGCCATTATAATTCTGGTAGCAGAACTTGCACGCTAATTTGCACTGCCTTTGCCACAAAGTACCTTGGCGGTTTTTCGTCTTGTCCTCATTTTGCAGCAAGGCTGAATCCATGTTAAACTGTAATTGCAGCAGTGAAAGTGTGTCTGCCTCGCCTGGATGTGTTGGTTTGCACTTAGGAGACATATAAACAGCTCAAAGGCAGTTATGTGAGGTGGAGCTGTTTGTGTTTTCAGGCATTGCTGTGCAACAGGCTCTGATGACCTGCCTGTGATATCTTTGGGAAGCTCCTATCACTTTGTCATCATGACTGTGCTTGGCATATCAGAGGGAGTAACGCTGTGCGCCTGTGATTACTCCTCTGTTTGTTTATTTAGTCACTTCCATACCTCAGTCTCAGTCCAGTCCTTCCCAGAGCTACAGGAGCTGCTGAGTGAGGACTCGAACAACTTTCTGATGAAGCAGCGTTGGGAGCATGAAAGAGGGCCGCGTTTGTGAGCACAGGAAATCTTTGCTCGCTCTTTGGCTGCAGAGCCGAGGAGGCTGTTTGCTGCAGCCCTGCTCTCATCAGCTGCCTCTGTGGAGATGTCAGCTATGTGCTGCTAATGTCCTCCAGCCCAGAGAAGTATCACATTTCTCTCACAGAATTTGTCAGGCTTTGTCTGATTCAAGAATTAGATTTAACCCCTGCTTCAAGCACTGTCAGAGAGCTTCTTAAAACTGCATGTTAAGCATCCAAGTTTTATTCCTACACTTCATTTAATATCTTTTTCTTTTCCTTTTTTTTTTTTTTTCCTTTTTATTGCATTATCTTGCTTTTGTTTAAAGTCCACCTCATTGCCTAGCTTTTTATGCATACCAGCACAGTATCTAAATGATTTAGATTGTGGTATGACACATATTTAAGATATTTAATTGCAAGCCAAGGATTGCTTTATAACTCATCGTTTTTACTAGCATCGTTGGGAACCCTGAAGAACTCTCTGAGTCCTAGGCCTGAAGCACTGCTCAGTTCCTTTTTATGTTGCAGAAAATCTGCTTTGACCTGCAGAACTGAAGTTCCCAAATGTTAAAACTCCCTCAATCTGTGAACAAAATAGAGGTCACGTTAGCAGACATTACACAGTTCAGACCCTCAGTAGGGCTACAGAGATTGGGAAGGCTCTGGAGGTGAGGTGTGTGAGGAGCAGCTGATGGCCCTCAGTGCGCTCAGCCCAGAGCAGAGGAGCTGAGGGGAGGCCTGATGGCGGCTGCAGCTCCTCACAGGGAGCGGAGGGCAGCGCTGAGCTCTGCTCTGTGTGACAACGACAGGGCCGAGGGAACGGCATGGAGCTGCGTCAGGGGAGGGCAGCTGGGGGTGAGGGAAAGGGTCTGCGCCAGAGGGCAGAGGGCATGGAACAGACTGCATAGAGCTGTGGGCACGGCCCTGAGTGCTGGAGTTCAAGGGCACCGCTCTCAGACACGGGGTCTGGATTTGGGGTAATGATCTATGGAGCTGGGGATTGGACTGAGTGATCCTTGTGGGTCCCTGCTGACTTGGATGTCCTATGATTCTGTGACTCATTTCCTTGTTATTACCTGAACAGAATCCCTGAAGGCTGTGGGAGCCGGGCAGTTGGTATCTCTGAGCAGGCAGAAGGCCTCTGACACCAGCAGAGAGAGATATATAGAACAGGAGAGAGAGCCTATTCAAGCTGAAAGCAAAGCACGTTTCACCCTCCTGATACTTTTAGCAGGTCCTTTCCTAGGGCCCAAAGTGTTATTTACAACAGAGGAAATATTACAGTCGAAGCAGTCCCCGGGGAGCTCTTCCCTGCCTGCTCTAGCTGGAGGAAATCTGGCCCACCTTGCATGTGACCCCAGCACTGCTTCCAACCTGTGCACAGACCTGGGCCGGCAGGGATGCCGAAACCAGCACTCAGCTGCTGCTTTATCCTGTGCAAAGCTGCAGTGTTTCTAAATGCACACTGTCTCCCAGACAGCAATTTGTGGACTGTCAGCTGGATGCTGAAATGCTTTTGAAGGCCATGCTGACGCTTTTCCAATGCAGAGGTCACAAATTGCTCTTGACATACCTTAGAGAAATAAGAAAAGCAATCCTCTGTGACAAGAGGGGAGTGGCACTGCCTGTTGGTACGGATACACTTGTCTAGTACAACACTGATTGTTTTCCACACTGGAAAATCGGAGCTCTGCATTGTCGGGACATCCTGGAAAGCTGTGGCTGCACTTGCACCTGGGACTGCTTATTGCCTCAGCAGTCTGCAAGAGCCACATTCAATGGGAAAACAGTTATCTGTGTCCCTCCAGACTATAGGTATGCTGTGTTCTTAGCTAAAATTGTTCAGAGTTGTGCTTGTCAGCATTTTATCAACACAGCTATGTGAAGGCAACTAACATTTCAGAAGAGCTGAGAATCCATGATTCTTGGGCTTCTGGAACTCAGTTCTGAGTTTCCATTGGTATAATTAACCATGATATTGTTATGAAAGCTGTGTAACATTTTTTAAGGAAGAAGGTGTCTTCCATCCTTCCTAAGATCATCAGTGCACTATCAGGCTTATGTGAAGACAAGAGGGGTCTCTGGCACTTCGGATTTTGGAGGCTGGTGGAGCCCACTGGCTGCAGGGGGCCTCTGGGCAAGGTCTGCTGAGGATGCCATTGGCAGGTCAGAGATAACATAAGGCAAATACCAGACGTTTACCTCCTAAAATATTCTTGTAGAATAGTGCCCAGCTCTATAATCAGCACAGAGGAGAGGAAAACAACAGGAAAACTTGAGAAAAGACTGAGAACTCTTCAAGGTAATGGTTTAAATTCTGCCCTTATATAATTTGTTGAAGTCACCCAATATGAATTAGGTCCAGCAAACTAATTCATTTGCTTGTTCTATAAATAGTTTCCTCTCTCCAGCAGCATAAGTCTAGGGCTTAATAGTGGTTTGGCAATTTCCAGTTCTTACAGAGAAAAAGCTGCAGGGTTTGCCAGTTCTTGGCAAGGGAGGAGCAGAGGCGTGGTGAAACACCCTGCGACTCATTTCCATCTGAGCACACGGTGACTTAATGCTTGAACTTAACCCCTCTGTGGGATTCAGCGTAGCTGATTGTTCATAAAACATCATAAAACCTAAAGCTCAGCAGAGGCTTCTTTCCCCGGCAGTGTGACTCAGCGCTGGAGCCTCCACATCTCATGCTCGTGCTTTGGCAGGACACCCCGGCTTCAGGCACACCTTTCACTGTGTGGCTTTTTCAGACTTCTGAGGAACAGGGGGACCCTAAATGTGGTGGGCTTTGGCTTTTGTGGTTGTCACTTATGACTTACTTTCCCTGTGCAGTTCTGCGTTGCAAATTGGGAATACAGAGTTAAAGAAGGCTATGCTGGAGTAATTTGAGAAGCCAGGCAGGAAAGAGAAAACAATAGCTTGGGTAAAAAGCACCCCCAGTCATAAATGGATAACTAGGCTTAGAGGCGTGGGGAGGGTGTTCTGAGCTCCAGTCCTGTGAAGGCAGGACAGACGTGGGGGAACGAAACCATGCGAATTTAACCCCGCAGCAAGGGAGGGAGCAGTGGAGGGCTGCTGGGCTGCAGCGGTGAGATGCTGGCAGACTGGGGACGTTGTGATGGAGACGGAGGAGTCGGCTGTTGGCTGGCTGCTCCTGCAGCTTCTGAGGATGAGTGAATGGGATTTGCCTGGTCTGGGAACAGAGTGGATGCATTTAGGTAAGGGAATATGGAAAAGTATATGTGTGCCTGGGGGGAGGGAGGAGGAGGTTACACCTTGACTGTGTCACCCTTTGATTTTTGTGAGGATGAGTGAAAGATTTCTTCTGTGATAGCTGCATCTGATTCATAGCAACCAACTGCTGTCACAGGCACATGGCAGAAAGCAAACCTTTTTCTGGGAGAGATGAAGTAGCTGCAGTTGGTTGCAGCATAGCATAAGCCTTGGCAAACCCCTCAGGAGAGGAGGGACACAAACCACTCTGCTCTCTGTCCAAAAGTCAGGACAGTGTATGTGGCCAAGCAGTCACAACAGGTCCAAGTTCTGATTTTCTGCTTGCTGTCATCACTCTTCAGTTCAAAAATCATATCAACATATCAGAGTCATCTCAGTCCCTGCTGTGAGCCTCCTCTGCTTGGAGGGCAGTAGGCTGGGTGCAGATGCAGACCTGCTTCATGTCACTGGCACAACCGCATGCAAAGCCAGCACACGCACGGGGCTGTGCCTCTGCTGTGTTGCATGAGAGAGGCTGCAAGGCTTCTTCCAGCCACGGTCACAGGGACAACTTGCTCAAGTAGCACCACCTTGCCACCAGCCCCTTTCTTTCAGAAGCATACCCCACTCAAACAAGGGAGGAATACCATAAAATCATGGAACCATTCCCTAACCCTGACCCTCCATGCCACTGCCTCAGGTCCTGTCACTGCCCCTCTGCTCCCTGTGAGGACTGTGGGCATCCAGACCTGTAGATGATCAAATGAGGAGAAAGAAACTCAGAAAAAAATTAAATCTCAAGATGCTCCTTATATACCCTTACACAGGAAATCTCCTAATATAGACTTTCATGGATGTCCCCAGCTAGGACAAAAGTAGGGTTTCCACCTCAGAAAGTCACAGAGCTAACACTTCTATCCCATAATTCTCTCTGAAATTGTCTGTGTCTTTATGTACTGGTAAGGACCAGGTGGTGTACATAAATGGCACAATGGGACATGATTTAGTAATGGAACTCCGTAGATCAAGTTGATGGCTACATCTGGTTATCTTGAAGGTCTTTTCCAGCCTAAATGACTCCATGATTCTCCTGGCTCCTCCATGCTTTCAAACATACTGTACCACTGAGTTTCAGCCCTCCTGTTCTTTTCCCCTAGGATTTCACCTTCTTTTAATAGTGTTCCATGGCAGGACATTGTCATGGTCATCTAGAATGCAGGTCCCTGTGTATCCTGGGGTACCTTCACAAGATCACTGGAAATGGGATTCACTGGCTTCTCAGCTGGCCCTGATTTTGCCTGTGATGTCGTGCCTGCTGTGGATACTCTGTGATCACCCATATTCTGTGTGAGGCAGTGCACAAAGAGCAGATCTTCCCCAAAGACGGTGTCTACATGGTGGAGTCCTTGGCCAGGCATTTCCGCCTCATGCTGAAAGTGGAAGCCCTGTTCTTCAATGTGTAAAACCATTAAGAGAGAGGTATTTTCCATTCATAAAGCCGTCCAAGATGCTTCAACATCTGACTTCTCTCATTTTCATTCATTGTGCAGTCACCTTTTAATTTTTTCTTTTTTTTGAGAAGGAGGATGGAAGTTGTTAACTAACAAATGTATTAAATATTTCAGCAAGAAAAGTGGTTTAACAGGCACTCCTGGTTTCATGCACTAGTTACTTGTGATAGCTTAGGTGAAAAGTGTTGTTTAAGGGAAAAATGTGATGCACTTCTGCCAAGACAAAATTTCTCTCAGCCCAAATGATTGCATTTACTTGGTTATGACCTTCATCAGGAGAGCAGTGAGAGTTTTTTAATTTGAGTTTTATATAGCAGGGGGTTTGGAACTAGATGAGGTCCAAAGGGTCTTAAGGGTCTTAAAGGTCCCTTCCAACCCAAGCCATGCTATGATTCTGTGGTATCAGAGACCTAATGACAGACCAGGTCCTCAGACTTTAATGGCTGCCTGGCACTGTTTTGCAGAAGTTGTACTGTTAGTGTTTCTATAATAGCCACATTTTTATGTGTAATTTCATGTTGCTACACGAACAGTCCCTTGAATGTGGAATGAAAGCTGGTTCTCCCAAAGACAGTGCTGAACTTCACAAACACGTGGGATTCGGTTCTCCTTTGGAGTATATTGCATCTGTTACACTGACTTCATGCCTGTAATTGAGACGTCCGTATGGAAGTTAATGGTTGTTTGGGCTGTGCTTTGACGCAAGTTGTTCTACTTAGATACGGAGCACAGTCTATAGGAATATAGATGACAGGATGTGATCTGAAGTTTGATAAATTGCCAACGTGCTCGTGAGTCTGATGCAATGTGCTTGTGATGAGGGACAGCTGACTTGGGGATTGGAAATGAGCTGTTACAGAAGATATCATCAAACCAGCCTTAGCCTACATCGCTAACTTCTAACCTCTGATTCAGCGGGAAGAGGCGATCTCTCTTCTCTTGTATTTTAGTATTTAAAATGATTGCATTAGTGTAATAATGAGTGGAGAAAAACAAAAAGAGAAAGAAAAAGCAATCTGTTTCTGTATTCTTTTTCAACCATAGATCAAATGGTATTTTGGGAATACTACAGTCCTATAGAGCAAGTGAATTTACATCAAATAATTTTGTTTCAAGTTGCAGAGCAAAAAGGGTAAAAAGGAAATGTCTGATTTCTCATCTTTACCAAATTTTTTTCTTGACAATATGCAGAGGGAAATTAGAAACACTGAATAATTAAGGTTGGAAAAGACCACTATGATCACTAGTCCAACCATCACCCCATCCCCACCGTGCCCACTGACCGCGTCCCTCAGTGCCACATCTCCAGTTCTTGAACACTTCCAGGGTCGGTGACTCCACCACCTCCCTGGGCAGCCTGTGCCACTGCCTCACCACTCTTTCTGAGAAGAAACGTTTCCTAATATCCAACCTGAGCCTCCCTGGCTCAGCTTAAGGTGATTCCTCTTGTCCTGTCACAGTTACCTGGGAGAAGAGGCCAAACTCCACCTATTCAAACACAGTGGGCTTATTTCCCTCTCCCACACTGCAGCACAGATGAGGGCCAGCTCACATCTGCATATGAAGCCAGAGTGCCACAATTACAGATCTGTTGCTGCAGTTACACTGGTGCAGTCTCCCATGTGAATCTTCTTATTACAGGATAAAGAGATTTTTTTTACTTTCTCTTCAGAAACAACTGTGCTGAAACCGGCCAGTACTTATATCAGAAGAGAAATGCTCCCATGGGGGATAAGGTTGCCAGCATGATTAACTTCACACCTTCCTTTATCCTGACATAGTTCCCCTCATCTGTGCTTTTGTCAGATTTGAGGCAGTGTTAGTCTCTCTTTCAGCCTGTTTAAACATCTGTTGAGAGTCTGCTGCTGATGAGCTGCCCAAGCAGAGTCCTACAGCTGGCATTGTAGCACCAGTATCCTCTCTGCTGTTCATCATGGTGGGCAAAAGCCAAAAGTCACTGATGTTATCATGTCCCTTGGATCTCAAGGCAGTTGACTTTCTCCAGTGAATGTCTCCTTCCAGTTTTTCATCTTTTTTTGATACCTTTCATTTTGTAGCCCTAGCTCACCCCACTAAGTCATCACCTCAATGTATTAGAAGATCTTCTCCCATGGATTGGGTTAGTTTTAGTTTTATCAGTGCTGATTTCTATGGGACATGACTTTGTGCCCAGAACTTGCTCAGGTCCCTGCACAAAGCTGTGCCAAGGCTGGCCAAAAAGCCACGGGCCTGTGGTATCCCATTCTGCATGCTGGAGACATTTCTCCTACTTTATTGGTCATGTCTTGCTGCACCTCAGAAACCAGAACATCCCTTCTCCATTTCCCAATCTGACTGGCAAAAAGATGTGATACTTCCAGGTACAAGAGTCAGCAGTTTCTGAGCCAGGAAGGCTTTTTTTCTTCAGCAAATCCACCCCAGCTGTGGGAAACAGCGTGCCATTGTCAGCTCTCGTATAGCAAGTGAGTTGGTGCTCTCTTACTCTGTTTGAAGGCAAATTGAAATAAAAAGGATATTTTTCATGTGGTTATTAAATACGTGCCTTCTTGGCATTAATCCATTCCAAAGATTAAATCCTGTGTTTTTATTTTACTGCATGCAAACCTTTGAAAACTAAGGTTAGAAATAAATACACTAAGTGTTTTAAAGCCCTTCTTTAACTACTGAAAACAATATGAGTAAAGATAAACCAAGAAAGCCAGCTGGAAAGAAGATTTGTGATGTGCCCTTGCTGCTATAAAGGCTCATGGTGTCCTGGGTGGCATCAGGCCAAGCACTGCCAGCAATAGGTCAAGGGAGGTCTACTCAGCACTGGTGAGGCCCATCTGTGGCTGGTTCTGGGCTGCCCAATGCAAGAGAGACCTGGATATACTGGGAAGAGTTCAGCAAAGGGCGGCCAAGATGGTGAAGGTTTTGGAGCACCTGTTTTATGAGGAGAGGCTGAAAAAGCTAGAGGAGGCTCAGGGGGATCTCATCAATGTCCATAAATACCTGAGAGGAGAGTGCAGAGAGGATGAGGCCAGGACAAGAGGCAATGGGCACAAACTGGAGTATGGGAAGTTCCTTCTGGGCACCAGGAGCACTTCCATGCAGTGCAGGTGACAGAGCACAGGCTGCCCAGTGGCTGCAGGGTCTCCTCCTTGCACTGGTTTGTATACTGGTATATATATACTGGTACATGCACCATACCTCCTTCAAGTTTCTTATGCCACAAGATACATTTCCAGCTTTATGCACCACACACCAAGGCAGCTTCTGTGATCAAACTTGTGCTCTTTTCTCAGTCTTTAGTAATGTTAAAATTCTGTAAGAACTAAAATCCTGCAATGTGAGTCTGTAAATGGAGCCCAAAGGTCTTGCTGAGCGAGATCCACTCTGCAAACGTGGTGATGAATATTTATGGTGTAATACACATTCTTTAGCTGCAATTTTCCAGGAGCCAGCTCAGCATTGTGCAGCGAGCTATCCAGGATCTCAGCGGTGTGTCACACGTTACCCCTTTCTGCTCCAAATGCAGAGGAACTTCTTTCACCCCATCTTTTCTGATAGTGCAGGGGCAGGAATTGACCTAAAGACTGAGCATGTAGCACTCCTCCTGGAGAGAGGCATCCCATCTGGTGGGTGTTGGTGGCATCTGCAGAAGATTGGGATTGCAAATGGAATGTGAAAAGATGTACCTTTCCCTACAGTTTGTGTCCATTCCCTTTCCCTTGAGGGATCCTTATGCACTAGACTTGCTTCCTCAGTACTTTTTAGTCTCTGTTGACCTGATATGCTTGGCATGCAGAGGTGATGCTGCTGATATGAGTCACTCCTGTGGGATGAGGCAGCGCTGCTGACGGGTTCCCCACATGCTGGGGCATCTTCAACTGGTGTTCCCCATGGGGTTTGTGATCCAGAGTGGTGCAGCTGATCATTCCTCTTTCTACACCTCCTTCCTGCAGTAGACTGCTACACTATTCTTCATTGATTAACCCCAAACTGTGCTCGCTCTCAGTTTGCTCACAGGTCATTGCTCTGTGTGCTCAATATACCTTTTTACCTGTGTTACCTCCACCTCAAGTGCGTGTCTCCAGGTACAAGCAGATTTTCCTCCTGCACAGCAGTGTGCTTACAGTTACAGCTGGCACAGACAGCACATATCTAGGGGGGCAGTGCTCAGGCAGATCACCAAAGCATTAGGTTTTATTTATTTTTAAATGTATATTTTGCATTTTTACCTCTTTACAAAGGCATAGTGTAGGCAACAGTGTAGGCAACACTGAAGCTAATAACCATTGTTTGTGAACAAGGCTGCAAACAGAAATAAAATAATTTGCTCCATCTAAATGGAGCTGAGCCCTTTGTAATACCTGAATGTAAAGGTTTCTGGGCTTGTAGGACAGACTGAGATCCCCATGTGTCCACGTGGGAATGCTCTGGGGCTTAACATTTCCCACTGAACTCAGGATTCAGCCTGCTATTGAGTGTGGGATAAGTCTATGCCCAAGAACTGAGCTCGTGTGTCAGTGGAGAAGGTGGTTGGGGTTTGATCTGGTTTTGGCAGTGCTGATGTCATCTTTGCACAGACAGTGTAGCTTTGCAGTTTGAGGCATGCAGTGCCCTGCTCTGCACAGGCCCCATCACGTGCACCGGCAGCAGCAGAAGGGCTGTACAGTGGCACTGCAAGAATTGCCTGTACTGGAATTCCCAAGTCCATGGGTGCATGGACAAGCTCTGGACTCTGCTGCTTTGGATTCAGTCTGCTGGATTCAGGTTTCTCACAGCTTACTGGTGAGTTACGTTGCTGCACTAGGGTTTCCCATGGGTGGGGTACTGTCTGCCTATGCCGCTCTAATTTAAGATCAGTTCTTATTTGCTCTCCCAAAGATAGCAGAAGCAACCATACAGCTACAAAACGAGTTCTTCAGAAGTTTCCCATCACTGCCAACAGTAATTTATCTCTGTGAGTGTTGCCACTTTTGCATTCCTGATGCTGTTTAGCTGCCATTTGCCAGTGGTACTTTCAAAAAGGGTTGACTTGACAGAAATTTGTGAGGATGCATATTCCCACAGACATATGTCTTCCAGTGCACAAACAAGGTAGGAGATGTTTTGAAGATTCTTTGAATGAAATAGGTAGTGTCATGGGCTCAGTGGAGATCCAGTTATGGGGTGCAAGTGATCTACAAAATAGCCCCATTCTTCCCAAACCATTCAGGCATCACCTGATAGATTTTATTACAGTGCTACAGAAGATGAAGCAGCACTCACTAGCCCATAACCCGGTGATTTAAGTGGAGAAGCACCCTGTGAAATACCAGATCTAGTTTTGAAACAGAAATACCTCCATTCAGCTGAGAGCAGTGTTGCTGCTGCCTGAAATCTTCAGCTTTTTTACGCATGCCGTGACATTTCCCTTCCTCTAATGGTGTTAATCCTACTCCAGGATTGCCTTGGTTGTTGCTGGGATGCTCTTCTGCCTAGATTTTTGCTACAGTTGAATAAATGAATACTTTGTAGTATCTGCAAATCTGCCATTTGGGTGTATTTTTTTTCCTGTGTGGTTCATCCCAAATTCCAGAGCCACTTTTGTCCTTCTCTCTTTTGTGCATCCCTTTCCCTGTCGCCCATCTGCATTTAGTCAGATGAGTGGGAACTGTGGGCACGCAGCAGTACATGATCCCCTAATTACATAATTAAATTGCCATTATATATATGACTTAAGAATACGTCTGAACAAGTTGCTATGAATCATACATTTTTCTGAAACTGCCCTATTTAGCTTTTATTAATCATTTCACTGTTCCTACGTTGTGAAGGAAAGCTTCTCCTTGCTTTAAAGACAATAAAAATGCAAGGGTGAAACACTTTTTGATCTCAGATATTCCCATGAAAAAGATAAACCACACCACGTGCAGCTAAGATCAGAATCTGGCAGATTATCTCTGTATTCCTGTGATAATAAAATATTTCTATAGTCCCAAACTGCTGAACTATCACCATTAGCATGCAAGTGGATAGGCGTTGTTTTAATTTAACATATGTTTTGTTGGGGTTTTTTTGTTTTGTTTTGTTTTGGTACAGATCTTCAGAGGTGGTGGTTTTCAAAAGTAAAAACAATACTTACATTGGTTGGTGTCTTCTCCTACCTGTGGCTAATTGATCCCTTCTTGTCTCTGGTAGGATCCTGCTATGAGCAAAACCAATTTTGTGCTTATCCAGGGGTATGTCTGATTGGAGAGCAAGGATCCTGCAAAAAATATGGTAGAACTTTGGCTACAAAGAAATACAAGTCAGTGGCAAAGGGAAAAAAGGTCAATGTTTGCTTATTTCCTCTGTGCAAATCTCTGTCTTCACTGGAGTTAATTTAGCTTTCATTAAGTTACTCTGAGCAGAGCTTGGAACTCAAGTGTCTGAGCTTCTCCATCCTGGTCCAAGTGAATAAAAGGGATGGCCATCTTGCTGCATCTGGGGAGCAGGCATGAGTCAAAAGTGACACATCCTTCCAGATTAAAGAAATCTGCCTGGGAACGAGCCACATTACTGTGCAGGCAGCACTTGGCGAGTCAGCATCATGATGTCCTCATCCTGGGAACTGCCTTGTCCTGGCCACCAGTGACACTGCCTCTCCTGTGCCTCAGTGGTGGGAGTGTTGCTGGTGTTCCCCACAAAGCCCATACCAACAGGCAATGAGTGGTGGAGAACAGAACTCTCTTTACTGAGCATTTTGGCTATTTACAGTTTTTCTGTTGCTTTTGCACTATTTCTTCTGTGTCAAGTGACAAGATTGTGGTAGCACGTAAATGACATCTTAGTACCGTGCAGTAACTGAAGTCCTGCTATGCAGTTCAGAGGTAAGTTTGCAAAATCACTGGTGGAGCAAAGGGACTGACTGCCGTATGAAGGAACTGCAGGGACAGTCCTGCCCTGCAGAGGGGAAAGGTCCTGAATGCACATTTTGACAAGCTTTCCCCACACTGCAGCATGGAATCTGCATGAAATGAATAACAGATGCTGTGTGATTTCTTCTGATTTCATCAAGCAGAGAGAAGCAGTGGTTTGGAAGGGGAGGGGAGGGAGCTGTTGTGCAGATTAACGCAATTGCATTCATACATGTAGGGATTTTCTTAGTGCAGCCTGTGATTGTTCTGCAGCTTTTCTTAATTGTCTGGAAGATTCACCAATGTCAGTTCTATTTCCATTTTAGTACAGGCATCTAGCATGAACTCACTTCCAGTTAAGGGCTCCCCAGTCCAGTAAACACAAGGAACTGCTGGAGAGAGCCCAGTGAAGGGGCACAAAGATGGTGAGGGCCTGGAGCATCTCCTGGATGAGGAGAGGCTGAGGGACCTGGGGTTGTGCAACCTGGGGAAGAGAAGGCTGAAGGGGATCTTATCAGTGCCTGTAAATATCTAAAGGGAGGCAAGTGGATGAGGCTGGGCTCTTTTCAGTGGTGCCCCATGACAGAACAAGGGGCAGTGGGCCCAAAACGGAACTCCGGAAGTTCCATAGGAACATGAGGAAGAACTTCACTGTGAGAACATGTGAGAACTTCACCCTGCGACAGGCTGCCCAGAGAGGTGGTGGAGTTGCCTTCTCTGGAGATATTCAAAACCCACTAAACACATTCCTCTGCTACTTCTGTAGAGAACTGCTTTAGTAGGGGGTTGGAGTAGATGATCTCCAGAAGTCCTTTTGAGCCCCTGGGATTCTGTGTCATTGAGACTGCATTAACTGCACAATGGCTTGATTTATAAAAGATCTGCTAGAGAGCACAACTAGAGGTGGTGTGAAAAGGGATGACAATATTTTCCTCTTCCCCAGCATGTGGTTACAATCTCTTGGTTGTAGGGTTGTAAACATTAAACCCAAACACAATGCCCCAACTTTCAGACTGTCTTTACCAGGTATCAAAAACAGAAAATATTCTTAGCTAACTCAAACTGGCCATAGAGGATACATACGTTGGTCCTTCTATTTATTTCCATGGAAACTGCAATGGATAAAGAGCACAATAAGACTGTATGATAAAGCAAATTCTCAGCTAAAGGCTATTTTTCAATATAGTCATCACCATTAGTTCTGCATTTTTGTCAGTGATGAATACGAGCCTGCATGCCACACTCATAACAGTCTGCACCAGCAGAGGACATCCACTATTTCACAGTATTTTACCACCTTTTGCTTCACTCTGCTCACACCCACTTTTGGTCTCGGCAAATGTTCAGCAAGCATCAATGAATGTCGGTAGGTGCAATATTTTTCTGCATGGGAGAATTCAAAGACACACATTTTCTTCATAAACTCTGCCATGTCAGACAGCATTGTGTCAGAGTGCCCCTCTGCTGCCATGTGGCACATGGCAACATGCAATGGGATATTGGTGGGAAGGCTCAAGCTTCCCACCCATCACTGACGTCATGGGCCAGCATAATAAACTAGGAGGCATTACTTTTGGAACAGCCTGCATGGATGTCCCTTGAGAACTGTAATACATTTACAATACAGGGGTTTTGCCCAAGCGATTTCTTCTGTACAGTTTTACAAATGATTTCAAAAGCGAATCCATGGTGTAGTTCTAAATGTGTACAAAATCACAGAAAACACTGTAACACCAACTGACTCTGTAAGAAGGATGTTCATCTGCATCAGCAAAGCCTACAGCACAGTCACGTTTGAACAGAAGGGCCTTGATAGTTTTCTCTTTGTGGTGTGAAAGATAATGACTAATGCCATCTATTGGCAAATGTGATTGAATTATTATTATTATTATTTTGATAACTTCTTCAGTGGAGACCATGCAGGTGCCAGTCAAGGAGTGCGCCACGTCGGTGTGCCAAGATCATGAATTTAAAAATATTAAAAAAAAAATATGTCTCTGGGTCTGTGCAGCTTTTGAGTAATTCAGAGAGGGTGTAAATGAGAAGAAATGACAGAAAATAAGAGCTAACATTCTCATTACCACATAATTTTCAATTTTTAGAGCATTGGGTTGCCTCCTGAAAAAAGGATTCAAACAAGATGTGCAAGGAGGTGTGGTTGAAAGTGTATGGCACGAAGCTAAGCGCCCAAATCCTGATGTCAGAGGATTACTCTGAAATGCAGAACCTGGTTCCTGTAGCCTGTAGCAGGAAAACAGCCAAGCAGCCAGCCGAAGTCTCCAGCATCAGACAGCTCCAAACCTCAGAAAACTCAAGTCAGAATTACACTAATTCAAAAGGGTTTTATAGTCCACAATTTATTCTAGTCAATCGTTTCTTTAATTATTTCAAAGTATGTCTTTCTATTTTTGTCACTACAAGCAACCAAAACAAATCAATTTGTGTGCTGAATTCAATAATTTCCCATTGAATCAAATTAGTTTTAAGCACAAATCTCATTTTTAACTCCCAGCACAGCTAAAACACCTGCCTTGGTGCCAGTAATGGCTCCTTTTGCTTAATATGCACAGATGTCCTGGAATGAAAAAAGGATCAGGATTTGGGGAAACTTAATTTGTAGGTTCGAATAACAGTACTTTTACTTTTTTTTTTTACTTTTTTTTTTTTTTTCCATAACAGTAAATAACAGAAGTAACTCATGAAAGCATTAGTCAGGCACTGGCACTGGCTGCCCAGAGAGGTGGTGGATCCCTTGTCCCTGGGGGCATTCAGGGTCAGGCTGGATGTGGCTCTGAGCACCCGATGGAGCTGTGGGTGTCTCTGCTCATTGCAGGGCACTTGGACTAGCTGGCCTTCAAGGCTTCCTTCCAACTCAACACATCTCAGGCAACCTGTGCCAGTGCCTCAACACCCTTACTGCAAAAAAACTTTTTCCTTATGTATGGTCTAAATCTCCCCTCTTTTAGTTTGAAACCATTTCCCCTTATGCTATCACACCAGGCCTTGCTAAAGAGTCTGTCCCCTTTTTTCTTACAGCACTCCTTCAGATACTGTAAGGCCACTCTGAGGTCTGCCCAGAGCCTTCTCCTCTCCAGGCTGAACAGCCCTGGCCCTCTCAGCCTGTGCTTAAGGGGAAACTGTTTCATCACGCGGATCATTGTTGTGGCCTTCCTCTGGACACACTCCACCAGGTCCATGTCTTTAGTAATGGTTTTCTTCACTTGGTGTGGCAGCAAGGATGGCGCACTGTGGTGGAAAATATTTAGAAGGGTTGTTCATAAAGATGTCAGCAACTTCAGCAAATCCCCAGGCTTCTGTATGGGACACTTGCTAGCACTCTGCTGTCCCTGAAAGCCCTCCACAAGGTCTGTCACTGCTCTGCTGCACTGCCATACACGTGGGAGAATGGCTGTTTTGCTTGGATACAAAAAGAGAGAAGTTTCATTAAATCTGCTACCTGGACAGCAAGCCTGCTGCTTTCTGAAACCTCACATATGCGACCAGCTCAGCCTCACAAGAGGCAGAGATGGAAGAAATCCAGCCTAAGGGATAACATGCTACAGGCAAACAAAAGGAAAGGAAAAAGATTACTTCTGTGTAAACTCATGCTAGGTATAAGACAGATGGTTTTCAGGGCCAAGAGCCAATAGTTATTGAATGCTGGCCAGCAGTTGCAAGAAATTTTATTTATTTATTTAGTCTTAAAAAAAAAGTAATAGAAATAAACTCAACAATGTTCTTATCGCTTTAGTCATTATGTGAGGGTCTTAGAAGAGCAAGCAGCAGAAGGGCTCACATCCTTTCAACCACTGATCATTCAGGCATCCCACTTCCTATGGCTGAACCCTGCGGGAGTGGCCAGAAGATGTTCTGCTTATCACTGCTCACCCCAGGTCAGGCAATGACCCAGGTTACTCCTGAGAGCAAGGACCTCTGCAAACCCAGGTTCCATGGAGGCTGTGGCTGTATTTCTGCAACTGCTCGCAATGCTCAGCGCTGGATCGAGGGTGACTGAGGAAGAGAGCAACGGAGATTATCTGATCCAAAGTGGTGACCTGCTCTTGTGTAGGTACTGTTTGTGCCATAATATCCTCACCAAACTGTGCAAGGTGTGCTAAGGCCCTCAAGATAAGTTTGCATACTAAAAAACATATATATGAAATCTATTCATCTCATGCTGTTAATCACTTTAAAGTGTTGCCATATGCGGTCTGAAACACCAGTCTGGCACAGCACCGCACCACAACCCAAGGCAAGGATTGCCTGGGGGCAAGGTGATGGGGCAAGAAGTGGCAGCAGGACTGCGCCTGGCGTAACGCAGTGCATGCAAGAGAGGGGACCGCTTTGTGTGGAGGTGTCTCCTACCTACAACATAGGCATGGGCCTGCAGAGGATCACACCTGGCTACAGCTGCCAGTCCCCCAGCTCAGAGGGGGTGAGGCCCTGGCACAGCTGCCCAGAGAGCTGTGGGTGCTCCATCCCTGCAGGCACTCAATGCCAGGTTTAGTGAGTAGGCCCTGGGCAGCCTGAGCTGGTAGGGGGCATCCAGCCCATGGCAGGGGTTGGGTGGGTGGGCTGAGAGGTCTCTTCCAACCCAACCCAAACATCCTGTGATGCTATGATCTCAGATATTTTTTTAAATTTTTTTATTTTTTAACAAAAGAGAGGTCTGGTTGTGTGATCCAATCACATTGTTATTTACAATCCTCAGCTCCAAGTCACAGAATTTCCTCAAAGCAATCTACCTAGGGGTGGAATTTGGGTAGGCCAGAGAGTCTGTTAGCTTGCAGAGTTTTCATTCCTTCTGTTCAGTATAGTGAAAGTTATTTTGTAACACCTTAAGGGCGTTATTTAAGAGAAAGCCTCCTTGAAGAAGCTTTCTGTATTTATGTGCGCTTAGTGGTCTCAGATGAGGAGAGAGCAGCAGGCATCTCCTGCTCCACACACAGATAAAATAACTGAAGTGTTGGAGATGGGAGTGACGAGGACCACAGCCTGCAGCCACAGCTGGAGCACAGGAACTGGCCAAGGATGCTGCAGAGGAAACCATGGGCCTTCACAAGAGCTGCAAAGAGAATTCATTAATGCTTTCTGAGTTCTGTCTAGAGGCCAGGCCGCACATGTCTCCTTGAAGACACTCAAGACCAGGCTGGATGGGGCTCTGAGCAACCTGCTGTAGCTGTAGGTGCCCCTGTTCATTGCAGGGCAGTTGCACTAGATGGCCTTTTAAGGTCCCTTCTAACTGAAATGATTCTGTGATTCTATGGTTACCACTACAGCTAAACACTAAGCTGCAGCTATGTGTATGGATATGCACAGCAAGGAACACTGTAAGTCAAGGTTTCTTATCTGTTCTTTTTATAATTTATTTTTATTTTTCCATTTTCCCAGAAATGACCAACTATTCCTAAATTCAAGGGGTGAGATTCAAAATTCACTGTATTGAATTGAGTGATTCCAGCATGCCAGGCTTCCACATTGTTCATCTTCCCTTGCTTTTTTTTAATAGAGAAACCCAAGAACTGCTCTAGCAAAGGAGATGTCCCTGGCACCGTGCTGACCCTTGCAATGACAAGACTAAGCAAAGCTATACCCTTGTGATTTAGTTATAAGCTGCATAATTAATTCTTGCCAAAGTGTTCAATGCGAGGGCAATAGGGCTCCCTGTGTCTCTCTAGCACAATGTGAGTGTTGTCCACTCAGTCCCACCATAACATTTCCAATTCCTTTAGCCCACTTAAAAACATGAGGCACTGAAGGCAGAGTCCAGCCATAATCCAGTCCAGCCACAGTGAATCTCAGCCAGCTGGCTCATAAAACTGCAGTTCAGAGGTCAGAAAGTCTTGTTAGAAATAAATTAAGGTTATGGAAAGAGGGAGGTAAAGGAGGAGGAAGAAACCAAGCATGAAACATGAACTGCAAGAATGATTTTTCTTTTCTACCAAGCACACACTAATGTGTGCAAAGGAGTAGGGGAGACCTCTTGGAAATTTGCATAATTTTGAGGGAATGTAGAGCAGAGAATATTTTTTCTCTGTCTGTATGCTTTATCACACAAGCCCACTTCAATTATCCTTGGATAGATTTTTATGCTTCACAAACGTGCTTGATATTCAAATAATTTGGTCAACGTTTGAGTAAATACATTTTCCTCCTAGAATCTGCTCCCATTCCCCAAATTAATCCCTGGCTCACGCTGCAGGAAAAGTCACCCAACTCATACAATAGGATTTTTGCTTTCTGAGCTTATGACTGCCAGTTCATTTCAGTTTGGCCAAGTGGCAATTTCCTGCAAGCCATGTGATCAATGCACATCTTCAAATGTATCCATGGTGCTTTGCCTATGGATGCTTTAGCAAAAACAAACAAACAAACAAGCAAACAAACTGTGGAAACACTAATGAAAAGAGAAAAAACATAGGAAAATGTAGTAATTTCCTAAAGGAAAACGATAGTGCTTCTCTGTGGTCAGAGGAAGGAAGGAGGGAAGGGCTCAGTCCCACTCTGTTGCATCACAATGAAACAAGCAATCCAACAAACTGTAAGCAAGGGGTCCTACCAAGTCTCTTCCATAGAAAGCCTAGTGATGGAAAGAAGAATCCATACTTCCTCCTCATCAGAATGAAGATATGGTTGTGGTGTGCCAGCTAAAGAGTTGATTTTTTGCGAATGAGTTGGGAATATGAAAAGCCTGGTGCAAAAGTACTGCCTTAACAAGTCATTCCTCTTGCTCCTGGTGCAGACTGACTGTGGTGTGCCGCTGGGAGGCCAAGGTGCCACAACATGCAAATAATTATCACTCATATAAATAGTGTTTATGTTTCTTTGCACATAGTTTTAAATAAACTGCATTGAGTTTACTGATCCTTCGTACAGTTGCTTTTTTTGGGACCTGCTTTTCCTCTGTTATAATCATTTTATGATAGTTAAACACACTAAAGGCCTTAAAGGTTAGGCCAAGTTCCAAAGACACTGCAAATCTAAGTGAAGTTTGATGAATACTTTGATGAAGTCTAATGATAAGCAGTGACTACTGTGAGTGAATCAAGGCTATTAATTTATATTGAGTTTAGTACAGTACATTGAGTTTAGACCTAATCAGAGGATCCACAGAAGGTACTGGGGGCCAATGCCACTTGTTTTCCTCTCTGTCCTGCTTGCACTGAACTGGATGAGGATCCTGGCAACGCCTTTGTTTCAGTTTGAACTTTCCAGCCCCCACTGGTACCAATTTACATATCAGAAAGCAATTTCTTTGTATTAAAAGGGACATTAAGGCAATGTTGTTGAAATTGTTCTGTGCACTAAAATCTATGTAATTTGTTACTCTTAAGCAATTCTGCTCAACTTCCATTACTACAGACTGACAGCAACAAACCATTCTATCTTCCAGGCCTGTCAAATCAAGTATTTTTTAGAGCACTCTTATAACCTCATTTCTGAAAGTGACTGTGACAAACAGGAGGCTGCATTAGCCTCAGTGTCAATAGCAATCTGATTTTCTTCTCAGAAATTTCATTACCCAGAAATAGATTAGAAAGTGACATGTGTACAGCATAAGAAGTTCAAAACCATTGAGAAATTAAATACTCTTTCCTTTGACAAAGCAGAGCACTTTCTTGTACATGCCCCAGCAGAAGCACTCCCATCCACTGGCACTGCCTTAGTGGTAGCATTAATGCTGCCAGTCCTGCACTTTCTCCTTTTGCCTTGCCAAGCACATTGGATGGTCATGGTGCGTTGCACTGATAGCTTGATCAAGATGACTACAAATTTCTTCCAGAGTCTTTTATTGTAAGATGCAGTTCACAAAGTCACAGAGTGATTGAGGTGGACAGCAACCTTTGGGTCCGTTGGGCCCAGCTCTGCTCCAACATGGACTCCCAGAGCAGGGTGCCCAGCACTGTGTCTAGGGGCATTTGAAGACCCTCAAGGAGCAGACCCCACAGCCTCTGGGCATCCTGTGCTCCATCACCTGCACAGCACAGAATGCTCCTATTATTCAGAGGGAACCTCCTGTGCTCCATTTTGTGCCCATTGCTCCTCATGGCCATCTTCTCCAGGCTGAGCAGTCCCACCTCCCTCAGCCTCTCCTCAAAGGGGAGGTGCTCTATTCCCTCCATCATCTTGGTACCCTCCTTGGTACTCTCTCCATTATGTCCAGTTTGTCTTAGGGGATGGTCTACCTTGATTGGGTCAAGGATTATCTTTGTATTTGACTGCTTTCAAATGCCTTTCTTTTGGGAAGTCTCTGTTTGATATGTGATACAGATCCTTCTGTCCTGCTCAATATCTGCTGCATTTGAAATTTTATCAACAGTGATTTTGTGTCTTAAAGATAATGGAGAAGTGCTAAGCTCCTGCTGATCTTCCTAAGGTCCCATAGATAACAAATCTCTCTGACAAAGAAAATACATTTTGAGCTATTTATGACTCACTTCTTCATTCCCTTAATGTTTTATTAATATTGTATATTGATAATTTCTAATCAAAGTGCCAATATGAGTTTTAACAAAAAAAAAATTGCAATGATCTGTTATATCTTGGCAGTTATGAATCAAGCATATAATCTCCTCAAAGAATGAAATCTCTTTTTGGCAGCTCTCACCTTTCATGACTGTAATTCTACTCTTGTCTTTTATCAGCTTTTTAACTTTTTTTTTTTTTTTCACCTGAAACCACAACTCACTCTCATCTCTCTCACTCTCCACCTCCAACTCAGTTGATGGGAAGTGCTAATCTGCTAGTTTTAAATTTGCCTCTACAACAACTCTCTCTTGGACTTCACAATTTGCTCAGTGGGCTGAAGCTCATTCAACAATCAATACCAGCAAAGTCCCAGCTTCTTTTTTTGTCATCTGTCCTGCCAGCTGTGACTTACTGCTGTGATTCTATGTACTTTGTTTCCTTTATGCATTTCCTTAAAACCCCACTGCTTTACAGTTTTCACATAAAACCATATGGTACAGGACATCCCCTTGGCCAGTTTAGATCAGCTCTCATGGTTCTGTTCCCTGCCAGCTGCTTGCGTCCCCTCAGCCCCTCACTGGCAGAGCAGCACGAGGAGCTGAAACAGCCTTGGCTCTGTGCAGCACTGATTAGCAACAACTGAAGCACTGCTGTGCTATCAACACTGTTTTTCTCCTAAAACCAAAACACAGCATCGTACCAGATACTATGCAGAAAATCACTTTCCATCCAGCTGAAACCAGGACAATTTCCTACAACCGTTCTTTGTGTTCCAGATCATTTATGAAGATGTTGCTGCGTGATCCATATGATTCATATGATCTAAGCCCTGGGGGAGTTACCTGTGGGATTTTGCTGTTAATCCCATGTTTGAGAATGCTGTCTGCCTATTCCAACTTCATTTTTTCCAGACTTTTAATGGTGCTTTGCTCATGTAGTGCCCTTCCTTGTGAATTTGAGACAAAATGCACCTGTTCTGTGCTCCATAGAGACAAGAAATAGGTCAGCTACATGGGCTATTACTCCTGCATTACACAGGCCACGCTTCCTGCAGCAGAACATCACCGTGGGATAGAACAGCAGAGTGTACAAAGCTGGAGATCTTGAAAGATTTGGCATTTAACTGTGTGAATAGAACAAGATAATCATGAGATGCTTATGTCTGCTTGCTGGGGCTCTTCTGGCCCTGTTCTTGAATCTAATCTATCTTGAATCACTTAGTAGAAGAATGTTTAAATGCACATTGAACTCTTGCAGGCTGAGTCTGGTTATGTGTTCGACCAACAGTGGGATGGGTGCCTGGGAAATCGCTGGGGCACCAAAGTTCCCAGTCAGAGAGGTTGTCCTTAATTTTTTCTTGATATGTCCAATTTTCTTCACACAGGTTGACTCACAGTGCATCTGTGGCCTTCTAAGAATGTGGAGAATATGTTCTACGAATGCCTCTCACTAACAAACATAATCATTCGCCTGCAGTGAACAGTGAACAGTTCAGAAGTCTCTGAGTAAGTAATTCCATTATCTGGTGGTGACAGTAGATCATATTTATGAATGAAATCCTATTTGCTGATATGATACCTTCTGTTCCAGTCAGGCTCACGTTCTGATCTAAGAAATTTACTGATGAGCACTAGTACAGAAATAAAGCAATCGTGACTATTAGAAAGTGATCAGATATTTCTCCTGTAAGAATAACATTATTTTAAATAATATAATTATGCAATGAAGACAGGACATTGAATTTTGTGATAATATATATAGGCCTTTGTGTGAGCAATTGGACTTAACTGTGCTGACACCCAAGCAGCGGGCAGATCTCTGCTCCAGCAGCCCTACCTGGCAGGCCTGTGGAGCTGTGCCATGCCTTGTGGGTCAGGGCCCATAGTAGCCCAGCTCATGCGGATGTGCTGGCTTTTAGAGACCACCTAGCATCCCTACTGGAGAACAATTCCTGCCATCTGTGATATGTAAAACCATAGGATAGGTTAGACTGGAAGAGACCTCAAAGCCCGAACAGCCCCAGCCTCCTGCCACGGGCTGGTTGCCACCCAGCAGATCGGGCTGCCCAGCACAGTGCCTTGAACATCTCCAGGGATGGGGTACCCACAGCTCCTCTAGGCACATCTGCTACTTGACCCCAAGTTTTCATCCTTAGAGCCCTCCAGATCCTTATTGCTAAAGTAGCTGACCTCCCTCACTCCAAATGACAGCCAGCTTCTCACTGCTCACCCTTTGGGATGGGAGAAACAAAACTCAGAAGACTTGGCCATTGGCCAGTTGTCCATATGTGTGGTTTGGCCAGCCAAATGGTGGGTGCTTTGTCACCAGCCAAGAGCCTGACTTTGGGTCCCCGTGCCTGATGGGCCACTTGGCTGCTCCCCTTGGCCTCTGGAGGGACCGCATGGCTCCCACTCCCTCAGCAGCTGGGGGCCAAGCCCTCGCCCCATGGACCATATGCTGCACAGATTTTGTCCTAGTTTCTCTCTCTGGTGCTGCCTGATTGCTCTCTGTGAGAAGGCTGGATCTGCTCATGAATTTGTTGTGGTCCTTCTGGCAGAGGTAGGGTAAGATTTAATTTTTAAGAGTCCCATGGGATATATATCCTTGCAGAGGGATGCTAAGAAACAAAATGAAATTCATAATCTACTGCTGACAAACCTATAAGCTTTTCAGTAGAAAATAGCACTGCAGAGACAGTATAAACTTACACCTCCCCACCCCTTTTTTTGTATCCAAGAATTCCACAAAAATGGGCTATTTTTTTTCCTCCTTAATTTATCTTGCTGATTCTGAATAGTGAAAGAGCCTAGATCTTGGGAAGGGAAGGGGGGGGGGAGGAATGTACAAAGGAATAGATGACCCTTCATGAACAAAGCATTTTGTTTTCAGGCAAATATCTGCAGTAAAGAGGAGGAGGGAACTGATACATAGGCAAACTTGTTTCAGCTTGGTATTTTTCATAAGACAGTAGCAGCTCTTAAGCACTGTTGATATGTAAATGATGCTTTGCTGATGGTAAGTGCTATTTACCTTCCTGAAACCAAAGGGTTCTAATGTGAACTCGAGCAAAGAGCATGCATGAACTCCAACTTGGGCTTCAGGGCTGGGGATTTGCTCTGCTGTCAGGCAAGTGCAGGGAGCTCTGGCCGAGCTAAGAAGCAGGAATGTAGAAAAATAAAGTTTTCATTTGTGTGTTGGAAAACAGTCAGTGAGAAATTCCAACCTGCAGCTCCAGCCATTCAAAGGAAAACATTATATAAATATTTTTATCTAACAAGTCTGTAGCAAAAAGAATTCTTAGTTGGTAGTTGAGCCTGTTTAAAATAAACAGAATTTCCCAATGCAGGATGGTTTGTGATCCCTACTACTCAGTACATTGTCCAGAGAAGGTAGCTTCCCCTTATGACACAGCCAGAGGCAGCCAGATGCAAAGCATACGCAGAGTTTTCAAGCTGCAGAAGGCAGGCTGTGTAAAAATGTGTTCTGCAGAGAGAGAGGAGTTCAGATTCTAAGAGGCTGCAGACATGAAGGATTTACTGCACTGACCTTCACCTCGTGATGCACCTGGCAGCTATGAACGCTGTGTGGGTGAATGGGCTAATTGTTTCCCCAAGGGAGGGCAATGCAAACACCTGGCTAAGGAGAAACATGGGGAAATGCCAGGGCTCAGCCCTGCCCAGCATGGGGTGGTTTTCTCCTCAGCTGCTCTGAGCACATGAAACAAATTTCCATCTTGAAACTTTCTCCTGGCTGTTGAGAGGGCAAGGTGGCTGTTGTCTCTGTAACCTTTGCTGATGAAAGCATTCAGCCAGTGCATGCTCTTCTTCACAGCTTTAGCTTTTCATATCCTGTCTTGGAAACTGCTTTGGGAATATCTGAAAAGTCACAGTTTTTCATTCCTTTATGACAAGCTGTTTTTTATTTTCAACTCCAAAAAGATCTTTTTGCATGAACAATTTGCTCAGCATCTACCACTGCCAGGTGGTTCTGAGGAGGCTACCTTCAATAGAAAGCTATAGGGTAAGTGGGTGTAATAATCCTACAACTGCTGAAAGTAAATTAAATTAACTCCTAGTTGACACTGTGTGATATGCTGGGAAGGAGTCTGCACTAATTTCTCCTTCTCATTTTCCCCTGACTGCTGTTGGGGAATGGAGGTTAGATTGTGTGGGTCCTTGGTTAGTTCTAGGAAAGCAATTTTGGGGCTCTTCTTGGGCTTTTGATGAATACCGCACATCAAAGGCTCTCTTGTGATCCCAAGTTTTGAAAGGGCACTGAAGCTGTGAGTTCTGCTTCATAACAGCAGTTCAAAGCAGGGATCAAAAATGATGCCATGGATTTGATTTCATTCCAAAAAAAGACCACTAGAACATGGAGCCTGAAGAGATCTCAGTTTTTTCACTTAGAGGGTGGTGATGCACTGGAGCAGGTTGCCCAAGGAGGTTGTGGATGCCCCATCCCTGGGGGCATTCAAGGCCAGGCTGGATGTGGCTCTGGGCAGCCTGGTCTGCTGGTTGGTGACCCTGCACACAGCAGGGGGGTTGAAACTGGATGATCACTGTGGTCCTTTTTAATCCATTCTATGATTCTATGCTTTTTGGTCCACTGTCCTGCTCCAAGGCAGGATCAGCTCTGCTCAACAGAGTACTGCCAAACATTTGAAAAGATTATTTGGGGCCAATTCTGCCCAATAAGGAACCAGACTTGGTTTGGATATACCACTGCCGATGTACAAGTTTAAAGTACATCTTAACTATCCACACTTCAGCACGGTACGGTGAGAAACTGCTTTGGCAACCATCTCACTTGTTAAGGCAGAATGGTTACTTTGCTGTTGGGTTCAGATAAGGGCCCTCAGGTTGGTATTAATTTCCCAAGCAGCATTTTTAGCGGTTTGTGCAAACACTATGCCCTAGGGTGAGCAATGCTGACATGAATATAAATGTTCTGTGGAGGACTCTGGATGTTGTCACTAAAATGCTGCTGCTCAGACCTGAGCTGTGACCTTCATGTCCAGGAGGTGCCCAGTGATGTCTGCTGCAGTGGCTGTGAAGCTACCCTGGAGTTGGCCTTTCAGGGGTGATCTGTGTCAGACAGAGCCTGGAAGCAAAGTCTGCTTCCAGCTGCCTCTGTTTCACCTTGCCCCCATTTACATCTATCTCATTTCTGTCCCTCCCTTTATAGTATAATATTGCAGGTCAGCTGGCAAGACTTCAGATATTTCTTTAAGGAAATGAAATATGTAGAACTAGAGAATCACAGAGGTTGGAAAAGACCTTGAAGACCTTGACCTCTAGTCCAGCCTCCACCTCATCCCTACCCTGCCCACTGACCACATCCCTCAGTGCCACATCTCCATGGCTCTTGAACACTTCCAGGGATGGTGACTCCACCACTTCCCTGGGCAGCCTGTGCCAGTGCCTCACCAGTTTTCTGAGAAGAAATGTTACCTAATATCCAACCTGAACCTCCGCAGGTGCAACTTAAAGCCATCATCTCTTGTCCTATCTCTGTTTCCTGGTAAAAGAGGCCAATCCTCATCTCCTCACAACCTCCTTTCAGGTAGTTGTAGAGAGTTGTAAGGTCTCCTGAGGCTCCTCTTCTTCAGACTGAACAATCTCAGTTCCCTCAGCTGCTCCCCATAAGACTTGTGTTCCAGATCCCTCACAGCCTTGTTGCCCTTCTCTGGACATGCTCCAGAACTTCCGTACGTTCCTTATAAAGCATTGAATGTAAAGCCATGAGTGCAAAACCCCCTAGAAAGGATGCCAACTTATCACTGCACTGCTCAGAAAACAGTAGCATTCATATCACTGTGCTGCTGTGTCTGCTGTCTGGCTCTCGGAGATGTTCTTGTGGAAATGGAAGTGGATCTCCCCAGCGGCACATGGCTGCTTCTCCAGGCAGTGTTCCACCACCCTCCAGCACAGGAGCACCCAGCATGTAACCCTTGTGCTCTGGAAATCAGGCTGCTCTCAAAGCAGCTGCATGCTTTCATCTGAGACGGTATGTGTGATTGATAATCTATGGCTTAAGGAGTCACACTAATGACTTATGATTCATCTCTGATGTATATGGAAGCACTCACACCCATGCAATGATGGGCTGGCTCGGTGACTCATGCATGATTGAATGTGTGTGCTATGTTCCCATGTGTGTCACTCAGCAAAACCCCAGGCTGTACCAACGTACCAAAGGGTCCCCACACCTGCAGCAGGAGCAGAGAGGTGGGGTGTCCTTGCCAGCACCCTGACCCTTGGCTTCGTTATGCCGGTAAGGGCTGCAGGCACAGCCTCATGGGGTTCTGATGTTGCAGTTACTCTTCTCCAACAAACAATCACTATGGCAACCTCGCTGTGTTGTATAATGTCTTCCTATTTATTCTAACGCACAAACTGCGACTGCTTCAAACACATTCTTAAGCCATTAGAGACTTTAGAAGAGAAAGAGTGGGCAGCAGCCGGTGCAGAGAAACGTGACCAGCCCAGAGCATGGTCTGAGCCTTGAAAGCCTTTGTTTACATGCAAGTTTCATATCCAAACTGTAGCCAGGAAATTGTTTTTGTGGATGCTGTGGCTTTCTGTCCAGATAGGTGGGCAGGTATGTGGTGCCACATATGGGGAGGCAGAACGCTGAGCTGTCAGCCTCCCTCATGGATACTGCACTATGCCAGGGCCAGGGCAGGTGGGTCTGCTGAAGTGAAACAGAATGCATTGCAGTTAAAAGAAATTAGTTCAGCAGGAGGGCTGAACTAAGGACAAAACAAAACAAACAGGAGAGAGCATGACTGCATCTCCCATGACCTACAGGGTTTGCTGCTAGACAGAGCCCCAGCTGCCCAGGGCCCAACAGGCTGCCAAGATGTCTGCATCCCCCCTTGTTTTTTATGGGCCTAAAATGATCAGAATCGTTCCTTCATAGAATCACAGAATCATAGGATCACAGTGTGGTTGAGTTGGAAGGGAGCTCACAGCCCACCCAGCCCCAATCCCTGCTCTGGGCTGTTGGCTACCCACCAGATCAGGCTGCCCAGGGTCCATCCAACCCAGCCTTGAGCACATCCAGGTATGGGCTGTCCATCACTAAGGTGCTTGGTGGTGCTTTTTTCAGCTGCTTATTGTTTTTATGACATTCTTGTATGGGAATCTGAAGGAAGGATTCACCACAAGAATTTTCTGCAAATGGAACTCCTGAAGAGGCACCACTTACATGGTGCCTGCTTACATCCTGAATCACCAGCTTTCAGCCTTCATTTTCTGCTTGAAAGAACTGTTTGTGATGGGAGAAATGGTAACTGTGGTATTTATCAAAGACCAGTGTTTCCTCAGTGCTTAGAGGTTCCTGCCCTGCCTTATCTCCTGGTACCATCTAAGTAATAGCCCTGGAAAGGGACATCTCACATCAGCTTCTGATCCAGCATTGACTGAAAACTGATCTTTTCCAGCCTGGCCAGCCTGCAAATCTCTAGATCTCAAATCTCTTTCTGGGCCTGCCGCACAGGATGAATTAGGCAAAAGAATTTGTATTGCCTATGCCTGACCTTCCTTGTATGCAAAGTGAGGATAAGAGAAATTAATTTGTTGGGGCTTATGAGATTTGTTATAATCATCCTTTGAGATCTGACTAACAGGTCGAAGTTCAAGCATTTACTGCTTTTTAGCTCAGGTTGCTCTTTGTGAGTACAGCTGCAGTACTGTGCTGGGAAGCTGTTTGCGAGGGCTGGTGGACATCCCTGGATGTGCCCTGGTAGGAAGTGAGGAGCTATTGAAGGAAGCTGCTCACAGCACATGGGGAAGAGGCTTTCCTGCAGAGGTGACTCAGCCCCAGGGCAAAGGGTGGCTGCATCCACAAATAACCAGCCCCCAAAACAGGCCCTCACTATGATGCGCAGAGCAGCACCACCTGAGAAGGCAGAGGACTCATCTCTGAGTTTCTTCTCCTCTTTAATCACCCCACTGGTTTCTTACCTGCACTGAATTCCACTAGACCTCTGTTAGTGTTTTTGGAGCACCCATTAACCTGGCCTTTGGAAAAACACCCTGCCCATCTTCATCTCTGGGTTCCCAGGCAGTTCAGAGCAAACCCATGAAAGAATTTAACCCCAAGTGCCAATTTCTATCTCCTCCTGTTTTTAATGTGAATTGATAAACATGTGTTTGCTCCCAGGTTCAAGCAGTTCTCACTAATCACACTCTTATGTTTAGGATGATTATACCCAACTCAGAATATCCTGCTCTGTGTTGTTCTTTGAATAATGTCAATAACAAGCATTTGTTCTTTAGTTTTCTATAACATAATTGCTGCTGGAGGGCAATAGTAAGTGAGGGTAGGCATAACAGAAATATTATCTGGAGTGATTAATCCCTAACAAATTAAAAGCAAAATTTCAACTACTGTTGAATGGAGAAGCAGATACCCTTAAAATCCAGATATTTTCTGTAGAGAAGGGTAGCAGCGTTACAAAGCTGGCATTTCAGTTATCCTTTACAAGGGGAAATGGAGTAGAATCACGGAATCACAGAATCATTGAGATTGGAAAAGAACTGTAAAATCATCTAGTCCAACCACCGTGCCCACTGACCACATCCCTCTGCTCCACATCTCCACAGTTCTTGAACACCTCCAGGGATGGTGACTCTACCACCTCCCTGGCAGCCTGTGCCAGCGCCTCACCACTCTTTCTGAGAAAAAATGTCTCCTAATATTCATCTTAAACCTCCCCTAGCACAATTTAAGGTCGTTCCCTCTCATCTTATCACAGTTACCTGAGAAAAAAGTGTGACTACCACCTCACTACAACCTCCTTTCAAGGAGCTGTGGAATGATGAGGTCTCCCCTGAGCCTTTTGTAATAGTAATAATACTCGGGACTGCCACCAGCATGAGATTATGGGAGGTGGGGAGAGTCAGACCTAATCTTTCATGCAGAGAACCTGGCATTTTACCTGT
This sequence comes from Centrocercus urophasianus, assembly GCF_019232065.1. Classification (NCBI taxonomy): domain Eukaryota; kingdom Metazoa; phylum Chordata; class Aves; order Galliformes; family Phasianidae; genus Centrocercus; species Centrocercus urophasianus. The sequence goes on along the minus strand of NW_024884142.1, from coordinate 8,608,722 downwards.
ATCTGTCCAGTGAAGGAAAGAAGAAAGAAAAGGAAGGAAGGAAATCTTCAGACAAGAGAAAGCAGGGCCCAACTCAGCCCAAAAGAGTCCCCACCTCAATCTCTCCTGCAGCTGTGTCCTCACTCAGCATCCTCTGCAGGACTGAGCTATGCTCAGGTGAACCTGAGCTCTGATCCAAGCCACAACAGCTTCACAAGCCATAACAGCACAACATTTACAAAAGCTTACAAACATGACAAAATCTCATAAAAAATGGCAGAAAAGCTGATCAGCCCAGCCAGTGGGGTTTACACCATGCAGCTGCTTATGGACAGTTGTCTCTCATCTGATGTCTAATCATAGCAATTGCCTGCTGCACTGCAAATGCCCATTTAGAAAGGGACTGTAAGAGATGATTTCAGCATCAGATTAAGTGTAAACATGCTTTGCACACATTATCGTTTTGTAAGTAGTTAAGTAGAGAAAAACACATACCAAATATTTCCAGGCATCTTTCAAGTGAAGGCCTGTGCGCTTTGAATTTTCCTGGAGATAATTTCATGAGCATCCCATTTTAACAAGGCATTTATCTGAGGGACATGTTTAGTGGACATAGTGGGGATGGGTTGACAGTTGCACTAGGTGATCTTGGCGGTCTTTTCCAACAGTAATGATTCTATGATTATCAATATAATAGGGAATAGCTAGTAATGACCTCAGTGAAAAAAAGATTGGCTTTGGTACTGCTCAGAGTTTAATGTTGAAACACATCTCTGCCTGACCCACGTGATAAGTTTTGAACTCTTCCCTGACCTAGGATTGGTGGATTGTATTCTTGCCATTGATTTGACTTTTGTTTTGGTCATGCTTTCAGAGGGCCAGACAAGAGCCTTTCCTAACTTTCTTTAAGACAGATGCACCCTCATTGGATGGGAAGTGCTTGGTCTGAGATATCATTAGCTCATCCCATGTCTCATGCTGAGATGATTCCATAATGCAGTAGATAAAGTTAGATGGGGGACCAGAGAATGAACTGGAGAAGCCCAGTTGCTTGATTGGGGCACAATAAAGCAAGGATGGAGCCAGCCCTCATGCTGGAAATCCAGACAGCACCTTTGATTTCAGCAGTCTTATGTCAAATTCAAATAGCCAAAGCAGGTCTGCAGGTTGCTGCTGGAGGGCTTGTATGGACTGTGGGTGCTTACAACTCCATTGCAAGGTCTCAATAACTGCCCTGAAGAGGTCTGGCAGCAAAGCCCTGCAGGAGGCCACAGTCCATTCAGCGATGGTTTTGCAGATAAAAGCCCCTGCAAAATAAAAAGTTAACTGTTCCATCACTGGCAATTCTTGAAATACAAGGGGGAAGGGTCAAGTAAAGACCCTTCTGAGCTGCTTCTCCAAAACAATGTTAATCACACTGTAAAGCCACTCCTAGCCTGGGATCAGTTTTCCACACTTTAGTAACTGCTCTCCTACCGTGGTCAAATATGGGATTTTCCAAGCAGTGCAGCAGCATTGTGCTTTCTCAGGAATTTCTGACAAGTAAGCTCAAAAGGGGTGAGGCCACATTCCCAGATAAACAATAGGATTGTGGAGCAAAATGGTTTGTGGAGGAGATACCATCAGTCTGGGTTAGTCTGCCTTGAATCCTATGCACCGAGAGCTGTGACCTGTTGGGGTTTTCCTGGCACTACCACAGGGTAACAGCATGGCTGAGGTGGGCAGAAACCCCTGGGTCCATCAGGCTCAGCCCCTGCTCCAGCAAGGACACCCAGAGCAGGGTGCCCAGCACCACATCTAGGCAGCCTTTGGAGATCTCTTTCTGTAGACTCCATGTATTTTTCTTAGCTTCAGTACCTCAAAAATAAAGTCAGCCCAAAGGGGGTGAATGCCCACCTTTGGGAAGAGACTGCAGTGCAAATTTCTGTCATATCAGACACCAGAGAACACACAGCGAGGCTGGTTGTGGAGAAGGCCACCCAAAGGAGAGCCCTGTGCAGCATCTTCCCAGAGCTGGGAATACATTCAATACATGCTCATCTCACACCAAAGTTACTCTGAACTTACCCTGAGAAACCTCTAGGATCTAACCCAAAGATCTCAACTCCTTTTCCTATGAAGTTTTTCATTTTGTTTCAATAAGTTTTCTCTGTATTTGTCAGAAAAGCTCAGATCCCAGACTCAGCTGACTGCAAACAGAATAATTCCTGGAAGTATCACTTCAAATTGCACATTCTAAAAGCTGTTCTTGGAAACATATAATTCTGATATTGTGAAACTGTGAGGCATACAGGGCTCTGCATATACAGTGATGTTCATGCTGGAAATTTACCAGATGTCTTGTTATGAATGGTGCGTAGCATGCTATGGGGGGGGGGGGGGGGGTGAAAGAAGAATGAAATCCTCTGATATTTCAAAAGCAGAGAAAGAACAAAAGCATGATATAATCACACAAACAATTCTGACATCACACTTTGCTCATCTACTGACATAAAATGTATTCAGCACAAATTTCCTTCTCTTCTGGCTGGTGCTCCGCCCATGGGCCAGCTCTGACTTTATAAATTGCAGTCACCAACCCTTGTCATGCAGATTGAATGAAGTGACAAATTTTTAGTCTCCCAGCTTTCCAAAGCTCTTGCATCAATGACACATATGGTAAGGCCAGTCCCTAGGACAGCAGTGCATTTACCTGCAGCTTAGCCTCTGTCCCTAGTATTTTTGCAGTTATGAGAAGAAGATGAGGTTTAGATAAGCACCAAATATGTGCTAAAATCAGTAAGCACCATGATTTGCAAACAAACACAACATTAATACCTAGCAGTTGTTTGAAAGGAAATAGTTCTGAGCAGCTTTTACCCAAACCCTCTTTATAACTACTCTGCAGCAGCAGTTTACACAAAATGCATACTGATTCTGTACTTGCAAAGCTTTGACAGCATCCTAGGAGGGGAACCAGATATCTCTGCATCTCCACAAGCCAAGAATGTGGATTTTCTTGCTGTTCATCCCCAATTCTCCCACATTATCTCGTGACTCAGCTGCCTGATGCAAAGGATTGTAATTACAGCTTTGCTGATGAACTATGCCAATTTGTGTGCCGCGGTTTCTAGGGCTTCATATGCAATTTTGATAAACGTTTGTATTTTGCAAATTCACTTTTGTAAATATGTATAGGCACTGTTCTGTCCTGTTTTGGTCGACAGCAAACTGTACATGAGTCAACAGTGTGCCCAGGCAGGAATGACAGCTGGACTGAAGGCTGTCTTTAAGGGTTTCTTCCCTTTGGGATATTCTATAACTCTGTGATTCCATTTCATGGGTTTTCCTGCAGATAAACCCCAGCTGCCTGAACATGAAAGTCACAAGGAAGCCAGGGCACAAACCAGAAAGAGGCCCCAACCAAGACTCAGTTCTCCTCTTAAAAACACTCTGTTGTTTGCTTAGTATAGCCAACAACCTCGAGGCAGAGAGGATCTCCACGCAGCCACCTCTGGACACCTCCTGGCTCCTAGCAGCTCACTGGAAGCAGCCCCATCCAGGTGCTGCCCACCATGGGCTTCCTGCTGCACCCACAAAGCCATAAGCAGACAGGAGAGGGAGGTTCCTCCTGCTTGTGCCTGCAATCAAAATAACTTCCCTCAGACCATGCCAGCTCAGCAGGAGGAAAGGCCTGGGGGCCTGAAATGGTTTCTGCTTCCTGTTTTTCCTCTTTGCAGGGTAAATGAGGTTCTGAAGTCTCCAGATACAGCCCTGAACCAAAGCCATCCTTGAACTTTTGGGAAGTTTGGGTTCAGCTCTGGATGCAGACATTGCAGCTTTGGTGCATTGTTATCTATATTTATCCCCACGAGGCACAGCAGTGGTACCTGTGAGCTAATGCTACGTGTTGCACAGGCAGGAGGGATCACAGCTTGCCAACAACTTGTGCAATTATTACTTTTGCTATTGTTTGCCCTTGTGCATTATATAAACAAGTGTGTATGTGCACATGAGGTCTGTCACTGGCAAGCAGCAGCTTTGCCATTGGGTGTGCTAAGGAAGGAGCAGCTCCCTCCTGCCTCCTCTCTCTGATGCTGCTTCTGGCACAGGTGAGATACCAGTGATACATTTTAGCATCCAAACAAGTCCTTTGCCCTGAAAATCTTGTGTTTACTGAACTCCCATAAGTCTTTTGTCTCTAGTTTTAGGTGGTTGATTTAGAGGATACAAGTCTTTATAATGGTGTAAATCAGATTTAGCAGCCTGGTTTGAGACATTGGACAAAACTAGGAGGTTTTCTGTATTTGCCATTTTCCCAAGCAATGCCGCAAGTCTGATCCTTCAGTCATGTACTGTAGCTTCCCAGACAAAATTCCCATGGCTTTCAGTTAGCCTTTTGCTCCCAGTGATCATTAAATACTGATTATGGAAACATCAATGAAGAAATCAAATCACTGTAATTATCCCCAGAACCTCATGGAATAGGACCTCACTGATGAACCCACCCTCATTTTTCAAGCACTTTAGCCTGAGATTGCATTTTTTTTTTATTAGAAATTGAGGCCCCAGTAGCCCTTTTTATTTTGCTTTACTTTATTTTGTTTTATGAAGCGGCTGTGGGCTGAAGTGGTGAGGTTTGTGTATTTGCACTGCTAAGCAATCGCTACCACCTGTGCCATTGGGTGCACTCACATTTGTCCCATCGGGTGCTGCTGACGAGGAACATGAGACCCACAGAGTGGTGTGGGGCCTCCTGCTCACTGAGTCCACAGGTGCAATCTCAGCAGCATTAAAGCAATGGCAATGCTCAGGTCTTCACAGCACGTTCCTGCTGAGAAACATTGTCCTGAACTAAAAGGAAGTGGGGAGCTGGAGACACCATCCATGGCCCCTCTGAGTAAGAAGGGCTTTCTACCTATTAAAGCACAAGTATCATCCCATTAAAGCAGAAGAGATTTCCTCCATCCACTAATGTGCTATTACTTATTAATGTAAAAACACCACTATTCTGTTTAGTGAGTTATATGTCTTCCTGCAACCTGTTTTTATCTGTCTCACAGGGTTTTCATGCACTCTATGTTCTGTTGCCTGGGACCAAAGCTGATGCTGAAGGCGCAGTCGTGAGCAGTGCAACCCACAGGTGAGCACCGTGCTGCAGGGCAGGGCCGTGCAGGGCCAGGTCTGGACATCTCACCAATGCAACATGGATGAACCATGGAACCTGCACAGAGGACAACCAAAAATCACTTCTGGAAGCCTTAGGACAAAATATTTAGATCTTCCTCTCTTTTCACTGCACGCCCCATGTTGGTGTTGGACGTCCTTAGACAAACTACTGCTTTGGACATTGTGCAGAGGGACATGGTTTAATGAGAACTATTGGTGATAGGTGGATGGTTGGACTGGATGATCTTGTAGGTCTTTTCCAACCTTGGTGTTTCTGTGATTCTGTGCTGGTGAGCCCGTGCAGTGACCAAAGGCTCAGGAGATGGATGCTGTTCTCCATCCATGGCTCAACAGCTGCTGCAATCCAGGCTGATCCTCTCAGTCACTTACTCATCTCTATTAATTTCAACTCAAATGTCAGCTCTCCTCCCACTAAACATGCATGTTCTGGGCTGTTCCTATACATCCCATTATATCTCTTGCCAGCATAAGGCAAGCAAAAGGAGTTTATGCATAAATGCAGACGGAGACATAAACATAAATACAGAAGCAGCAAAAAAAGTGAATATACTCAAGAAAAGGTATTTAGATATAATTATCTATCTTAACTGCACTCTGGTGCAAGGTGACATTTCCTCCTGGTCACAGGCTGGACCAAGGTCTGAGCAACCTGATTGAGCTGTAGATGTCCCTGTTCATTGCAGGGGAGTTGGATTAAATGGCCTTTAAAGGTCCTTTCCAACTCAAATGATTTTACGATTCTAAAGAAGGGGTAGGAGGGGCTCTTTTTTCTTGTGCTTTGCGTGTTTACATGTGCTCATTTGGTATTCTGATTAATTACCCCTTGTGAAAAGGGGCTCATCCTCCCATCGTTACTGGATCTAATAGCATCGGAAACAGAGAAGCTGCCTTCTGTGTAAGGGCATTAGGCAAGTGGATAATGGCTTTTAGCTTTCTGTTTCCCACATGCCCTGTCCCTGTGGGGTTGTCATGAATCGTGTTCTCCAGAGCTGCTATCAGGCCAATCCTTGCCGTCAGATGCGTGCAGTGCTCAAAAGCAATCCCCTTCCCCTCCCATAAATGCGCACCTCTGCTTGGCTGCCTTCCAGCCTCAGGGAAGTTTAGCAAAAACTGAAAATAGCTGCTGAAGAATTCTGTGGGGCACTTCAGAAAGTTCATCATTACATTGATACATCCTCCTATAATGATGTATTCCTCCATGTGAATGATGCTAGCATCACTCTTCTTCGGACTTTTGGAATAAGTCTGTTCAAACAATCCTGCTCAGCTCTGGTAAAAATGGGGAAAAGTCAGGAAGGTTTCAATATTTGCACTGCTCATTGCAGAAAATGGTGTGAGGAGGTGGCCAGAGGAACTCTCTCCTGGTGCCAGGGAGCACAGAAACCCTGCTGCCGTGGAGGGCCAGCCTGATCCTGCAGATAGGAGTCTGCAGGGAAGCACGTGTGTGTGCCAAGAGCCTGTGAGATGGAGAGAATGGTCTGGTAAAGAGAGCAGGAGGTGGTAGCCACCATATTCTGCCCGTGACAACCGTATTGCGTCTCTGAGGGGGAATTGCTTGAGTGACAGTCATGTCTGGAGCACAGCATTTTGGCAGCCATGCCATGCATTAGAGCAGATGCTGTGTCCATTCCATGCTTGCCCTTACCTGTGATACTGGAAGGAGCTGCTCGTGCCCTGATGTAGGTGCACACAAAGGTTAAATGGAAACAGCTTGCTGAGGAATGGGAGTTTGTCCCTGATGTGCCATAGGAACATAGCAGCCTCCAGCCTCTCCTTTGCCTCTGCAGATTTGCTGTTTGTTTTCTGTTCTCCTCCAAACTTTTTCCACAGTCCTATTTCAACAACTGCGATTCCAAATTAACCAGGTTTTTGTCCTGTAAGTGCTCCTCGTTATTCCATAGCGATCATAATCATTCACCTCACAAAGGTGATGCGAGGGTTAATTAGCCTGAACATGCCATTTATTTTGGAAATGGACAATATAAGAGCTAAATATCATTAACTGGAGTAATTGGAATGAGGCACCACTCTAGTAATTGGAACAAGGTACCAATTTCTTTCAAGAAACCAAGATAAACTGGATGATTTCTTGATCTATTGGCTGTGACTGCAGCAGAATTGGGATCCATGGTGGCAGTGCACTGCTGTGGCAGGAGCTCTACAGCCACATGTGGATGCTTCTGCCACCTCCCAGCTGGGTGCCACGGATTTCTAGAGGGCTGGAAATGGAGAAGACAACTGGCATCTGCTCCTTTCATGGTGCAGTGTTCCTAAAGTCCTCGCCAAGACAGAGCCATTTTCCTTTACCTACTCACTATTGAAGTGATTCTGCTGAAATAGTTCATTTAGAAATCTAGTTTCCCCACTACTACTGTAAATGTTGAAGCTCCCCATTCCCACAGGTCTTCTCCATCAGCCTGAGCAGGCTGCAGCTGGCACAGGTGGGCTTCCCTTCCACCTGGGCTGATATTGCTAGCACACCTGGGACAGGATGCCACCTTTGTGCATTGTGCCCTGTGTATAATCAATGAATGTAAAGATGCTATAATTATGAAATAAACCAGAGTTTGGCTAAGCAGGTTATAATAACAAAAAGAGAATAGATAGAATGCTTACCTGTGCCCTGGACTCACTGCAAAACCCCAGAGGAGGGATCTCCAGAAGATTCCCCACTGGCAGTCAGCTCTTACATGGGTCTAGGAGAGGTGCAGCCGGGCTCCACCTCTTCCTGCAGCACAGGTGAGTTGCCTCCACCTGTGCTCCCTTGGCTGACTCAGTGCTCGCCTCAGGTGATCAATCAGAGGTTCAGGCTGTGACTCAGCAGTTCCCATACACCCTGCAATGGCTGCATGGAGTCATAGGAACCAAATCACAAATCCTCTTGAATGGAGACAGAAATACCCGTTTCATGCTGTTTTTAAAATGTTCAGTCATCAAATGACTCCTTTCCCAGTTCCTTCCTCTCTTTGGGTGATTTTCAGGCAGAGTACACTATGCTGTAAACAACATGTTTTTCGGCATCAGCTGACTCCATAAATGGTTGTTCTGGCTGTACTCTGGCAGGTTTTATTGTGTAATTAGGCTGACAATGTGCTACTGCTCTGCCCCAGACCTTCCAAATTCCTCTAACAGAATTTACACATCTGAAAATAAAATAAAATAAACAACAAAACAAAACTAAAAACCTGAGGAAGTGTTTTCTGTACTGGAAATGTTGATTCATTGACATGCCTCAGTTTGCAAGGTCACTCTCTGAACACTGCAGCCTTGGTCAGCTGCTGCTCGAGCATCTCATAAGCCATTTACCTGACCTTGAAGGTCTTTTCGTGCATGCCCAAGTGCTGAGGGCTGTCACTCAGCAAGACCAATGTGCAACACAGCCTCCCCTTTCCAGCCTGAGCAGGGATACGGCTGCTTTGCACCCCTTAGTCCTCAATGTGCCACAAAGACAGAGATGAGCTAAAGGATGCTGGTGTGTGGGCATCTCAACATGAGTACACCGGCTGGGTCTTTCCTCCTCTTTGTGTCCAGATGTCAGCTATTGTAGCTGAGGGCTGCTTCACCCATCTGGAGCATAAAGCCCAGAGGCACTTTATTTCAGCATGGCCATTCCCTACTGGCACTTGAACATGTGTCTGTGCTTGGGGGATGAGTGCTTTTAGCTGCACTGCTGCAGTCAGGGTTCCACCAACCTCGGGTATTGCTGGAAAGGTCCAGCATGAAACAGGAAGTTATGCCTACCTTTCCTCAGCAATAGGTGCTAGAATGACCATCACAGAAAACTAAAATTTCTTTTAAAAATGGAGAAAAGTTTTCACCTTGCAGAACGTTTCTCCTACCTGTTGCCAGTGCAGGAAAAGTAGCACAGAGGAAGATAGAGACCTCCTCACCTGCAAGGGAGAGCAGACCTGGCATTAGTCTTTCCAATAGTAACTTTGTCTGAGGAGAGGAAACTGTTGGATATCTTTGTCACCATTAAAGTGATCAAGCTGCTTCTCTTTTCTTAAAGAGCATCTCAGTCTCTCTCAGCAGCCTGTGGATGTGCAGGTCTGTGCACAGCACCCATCATCTTCCTCACTGGGAGCGGCGGGGTGGGCAGAAGGATGCTCCAGAGTCTGAAGCTGGGATGTCCCCACGGATCAGTGCTTGCCACTGAGCTCCTGGGGGATGGGGGCACCTGGCAATGCCAGCAAATCCCCTTTGATGGAGAACGAAGTGCCTTTAAAGGTAGAAAACAAATCCACAGGCAAAGCACAACATCACGTCCTGTGAGATTCCGACTTAGCTGTTGACTTAATCATGACTTCAGGATGGGAACAGATCTACTAAGAAACAGCTTATTGCCTGTTATTGCTGCTTCCCCACACACCTTGGGTGATGATCTTTCCTGACACTTTATTCTGGTGTTTACCTGCACGTATGCACAGATCTCACTGCAGCATCCCAACCACTTCTGGTAGGCACAAACCTGGGGGCTGCAGAAACATCCAGCAGCACCTGGAGCAGCCCAGCACCTTGTAACATTTCCTGATCCCATGAAATGAGACACGGAAGGGAGGTACCGAGCTTTACCGGGGAAAAATTGGCACAAAACCACTGCTCAGAGCTGAATCTGAAAACCCAGCCATTTTTCAGCTCAAGTCAGTGGGAGTTGATACTTAGATAGGAACAGAAAATTACCAACGAAAACATGCTGTTGAAAAGAAGCTGGAAAAAGAGAAAGTCATAACATTTTATTCAGGCAATTACTTCTACTTCTTTGAAATACTTCTACGAAAACATGCAGAAAACTAAACTAGCTAAACTAGACTGTAACTGTTCTTCAAAATTCCGTTCTTTTAGTAAACCTATTTAAGATGTGATCACCATTACTTTTCCTGTGAAGGCACAGTAGCTGTTACATGCGTGTTCCACCTTTTGCAGTGTATTTTTTCCCAAAATGACAAATGAATCTGAACGTGTGCACGCAGCTATTCCCCTGCAGGTGTTAATGGTCATCATTAGGAAGGGTCCTCCAGCTGCAGCTGATCAATGCTTGATGGGTTGGTCCAAACCAGCAGAAGGGGTACCAACTGTCTTTAGGAATTAAAACCAGCTGCCAACAAGGATCTAATGAAGGTATTAGGCCACCTGGCTAGAGCAGAGAGAAATCTTGCAGATTTGGTTGGAAAAGAAATGCTACTGAAAGCTACATCATCTGTGGCTTCCCAGTATGCAGCTGGGGCTTCATGTGAGCCTGAGATGGGGGATGTAGAAGCTGCACCTCTTCAGATGTTACTATGTGCTGCAGTGTTTCACTGCTGTGCATTTTTCTGTTCCTCTACAAATCCTGCAGTACTGGCCTTTGGGTAACCAGGTAACTGCTGCACCGGAGTTTCTGAACTGCTGTGTTGGAAATATTCCAAAAGGAGCCTTTCTGCAGTTCAGACCATGGATTGTAATGCTTACTGCACAGTGCAATGCTTATTGGCACTGCTGAGGGGTGAGCTGAGCAGCTTACCTGTGCCTCTTTCACACTCAGGTGATGGTCTGTCAGAGCCCATGCCAGTGACGCTGCATCCCACTGCACCGCACTGCACTTCATGCCCGAGTGTATTGATGCTGCTGTTAGCATCAACCAAACTCCCTGCTGTGCTGCCTTGTGCTGGCTTCCACTGGCTCCCAAAGGAGATGCAATGTCCCCAGGGGGTCGTGCTGTGTCCTCACCTTCTTCACTATTGTGTAATGTTTATTATAGGGCTGTTTTTTTCCTTCAGTAAAAGCCAAAGTTTGCAGTTGTGCTCAGCAACAAATGAGAATTTTTTCATGGTGATTTTCCTCTTCCTTCTGAGGACTGCCTGTCCCCCCCTTGTTCCCCTGCACACAGGGACAGGCTCCTGAGCCTTACCAAAAGGTAAGGCTTCAGCTTTGCTTTTGGCTGCCCTGCTCAGTAGCCATGGAAACGAGGATGACTTTGCCATCCTTTCCTAGGGAGGGCTCGGCACTCGCTGCCATGTGTTCTGTTCTGCACAAATCTGGCAAAATGGATCCACAAAGGCATGAACCCTCTCCTTTCCAACAAGGAAAGAATGCATACTGCACGCTGATGTATTGTGGTGTTTGGTAGAGCTGAGTACAACAGAAGTGATGCCGTGTTAAACACCTCCCCATCCTTTCCTCTCTATTCACTGAAAGCAAAATCAATTTGCAAGGAATTTTCTTCTACACTGCTTCTCCAAGCAGGATTTTGCACGCACCGTACTCCTTTCCCTGCACTGACTGTGGAGCTCAGCACACAGCAGCACCCAAGGCCTCATTCAGTTTGATGATGGTTCAGAGCCCACAGAAACACACTGGAGGAGGTTTCCCCTGCCCAAAGCTCTATCTGATGGCGGGCCTCTGTCAGGCTGGCTGTGTGCTGCCTCCTGCGTTGTCATTTTGCAAAGCAGTCCAGCGTGCTCCCCTGAGCCCTGGAAATGAAACAAAAGCATCCCAACTATCTTTCTTGGCAGTTCTCGTTCCTCTGCAGCATTTGTGGTGATACTGAGTATGAGAAACCCTCATGCTACCCTTATGGGAACCAGACAAAGGGGCAGATGATGAGAAAAGCTTTAGATGCATTTGGAGAGGGTGACATTTGGTTTCAAGGCTGAACCATTTTACCAAAATCTCAGCATCCAGTGCACTGTTATTAGTAGTTTTTGCTCCAGGTGCTGGAGAGCTTCATCGTGAGTCATTCCTACCACTTTCAAGTAGAAAATGGTAAAGAGATGTCTTCTGGTGGTGAGTAAGGACCAGCATGGCAGGGCTGGCGTGGGCTTGGGGGTATGCCACAGCATCACAGGGTCACAGCGCAGCTGAGGTAGGCAGGGACCTCTGGGTTCCTGTAGCCCAACCCTGCCCCATTAGGGACACCCAGAGTAGGGTGCCCAGCACTGTGGCCAGGCAAAATGAAGCACATGTGCTTTCCTTATTTGTTTTTTTCAGGTGATGGATTGGAGGGTCCATTCTGACTCTCAGTCTGCTTTCTTTCTACATGGAGAACTTTTCAGTTTATGAACAGTAAGAAATGTGCTTCAACTCGCAAGCTGCTGAGAAGACAATCCATCCCAAAATGAAATCTCCATTTCAGATCTTGCACAAGTTACAGAGAAAAGCATCTTGAAATGTTTTCCTCATCCTACCAGTGCTGAGTGTGGCTTTCCTGCCTCTGAGGAGTAGGCAACAACCCTGGCACAGCTTTACAAAGATGCTTGAGCTGTGGAGATGAAAAATGCTATTTTGCCTTTGTTTTGACTTCTTGTTGTATTCACTTGCAAAACTCCTGTAATTATTTTGCTTTGTTTGTTTGTTTTATCAAGCAAAGGAACGACACCAAAGCCTAAATTTAGTGCCCTGTGTTTGTGAGCAATCTGCAATTAGCAAACAATGAATCTGTGTGTGTGATGGTGGCACAGAAAGGCGCTGTGCTAGGTAGGTGGTATTTTTTTCTCCTAAGTAAACAACTTGTAGGAAAATACAGCCAGGCTGCATGTTTCTGTCTGCTCCTTTCCTGCTGTGCACATGTCTGTTGATGCTGGGATATCGATGTGGGCTGTGTCTGAAGCGCTTCCCAGGTTTCAGCAAGCTGCTTCCACACTGAAAGCACTGAGCATTGTCACTCTCTTAAAGTATTCCCACTCTCTTTAACATGATGGTTGTATTATCCCTACTGAACTGATTGTGTTTATGTGCTGCACCAGGTTTCTTCCCTTGCTCTGCTTCCCACAGGATGGATGGATGCCCCACTGTCTCTCTCTCTTCCCATTCCTCTGCCCTTTTCTGAGGATGCGTCCAGTGCTGAGTTCAGGTTTTGTTATTAGAGGTGGCTGCTGTGGTGCAGTCACTTGGGAAGGGCAGGAATCTGCATTTAGCTCTGAGGAAGGAGATCTGCTGCCATCTGCACCTGGGGAAAGAAAGAGCTCCTCATCTGGAGGCAGGACAACTCTCTGCCTGCAGCATGAGGCTCTGCTTGCGCTGGGTAGGAAAGGTGCAGTGATTTCATCATCTGGCAAAGTGGCTTTAACAACAGGATTCATTTGGATCGTGTGCAACTGGATCTAAGTATGACAGAGAATGGCCATGCACATGCAGAAAGGCATTTTTCTCTAGTTTAGACATCAAGATCCCTGGGCTATTTATGCACGTGAATAGATACTGAAAGGCAGCACAACTCCGACTCACTGCAGAGCGGGATGAAACTTCAGGAAATTGGACACCAGGTACAGTCAGCCCTTTGTCAAGCCCAAGGCGCAAGGTGGCTAAAAGAAGAAAAAGAAAGAAAAGAAACCTGGAATGCCATTTCCTTATTGCAGGCAAAACACCCTGCGTAAAGTACAGGACTTCCCCAAGAGCAAAGTCTGGGACTGGGAGGGATTTGATAGCTGCTGACACTGTGAGCTAGCAGTGCTGCCACACTGACTCACCTCTTCTGTTCAGTTAGCTAAGCATTCAGCTAATTGATTTTTCTAGAGATGAGTGCTCTTGGGATGCAGCCAGCTGCTGCTCTAGATCCACGCAGGGGTGGCACACAGCTGTTGGGATGGCTCTGGTAGTCCTGCTTGCCCTACTCGTGCTCTGAGCATATTATGCTCCCCATCCAGATGCCTGCCTGCTGTTCTGGGGCTAAGTTATGGATTAGCACAGATCTGCAGGGCCAGACAACAGCTGGGGCTGCCTTGTTAGCATGTTCATCCCCATAACGTGCTGATGCAAGGGCTGCCGTGTGCCTGTATGAATGGCCTCAGTTCCACTAGGTATCATGGGCATGAGGTGCTCGAGCTGCACAGATGGGTTCCTCACTCTGCGTTACCCTTCAAGCATATTGACACTGAGGGCACTTAATTCCCCTCCCTGTTCATTTTTCATGAGTCATTCCATAAGTGAGGACCCAAAGGGAAATGCCCAGCTGGGGGGCTTCAGAGTGACTTCAGCCCTGCTCATCTGCAGGAGAAGCCTGCCAGAATTGATACAGGTACACCTGATGGCAGTCTGTGGATCATAGAATCATAGAATGGCCTGGGTTAAAAAGGACCACAATGATCACCTAGTTTCAATCCTCCTGCTATGCGCAGAATCACCAACCACCAGACCAGGCTGCCCAGAGTCACATCCAGCCTGGCCTTGAATGCCTCCAGGGATGGGGCATCCACAACCTCCTTGGGCAACCTGTTCCACTGCATCACCACCCTGTAAGTGAAAAACTTCCTCCTAATATCTAACCTAGACCTCCCCTGTCTCAGTTTAAAACCATTCCCCCTTGTTCTGTCACTATCCACCCTTGTAAACAGCCGTTCCCACTCCAGTTGATATGCTCCTTTCAAGACAAGCTGATGCCACCAGCAGTGCAGTTGTTGGCTTCCTTGGACAAATACAAACAGGTGTGAGGGATCCTTCTGCCTCAGGTGCCATCCTTCCACGTGTCTTTGTAAGGAGGCTTTGCATGCCAGAGGGGAGGAGATCAACCCATGCTGAGTTCCCGTGTCTCTTCTTCCTATGGCTGGCAATGGTGCCCACCAGATGAAGAATCCCATAGGATCCTTCCATCCGTTCCCAGATGCCTTGGGTGAGCCTGGCATGCAGGCAGCCGGCGTAGGTAAGCCAGGCCCTCCTCCTCGACCTCTTCCCCTCTGTTCCTTCCTGTTGCTCAGAGCACGCTGCTGAGTCAGAGCCACTAATTTGGCCAGCGAGCAGGAAATTCTCAGCTTTGAGGGTGAGCTCAGGGTGTTGTTCCTGCTAAGCACAAGCAATTTATTTTGCTTTGCTGGCGATTTCAGCTGTGAGGCTGGGCACTGCGCCGGGCCTCCTCCCTGCACTGCTCGCTATCGGCTCGCTGCTGTCACAGCACTGATAGCACGTTGCAGATACCATCACACCGGTCTCAGTGATGAAGTATTGCAGCACAGTGATGAAGTGGGAGTCGGATTATTAAGAACAAGTCATGAGACTTTTCCATGCCTGTTTTCACAATAACTAATTATAAATACTCCATCCCGTTCTCAGGACTCTGAATTGTAATTATATTAGAAATTACTGAGAAATGTTTAATGTGACACAAGAGAAAAAGTGAAGGGGGAAAAAAGCAGCATTCCTTCATCCAGCGACATTACAGTGGTTAACAGGATGTTCCTTTCAAATCCATTTTGCTGTAGAGGTTTTATTAGCAAAGAAAGTCTATTGAGACTATGTAAAGGGATGTAAGCATTGCTCTTAATTGCTTTTGCTCTGAGGGTTACACAGAGATACTTTCATGGGGCTGCAAATGACATTTCCCCTATAATGTGGAGGATGCCTTGTCGTCGTCTAAATGAAAAGCACAATTCTGTCGCCTGTCTTCATAAACAGTCCTTTCAGGAGAGCTTGCATAGTCAAGCCCACAGATGGAAGAGCAAAACTGGATTCTCTAAGAGCCTCTCTAGGAGAGTGATGCTGGGACTTTCTAAGTTCTCAGCACAGAACAAGCTGCGTTGGCTGCGCCTGTTTTGGCCAACAATGCAGTATTTCAGTATGCCACGGTTTTGCCCGATACACATTAACCTCCCTGCTCCACGTGGTACAAACCCTTAACAATCCACAGAGCCCACGTTAGTTTATATTCATAACTAATAGCTGAAGAAGTTTTTCTCCAAAAATATTCCAACAAATATTTCCATTTTCAGCATCTGAAACCAGGAGATGTCGATCTTACTGTTTATAAACACCTAAAGAAGAAGCTGTGGAGCTTCCCATTTGATCACAAAAACATTCAGGGTTGGGATTCCAGACCTCTCGTGTGCAAAAAACCACCTGATGCCTCCCCAGCTCCTCCCTGTGCTCATGGAGCCATGCACCCTGGAGTGGAGGAGATATGGAAAGCAGCCTTGCAGGTGAAGGGACATGGAGGTGTCTGGGCAGGAAGGAGCTTGGCGTTGCTGGGAGCAGGCAGTGCAGCTTGGGGTTGCTTTCTGGGGCCAGTGATGAATGTCAGGACATGTGACTGCAGCCTGTTGAGCTGTTGGCCACCTACATGTTTCTATAGAGGTTTGGAGCAGGGATTCATTTAAGGTGAAGAATTTCTGTGCATGGGAAAAAAAGAAGAAAAAAAAAAAAGCTTAACTAATAGGCAGTGTAATTAAATAGTGGGTAATTGACATTTTCATTTCCTGTACTCTGCCCTAGGAGGATAATGACAGGTTAGGCCATATCAAAGCGTTTCTGAATACCCCTAGTGACATGACAAGAGACATTACCTACAGAAATGTCTGCAAAGTGCTGGGGCCGGAAACAAGGTTAGGCACTGCGTGCTTTAGGCCTTGTTCTGCTGAGGCACAGCATGAGCACATTTACGCAGCAGGCGGTTCCCATGCCATCCTTGTTTCCATATCCTTGCAGAAATACCAGGCAGCCCCTGCTCCTCTCCGTTACAAGAACAGTCCCATTCACAGAATGTCTCTTTCTGTGAAGAACTCCTCAGAACGAGGAGCAGGGGCTAAACAATGTGTTTTTCATAGGCAATGCAGAACAGATAGAAATAGGGTCAACTTCTCCATCAGTTTTATCCGGTAATAAAACAGGGCTGTGTGTAACATAACTGGCCAGTGAGGCAACAGTTATTTATAGAGCACCGTAGATGAGCATCACACTTCACAAGGGCTAAATCTCTTATGGGAAATGGAATTTGTTCCCTAAAGAAATCATATTTCAGAGCACTCCTATGAGAACAGTCTGGCCAGCAGCCTGTGGCCATGGCAAGCAAAACAAGTGCAGTCACCTCAGCTCTCCTCCCTCTGTGCCAAGCCCTATCACTGTGGTGCTGATGCTGACTTGTGGTCCTGACATCTAAATACCATGCAAGAAGATAGTGAAGAAGCTCTCCTACCACAGCAGGCTAACAGATCTGTGTTTGCTACTGCATTCTTTGCCCTTCCGCTGCATTATTCCAGCTCAGCAAGAATCACAAGAACAATTTATAATTCAAGAGAATGGCTGGGACATTTCCCCTCTTGTGGGAAAAATAAGCAAAAGTGTTGACTGTAGGTTCCTACTGACTCCTACTCACTTTGTGCCAGGTGCACTGGGAATTGGAGTGCAGGTTAATAATAAATAAGGGCATGAATGCTGCATTAAGAGCATACAAGTTATTTTAGTTCTGTTTAGCTTACTGTGGAATAATGCAGCACCAGGGCTCTGTCTGTTCACTGTTACATGGATGGCAGCAAAGGACAAGCCTCTTTCAGGGTGGAAATGGATGGCTTGATGTTCGTAATGGGATGCTGATTATGTGCAAGTGTCACACAGGGTTGGTGGGAGTCACAGATGCTATGGGGGTCCCATGTTCAGTGGCCCAATGCAATGTGCCCAAGAAGAGGGGTACAAGCCCAAATGCCTTTCCCACCTCTGCAGCACTGTTGTACTTCAGTCTCTCCATCCCTGCTGGCAGCATCCAAAATAAGGGCAGATCTTGATTTTTTCTGGTCCTATAAGGGTTTGGCATTGAGCAATCCTTGGTGCCACACGAAGCCAAGCAGCCACTCTTCATATGCTTGAATCTCAAGAGATTCTGTTAAGCAGTAAATGGTTGACCTGTTGGTACATCCACAACTCAGTCCTGCACCGACCACAGCTCAATGAATAACATTCCCACCAAAGTTTGCAGATACAGGTTTGGAAAGTGTCGTTGCTGCAGACATCCCTAGCAACGCTAAATCCTGCTTTTCATCACAACCTGCTGGCTTTTCAATGAATGCTTTGTATGGCACAGGAGCCCATGGCTTTGACCATTGCTCATATATAATTTTCTGCTGCTGTTAAGGCAGCTTGTGCTGTGCTTGTTTGATAGCTCCTGCCTGTACACAGCACTGACTACTGCATCTATAAGGGCTGTGCAGGAGCAGGTCTGAAAAAAGTTCTGCAGAGCTGCAGGTATCTGCCAGGGGTTGCTGGCCCTGGCACACTGGCTGGCTGCATGCTGGTGGCCTGGCAGTGTCCCTGCTGCTCACCTCCCTCTTGATGTCTCCCCCTACCCAGTGTCCCTGCCTAAATGGGTCTCTGGGACAGGGAGCGGGACAAGCAGGACAAATTATCTGTGAAAAATCTATTAAAATAATGTTCTTGATAGCTGGCACATTTGCATGTGTAATGGCCAAGGTGTTTTCCCTGGATTATGCCACCACAAATTCAGGAATGGCCACGAGGCATGTCTGCCATGAGCTATAGTGAGCAATACTGGAAAGTGCTGGGTGGAGCAGGGAGGGGACAGCTGTTATGTGCACATGGTCATTACACATGTAAACACAATATTAAAAATAGAGCTGGCTGAATACTGCCAAGTATTTCTCGGATTACCCATTGGAATTAAAGAGAGACATAGGTTTGGCCAGGTCCCTGCCATTTTGTTCTGTGCTCCTGTGAACGGTGTGCGAGAAAATGCCTGCAGAAGATGGGTAATAAACTCGTATGTGTGAGTATTTACGTGAGAAAGTTGTGCGTCGTGTGGGGCGGGACAGCATTCAGCACAGCAGCAGAACAGGATTCCTGAAACCTCTTGCCAGGGATTTGCATCTCTGCCTCAATGCTGCAGGAGCTGCTAAGATGCGACTGCAGTACATGAAGACAAATGGTGCTGAAGAGCACCCAGGGGAGAGATCTATGGCAGGTGAAGAGTGAAGATCAGCAAAGGGACTCCAAACAAAAGTGGAACCCTGTGATTTCACCCCCTGTCATGAGAAGCTTGCCAGCTCAGAGACAAAATCCAAAAAGTGGGAACTTTCTGACTTCAACTTATCAGACAGGAATGAGAAGTGAAAAGAGGCCAAACCCAAGGACCCTCCGGCTGAAAGGCTGAAATTGGTCCTGAACATGCAGAAGGGCTGAAAGCCCCAGGAATGGCATGAAGGCCTGGAAAAAAGTCCTAATCCACGAGCAGATCAGACGGTTTGCTTTATGTTAAAGACTGAGAGATGATGTGATGAGGCTGTAAAGACAATTTCATAGACAGATAGCAGCGCATACTAAAAAGGCTTCGCAACCAACACTTCAGCTTCTACACAGATCTAAAATCTTTTTCATGCAAGCGGTGACAAGATGTAAACTTCTGTTCTGGTTGCCGGAACCAAGGGAAACAAAGCCAAACCCATCCCTTCCGTGCTCACACACACATAGAGGAGAACGGCTTGGATGGCTCGCACACAGCGTGCGATGCATCCTACAAGGTGTTTCTATTATTAGAAGCTGGCCTCGGCTTTGGGAATAACACACACAGATTGATAAAGCCGGGTCAGGCTCACTGGGACCGCAGGGGAGGCCGGTTTCTATGGCGATGGAGAGCAGCGCGATGGGAGGCATGGCGTGGGCAGCTGCAGCGGCTGCATCGCTCCCAGCACAGCGGTGAGTTGCTTTGGAGACAGGTGTGAGGTCTGAGACAGTCATTTCAGGGGGAGGGAGGGGAGATGGGGGACTGGGAGGCCCAGCTGGGCTGGGTGTGGGCTCATGAGGGTGTAAAGAACCGAGGTGGTGTCAAAACTGAAGCATTTCAGTTATTAAAAAGCTTTATGTGTGTTAAACACCAGAGTTATGAGTGAGCACTTTTGTTATATGACCTGATAGAAGTCAACAGAGTCAGGCAAATGATGGGTCTAGTGTCACTGACACCCTTGAGAAGCTGGAAGGGGAGGGAAGCTGGTGGGACATCACGGTGCAAGTGTCAGAGTGAGCCTTTGGGCAGTGCAGTGCAGGAGGGAGACTGTGTGCAGTGCTGCTTGGGACCTGGAGCACTCATAGTATAGCACCATTGAACCACAGAATCATAGAATCATAGAACAATTTGGGCTGAAGGGAATCTTCAAAACCATCCAGGCAGAGACACCTTCCACTAGAACTGGTTGCCTAAAGCCCCATCCAACCTGGACTTGATTGCTTCCACGGAGGGGACATCTCCTTCTGCACATGTGAAGGCAGCATCCAGGTGATGCAGAGCTCATAGTGAAACGTTAACAAATTAAAAAAGTCAAGAAAGCACAGGTGATCAGAGGGATAAATATAACATTTAAAAATCAGTAGGTCTAAGAACATGAGCTGGTCAAACCTCCAGGAGCTGCTTGTCCCAGCTGGACAGGCCCATGGGAGGATGTCAGCAGGAGGGATTGGTGTACGGCTTGTCTTTTCTTCCCGAGGCCAAACACAACACAAGCAAATTGGGAGTTGGACTCGATGATCTCTGGAGGTCCCTTCCAGCCCCTACAATTCTGTGATTCTGTGAAATATTCAATCAGAAGTCTTCCTCTCTATTCAGAAAGGGTAACTTTGCACAGTAGAAATCATAAAAGGCAAATATGGTGACACAACTCATAAGGTAGAGGTGCGTTGTCTGACAATATGAGTACAGTTGGTGTCTGAGGAAATAGTGGGACCATGTCCTTTAAAGAAAGGACAATGCTCTGTTTGAAAAACAAAAGTGTAAATGAGTGTCCCCTATTTACCCAAGCCTAAAGAGATACTACCTTGCCAAGGTTTGTACTTGAAGAAGTCAAAGGCTTTGCCAAGTCCACAACCATAAGAGACATCTGAACTACAATGTGCAGAGATGGGCTAATGGATCTCTACCAACACCTGCATGGCACTTCAGATGTTAGGGAGACCTGGGTGCCAACGTTTGAAGCTTGCTGTTAGGCACAAGCATGGACAAAAGTGTTCATGAGGAGAAAGGATGCCTGTCCTGCACTAACCAGGAGGCTGGGGGTGCTGGGGATTGCATGGGATGAGGGACGGAGGCCAGGGACAAGGTTGCATACAGCCCAGAGGCACCAAATCGGAGCAGTGAGGCCAGACCTAGGCTCACCCCATGCTCTTTATAGCTGCGTGCACACTAGCAGAGGGCCAAAGGCTGCAGCGGAGCTCCACCTCCACAAGGCAGCGTGGGAGTGGGGAGGGGGAGGTGGGGGGGGGCTGCTCCTTGCCCCCTGCCGGGCAACCAAGTGCCTTGTCAGTCAGTAGCAGTGCTGACACTGATCTGCAGCTTCCCCTGGCCTCGCATTAGTATCGCCTTGCACACACAACCATTACAGCCGTTGCATTAGTGATAGATGAGTAATCTTAGATCCTCCTCCTGAATCACAGGGCGGGGCAGTGAGAACGAAGAGAAGGGATTGCTTTTTACCATAAAGGGATCAAAGGGTCCCTCCTCCATCCATCCTGGAACTTTGTGCACTAACCTATTAGCAACTGGGCTTTGAGGAGCAGAAAAAGGCTTAAAAAAGTAATTCCATTATGAGAACTACAACTATAAATACAAGGTTTATTGTGTTCCTGGGAATGCCATTCATATCCCTGCAAAGATAATATGGCATTCTCCAGCGAGGGTTGTTAATTTTTTTACTGGAAAAGTAGTTGTTTAATTGAAAAATGAAGAATTATAAAGATTTAACTAATTTAAACCTCTGAGCAAATTCACTGTACGATAGCTTGTGTATGCGCCTTTCTTGGCTAGCTGTGCTGAGGATGTGCTGTTGGTTTATCCCTGTGAAGCTGCTAACACTTATTTTTCTCCCTCACTTATAATGGGAAGGAAAAGGATTTGAAAAGTAGGTAGGTCCTCTGTTTTGAGCAGTTTCCTTGTAGTGTTTCAAGCACACATTGCAAATGAATCCTTTCTGCAGCAAGTTGTGTCTCAGGGAGCTGAGAGGAAATAACTGGATTATGATACGATCCCAGAGAATTTGTTGTAACGGTTACAAGGCAACTCTTTACCCATCAAAAAGGAGCTTCCTGGGAAAGTAAAGTTAAAATGATATTGCTCATGACCCTGAAAAGTTTCTGAGAGAGGAAATTAAAGGCGAATTCAGGTTTATGAGCAGTCATGGCTGTTAGTCATCTATCAGCACTGCTTCTTGTGAGTAAGCGAGAGTGACTGTGGCTCTGCTTTATTCTGTGCTTTGTTTTCACAGACAGCCTTTTTTCTTGCAGAAGAGTGTGGATTTTGTATAGAGGATGGTTCTGAATGTCAAGACTGACGTTTTCTCAACCTGAACACAGCACTGCACACCGGCCCTGCTCTGCTTCCCACCGATCCCAGCTACACCACATCCCAGGTGCCAAACACAAGCCAGAGACACAACCCAAGGACGAAGTAATGGGAGCTGACCTGCGGTGTGCAACGTGATCAGGGCAGCGCAGAGCAGCGTCGGGTGAATTTAAGACAGAGGAGTACGAGCAGAGCTCACCGTGCCCCGGGTTGCACCAGCCTTCCTGCGCCCTCCCTGCTGTTCCTCGAAAAACTCCCGGCCACATACTGGCATGAACTGATCCCATTCAATTCTTGGTGTTTAGCATGCTCACAGGCTGCAGTGATTCATAGAAAGCTCCTTGTTCTGGCCCTGGAATGAGCGTAAGTGTTTCAGAGCCTTTTTTTCATGCAGCTATGCTGCAGTCTCCTAAAAATGCATGTGCAGGCAGATCGTTCTGCAAATCCTGTGGCAACGGGCGGCTGGCTGGCTGCGTGACAATGTGCAAGGCTTCTGCATGGAGAAATACCACACTCACAGGGAGAAAACTTCCTAGGAATAGTAGTATTCAGCTCCCACTATTGAGATACCATAGAAATCCAGCAAGATCTGACTGCTCAGAATTATTATTCATATACAGTGGAATATGTATTTTTTTAAGCAGCGTTGTAAATTAATTCTAGCAAAATGTAATTTGTAATTTAAATGTAAATCAGAATTGACTAAGAATATAATTAAGCTCTGAATGCCTCGGTGGCATTTGCTAACCAGACTGTTTTGTGGTGCTTTTTTCACCAAGATGTTAAAGTTCATCCCGAACACCTGCAAATATATGATCTGTATACGTGTGCAATAAATACGTAAATAATAACAAAAGCTCAGGTTATGTTATGTTGAATTCTGGATTGATGCATATGACACATTTGATGTATTTCTGCCAAAGTGAAGGCTGCTTTGTACTCAGGATTAGATGATGGCTCACTTTTCCCATGCACTTTTTCAGCCGACTTTACATATGAAGGTACTTGGGCCCAAAGCCTGCTGCCAGACATGTGGCTCTGGTTCCCTTTGACAAGCAGAACTGAAATCATTACTGACAGCTGAAATGAAGATTTTAATAATTACTCGAACTCTTTTTTGTATAGACCCAAGAGGAGCACATCCTACGATGTGTGGTGTGTCAGTCACTTACATCAAAGTAAATGAAAGCTGAGGCTTTGCAGCACTGGAAGGATGTTCGGCAACTTTGAGCAGGCTGCAGCCAAGTGGGTTTTCTTCATACAAATAGTGGGTATAGGTGCAGTGGAAACTCACCCTTTCATGAAGGTGAGGACATACATACCTTAGCAGTACGCAGAGTGTAAATGGTGTTAAACAGTGCTTAAATGTAACAGCATTTCAGCAGGATGTCATATGGTATGGAATATCCCTTTGGCCACTTTGTCAGCTGTCCTAATTTTGCTCTCTCCCAGCTCCTTTGGCCCTCCACTGCAAATGGCCCCAGCTCTGTACAACACAGCTTAGCAGCAGCTATAAACATTGGTGTTACCAACATTGTTTTTCTCCTAACCAAAACGTAGCATTACACTCTGAAGAAAACAATTCCATCCCAGCTGAAACCAAGACGTATCTTATAATTTCTAAGAGGCTGTGACTTGATGATCTTTTGCTTGACAACTACAAAAAGTGCAGGTGAATACTCATCCAGGCTATAGGAGCATTGAAGAAGGGGGAGTGCACTAGAATACTGAAGGTTGGTTTTCCCACAAATTTGCAAGATATCTTCATAGTGTGCAGTGCCTAACTCTCTAAGTGCTGTATTTAAATTAAAAAAAAAAATACACAAAATGTTATTGTTCATATGCAAAAACTCTTACATGCAAATTCTAAATAATTTATTGCCATCAAAATCTTATCAGCTTATCTTAACCCTGGTACACGTTTAGTCCTACGCACATTCAAATATCTTGTTTTTCTGCTGAAGCCACCTTCCATCCTTTGCCAGCAGTAGTTCTCTACCAGTCCTGTCTTTCAAGAGCACAGCTCACTGCAGAGATTAATATTATTGACTGAATGAGGCAGGCAAAGGGCAGAAAGAATAATTTTTTCACTTCTATGAAATATGTGATGAAAACTTTTCTTTTCCATTGAAGACAGTCACCACTACACATAGGAAAAAGGCTGGGAGATAGGATGTTTGGGTGATGGGGCTTGCATTATACACCAGAAGTCCCTGTTCATTGCAGGGCAGTTGGACTAGATGAGCTCTATGGATCCCTTCCAACTCAACAATTCTGTGATTCTATGAGCTGCCAAATCAAAATTCACCTTTGGTGTACTTGCTAAACCATGTATCACCAACAGTTAATGCAAACTTAAACCTAAACGTGTCTTCTGACCTACCAGACCCTTAAGTCAGACAGAAAAACCCACTGCACTATTCTTAAATGAAATGATTTGTCTGAGTCCTTCAGTAGGGTACAAATTTTAAGACAGAGCTGTAAAAACATGTGAATAAGTGATTGTTTTCAACAGAACTGACTTAAGGAGCCCAAAGGCCTTTCTTTAAGCTCATATCCTCTGTTTCAGTGGAAATATTATAATCAGAAGGATTTTAAAAGTGATTTGGGTTAATTCCCTAATTGGGAAAGGGGATTTTATGCAGTTATATCTCATGGAATAAAAAAAAGTAGAAATGTTGTCATTTGGGATATTTAAAATTGAATGGGCCAGAACTACCAAAACACAATCTAGACAGGAATCCAGCACTGGAAGGAGAAAATCAGCATGCAGCCAGACAACCTTTTCAGTTCTCATTTCTGCTCTGCCCGTGTTTTTCCCAGTGGTCTATTTATCTGAGCACACCGACTCCTCTCAAGATAAACAGAAAGGATTAATCTTTTGACAAAGAGACTCCGAGAGGCGGGGAACCACGAAGAAGGAAGAGGGGAGTAATGCAATTATTTTTGCGCTTTATAAATAATTTGTAACTGAAATAAGTAGAATTATACACAGCAGCATTTAGATGTATTTTTCTCTCTACCCCAAGGGAATTAAATTGCAAACACAGAGAAAGAGGTACAGTGAAATTAATTCCTAGTGAGTAGCATTTGGAAGAACACTGTGCCTTTGGACAAGAGGGAATGGGCTCATGCTGAGACAGAGGAGGTTCAGGTTGGGCATCAGGAAAAATTTCCCCTCAGAATGAGTGGTGAGGCACTGGCATAGGCTGCCCAGGGAGGTGGTGGAATTGCCATCCATGGAAGTATTCAAGAAATGTAGAGATGTGGCACCAAGGGACGTGGTCTAGAGCAGTCACAGGCATGGACTGGTGGCTGGACTAGATGATCTGAGTGATCTTCCCAACCTTACTGATTCTATGATTCTTGTGTGCCTGCTCCTTCTCCCAGGACATGGCCCATTGGATGGACATGGCAGACTCCTCCCATGTGGTCCTAGTGGCTTGCAGTGTGCTGGCAAACAGGAGCAGCTCAGATCTGTTAACTGGTTTTACTGTGAGTAGTGATTTCCTTGTTGATCTGCTCAAGTCTGTGCACCACCTGGTGCAGAAATGCAAGGAGAAGGAAAAGCACAATGCTGAAAGTACACCAAAAGCTTATGAATATGCAGTGTGTTGGTACAGAAAATCATTTGCATTCTAGCAGGGCATTTTCCCCCTCTTCATTAGTGCGTGAGCTTCCAAGGCCTTGTTTCTAATGACGTGCTCCTTTCTGCTCTGCATGCAATCACAGTGCAGCTGAGGCTGATAGTGTTGTCTGGGTCCACAGTGTGCAGCCCTGCTCCAGCAGGGACATCCAGAGCAGGGTGTCCAGCACTACGTCCAGGGGCTTCTGGACCTCAGCCACCATTCAGATATCTTCTGACTTCTCCAGCACATAACTACACATTTGCCCAAATGAGCTTCCATCAGACTTTACCAGGGAAGAAGACAGGGCACAGTTGGCAGCAGTGTTCCATGAGAGAGCTTCCCATTTGGGTGGACATAACCTTTTGGCAAGGGGAAACTGCCTGGAGGAGAAATCAAGTATAACCGTGGTCAAAGGCATGACAGTGTAGGTGATATAAAATTTTCAGTCTGTACCAATGTCACCAGCAGCCAAGTTTATAACAGCTTGATAGGTGACAGTTCACATTTACCTTTGTGGTCAGAAATAAATTACTAACTATAAATTATTTATAACATTAACATATTTTACAATGCATAAACATAAACAATAATTCACAAATACTAAAGATAGCATTTCACAGTGATTAAAAACGAGTTAATCCCTTTTACACAAGGAGCGAATTTGTTCACATAGGGGAAAGAATGCTGAGCTGCTGCAGGGCCTGTTTCTGTTGGTTCAGCTTCAGCTCTAAAAAGTGCTGAAAAAAGAGGGGAGCTGGAACTGTTCAGAGGAACTGTGGTACCCCAGGGATGCTGTGCTGGGGCAGTTGGCTGTATGATGGGGTGATGTGTGCTTTCCCTGCACCCAATGTGATTTTCATCTGCTTGGTCCTGTGGCTGGAGCTTCTATGGCTGTGTGGGCAGATGCAGAAACCGGTTCAGCTGAAAGCTGAAGCTTACTGGTTTTGGCCAAAGTTTGCTGTGCTTTTGGCAGTTGTGGCTGTTGCAGTTACAAAGCCAAGAAACTAATGGAAATACTAAATTCCAAATTATGCCTTTTTTTATAAGTTTGCAGAGGGATATCTGATAACTTCACAGGGAATCAATAGGGTCTTGAGAAAGGTACTTAAATGGAATATAACACTGAGATGGAGAAAGAACTATGTTTGGAAAAACACACCAGTCAGACTCCCTGGGGACGTTCTTTGTTTCTTTTTCCTTTCTAATTGCAGAATATCAAATGCTACATAATCCCATAGTATATGCAGTGTGCAATAATATGCATTAATAATAAGCAACCTGTACAGTGCTTGACATCTTTACTAATTAATCTCTCAGCACCCCTGTGGGCTAAGCATGGTTACTCTTGCAGAAGCTGAAAGGTTAAAAGAGCTACTGCAGGGTGGGAACAGCAGAGGACTGAGAGCTCCAGCCCTGCACCTTCCCCCTCGTGGCTTTACACACCACGGACTATCACACAGGGGTAACAGGTAAGCAAAGTGTGAAGTTTTTCATTTGACACTTCTTTGGAACAATAAGATGTTACTCATCATTTTGCCCTCTGGGAGAAAGATGACCCTGAAGTCAAATAAAAGACCCTAAAGTGACAACAAGCCATTCCCCTGCTCTATTCTATCATTAATATTGCACATTTGAATCAGGATATGAACCATCAGTGTTCACATCCCACCCCAAAGCCTGGAGACCTGCTCTGGATGGGATGCTCTGGGTTGTACCCAGTGTTAGAGAAGGTCTGAGCCCAGTTCTCAGGGCTGGCCAGGGGGTGGCTCTGCACCTTGCATCCTGCTGGGTGCATCTCCACGTGTCTTCAGATGTCTGTCAGTTGTGCTTGATGACAGATGGTGTTTGGTGGTCTTAGTCAAAACCCGATTGATGCGGGTAGACAAGTTCAAGATCGTATTCTATGGGTGCCATTTGTACTTCTGATTTGGTGTATCAAAGGTGATATTTAATATCACCACAATTGGAACAGCATAACTGAAATTTCCAACCAGAATGGTTTTACTCAAACTTTCCCTTCATACTTGTATTTGCAATAAAACCACCTGCCACAGAGCTGCTGCATACGGCCACTTGTCACCACCTGGGCTACCTGAGCAGGCCATGCAGCAGAACTGCAGCTCCGCACTGGCAGCTCCATGCCATCAAACCAACCCACATGCTGTAGTTTTGACCAGCTTCCATTTTCTGGCTGATTTTGAAGAGATTGGTGGGACTGAAGGACACCCCGTTCCTTCGGATAATCAGCCAAAATATGTGCAGCAGAGGCAGAATTAAGGTGAGTAATGCATTCTTTTTTTCTGTGCTGGAGCGGGACCTACTCTGTCTGGGAGCAGAAGGTAGTTATACCCTACTGCTAATGATGCCGAATCCATCCATCGTGGTCGCCTCCTTCCCTCTGGCATGCAGTAAGTAGAGGACGAGGAAGTTGGAGCAGATAAGCACTGCGAGGTCTCCAGTTGAGCAAAACACTGAAATACCAGCATTTCAGTCTTGCTGAATTCAGCAAGTTTGCACAAGGCCTCATACACACAGCATCAGCAAAATGCTACTTTATTAAGATAACCAGGCCTGAGGGAAAAAATATACAAAGTTCTTTCCCTTACTATATGTGTGTATTTCACTGATTACATGTGCAATCCCCCAGTGCCCTTTGGTTCTGCCTGTGCTCTCGTGCCCAGGCAACAGTGCCATGGCTCTGAGGACCCAACAGTTCTGGGCCTCATTTCATGTGAGATGGGCTGAGCTGTCCGAGCTCTGCTCCAATAACACAACTTCTGCACAAGGTTTTATCATCAGCTTTTTATTAATTCTTGCTCTGTTTCAAATAATAAGGCTTCTCATTTTCTAGCCCACATGTTGAGTATCTGATGGACAGCCAGTGTTTTTCTTAACTATAGCCCACCAAATCTATCCTCAGGGTTACACTGCTCCAGGCAGCAGCTGAATCCCAGGAATTAGCTTAATCTGTTACCTTTGGTTTCGTTTTCCACAAAACATCTGTAGAGGAGACAAATAAGGACAAAGCAATGCGGTGATCCAACCAGCCCACAAGCAAAACTAAAAATAACGTGGCAAACTGTTCTCACTGGGCAGTATAAATATTCCCTTCAGGTTAAAAATATATCTTGGAGGATATAGAACCCTTAAAAAACATAATAGATTCCAGACAATGACACTTCCTCCCAGCCAGCCCAGGAGCGGGTGTTTGCCAGTAAAGGATGTGCTCTGCTCTGCTGAGGAAGCGGCGGTGGCCATCTCACCATGGAGACTTCAGTCCTGGCTATAAAAAGATCAGCTTATCTCCTGGCAAATGTCCTTACATGGGGAGTAACAGCAGCAACAACAGCAAAGGGGGGCTGGCATTGAGGTGTTCTGTTTGAAATTGGCAGAGGCAATTTTACACATTTCTCTCTCTTCCATTGGACACAGCCAAGATTGGACTTTCCTACTGTGTTAGGCTCTGCCACATCTCTGGATGATCCAAAGAGAAAAACCACATGGGCTGGGGTGTCTGTCGCCTGCAATGAGGGACAGGCAGTGCTTAGGGAGAGGTAGAACTGGAGTGCCTGGTGCTGTTGCTGCAGGTGTCCCTGTTCACTGCAGGGAAGTTGCACTAGATGGCCTGTAAGTGTCCCTTCCAGCTCAAACAATTCTAGGATTCTATGATTAACCAAAAGGAAGCATCACTGCCCTTGGATTTATTTTTCAGAAAATACAGAAGAAAGGATGCCTTTTTTCTATATGTAATAATAATAAAGTAAAAAATAACAGAAATATACAGAGTGAATAATTTAGAAGCATTTGGGACTGTTGAAAATAATTTGGAAAGTGCTTTAAGCTAATTTCATAAACCACAACAGAGCTGTAGCGGGTAGGAACACTCTTGCATCTCATTTCACCATCTTTGAGCACTGGGTTTGTCAGTGTGATCTCTCTCTGCAGCCTGCTCTGCACAACATGGCAGCCCCATGGTGCCTACCCTACCAGCCCTCCCCACACGTGGGTCTTGCTGTCCTGTGCTGGCATCATCACACAGCCCTGGTGTTCATCTGGATGTGCTTTAAAGTCAGCTCAGTACCAGCACCTTCATTGGAGCATAAGGGAATGATTTCCGCCCCACATTTTCCTTTTGTCTCAGACTTTCCTGCACGCCCTGGCACTGATTTCCTCAAAACTCACTGGCTTGGATGCCCTAGTGACCAAAACTGGCTGCTGAGTTGGACTTTGGAATCAAAGGGACACAGTGCTGCTGAAGCTGGCAGGGCCCTCTGGGTCCATTGAGCCCAACCCTGCTCCAGCAGGGACATCCAGAGCAGGGTGCACCTCATTTGTGGGCTTCTGCAGAGCTCCAAGGAGGAGACCCCACAGCTCTAGGCGGCCTGTGCTCCATCACCTGCACTGCACAGAAATGCTCCCTGTGCCCAGAGGGAGGTTCCCTCTGTGTTCCTCCTGTGTTCCAATTTGTGCCCAGTGCCTCTTGTCCTGGTACTGGGCACCAGTGACAGAGTCTGGCTCTGTCCTCTGCTCACTCTGTTCATGCATCTCTGGACATGGATAGGATTACCAGAGCCTCCTCTTCTCCAGGAGCCGTGCAGTCCCAGCTCTCTCAGCCTTTCCCCATAGGAAAGGTGCTCCAGCCCCCTTATCCCTGTGGGTCGCTTCCAACTCAGGATATCCTGTTCTATTAAAATCCCAGCCCTTCCCCTGCTCACCTTGCCGTTGCCCCCGGCTCAGAATACTTCTGATAACTCTGGCTGCTTCCAGTAACTTCTGCAACAGCAGCACTTGCCCGCCTGTGAGTCCTGGAGAGCTGAGCACCTCCAGAGGGAGCATTTGCCCCATCGTAGAGCTGCCACCCAAAGCAAACCTCCTCTCTCAGCTCAGCTTTCAGTAGTTAATAACAAGCAAAACGAATCCTACTTTAGCTTGCAGTTGCCACTACAGTGATACACCAGTCTATACACGTTTTTCATACCAGTGATCTGCTGTTAATCTTCGAATGATATTTTACTACTCTAATTCCATCAAGTGTTACCCCTAGCTTCCTTTTTCAGATGGAATTGTGTTCCTGGCATTTTGTGATTTACAGGAATAACTTTTTCACATTTATTATATGACATTTTACAGCTTGGTCTTCAGTAGAAGCGCTGTTGTTTTTGTTCCTTCATTACTGCATGTTCATTTGAGGTGCAAAAAAAGAAGACAAAATCCAGCCTAAGTCCTTCTGCACCCTGAGCTTTTATTTCTGAAGCACAGAAGGCAAGTGAGCTGGACTTCTTCAGTTCTCTTTTTAGCAAGCTAGCTTAACTGAGGGAATGGTGGGAGTACTCACTTTCTAAAGAAGAGAAAGTTGGATGTTATACGGTAGGTCATCCTTTGCTATAGTAGCTGCTATCCAATAGAACATTAACAACAAAACTACAGAAACCAAGCTTTTGTACATTATTCCAAGACATATGGAAATTTTAATATGCTCTTTAATGTAGTAGAGAAAATACCTTGGCACAGCTGTCCAGAGAGCTGTGGGTGCCCCTTCCCCAGAGGCATGCAAGGCCAGGTTGGGTGGGTGCTGGGCAGCCTGAGCTGGTGGGGGGCAGCCAGCCCATGGCAGGAGTTGGGTGGGTGGGCTGTGAGGTCCCTTCCAGCAAACCATCCTTTGATGCTATGATTCTGTTCGGGAGATGTAGTGATCTGCAGTCAGCTCTGGGGGACTCGTGCAAGGCAGTGTCACACCATGTCACACCACTTGTAAGAGCTCTCTGACACTCCAAGAGAAAAATGCATTAAAATATCCCCGGGGTGTTGCTACAGAACAAACAGCAACCCTTCTTCCCTTCCTATTCCTGCAATCTGCACATTCACAGGTTTCTCTCGCTATCACAAAAAATCATAGATCTTTCTTATGGTTTCCAATTTTGTTTTGTAGTCTAACAGGAAGCGATATAAGGGGCTCTGAGCACCTGATGGAGCTGTAGGTGTCCCTGTTTGTTGCAGGGGAGTTGGACCAGATGGCCAAAGGTCCCTTGCAACTCAAGTATTTCTCCGATCCTATGATATCCTTCTTCAGATGCAGTTTGTTGTAGTTCAGAAATACCAACTACACAAATGTTCTACAAATGTTGGTACAGAAATTCTGAAGTTTCTTCCACTGTTTTTTGAAGAAATCCTGAAGTTCCTACAGAAAGACATCTCCAGGCAACTGGAAAAAACAATACAATCTTGTAACTGGAAGTCAAAATGCTGACCAAAACCTCAGGTCTGCCTCCATGGCTGCTGTCATCGTGTTTCTTAACTGCAATGGAAGCAGCACAGCTGTCCCTTCAGCAGGGCTAGGATCTACATAACTTAGGAAATGTACCTAATTATTAACTTATATTTGTACTGAAGCTGCTTCTGATAACATTGACATTGTTTTAAATCCTATTCTGATGACTTAGAAAATAGAAATCCCCATGGATTTGGACGCTTGTCCAGTAGGTGCACAGTGTGAGTAAATTATAACCTGCTGTCTCACCAGCGGTGCCTCTGCCCTGACCACCGCTCTGCAGCCCGTGCTGCACGCACCAATTTTCTGAACAAAGTGAATAAAGTGGCATAAGCCTCTCAGTGTGTTTCCACTGACTCCCATACTCAAATTAAACATGCAAATGAGAACATTAAAAGGGATGACTTATTCATGTTCTTAGGCAAAGCATACATATTAAATCAATGTACGTGTCTCAAAGAAGGCATTAAATGCTGACTCTTGGAAAGCATTGTGTAGGAAACTGTAGTACAAACTGTTCACTTAATATTTTTTATTGTTTAATATGAAACTTGGGAAGGCAGAGTGTATTGATTCTATCATCTTAAATATATGACAACTTATAGTAACTCCTCATTTCTGAATGTATATTTAATGAAGCACACAGCATTTAAAGCAGGCATTAAGAGTGTAAGTTCCATCCTTTTAACATTTTAGGAGTACATGTCAGGCTAACAACTGAGCAAGGGAACAGCTCCTCCAGCACAGCACGTCGGGCAGCAAGTTGTGGCTGCTGTGAAGCGGCGGCATGGGATTGCATTCACAGAGCTTCAGAAGTGCAGAAGAGAACATTTATAAGGGTGACAGTTAGACTGGCTTAAACTTGTGTCTTTTTTTCTGAATCCAGCTTTTTTTTTGTTCACTGTTCTGCTGAAAATTATTTGCAGACGCGCTTTAAGTTCTCCTTATTTCAGGAGGGAAGGCAGGAAAAGCCATCAGTCAGCAATATTTTCTGTGAAATCACAAGGCATGAACCAGAGGGCAGTGAGGCCCTGGCACAGCTGCCCAGAGAGCTGTGGGTGCCCCATCCCCACTGCTGCTCGGGTTGGGTGGGCACCAGGCAAGCTGAGCTGGTAGGGGGCAGCCAGCCAAAGGCAGGGCTTGCGTGGGTGAGCTGTGAGGTCCCTTCTAACCCAACCATCCTTTGATTCTATCATTCTGTTTCAGGGCTGTAGTGATCTGTATTTAGTGTCTCCACATTCCTATCAAGGAAAGGCAGAAAATATGTTGAGCTAACAAAGCCAACAGATAGCTCAAAGGTGGAGATAGGAAGAGTGGTTTCTGCACATTCAACTGCTGGAAAGCTTTTGCAGGGGAAAATTGAAGTGGTTGAACTGCATTTGTATATGGAGTGCAAAACTGCTGGGGTTAAGACTGGAAGAGACTCAAGTTACCTCGCCCCAGGTTAAAAGTTAGGAAAGGAAGATGCAAGAAGTGGGAAGAAAAAACAACAGTGTAACAAAGAGAGGAATCTGGAAAGCAAGGAGAAAACACAAGGGCACTAGTGGGAGGTAATGGTGGCAATGGGTTGATGGCTAGATTAGATGATCTTAGAGGTCTTTTCCAACCTTAATGCTTCTATGATTCCACAGGTGACCAGGCAAACACAAGGCAGTGAGATTACTGTACTCACCTGGGAGCTGAGTGAGGCCGGGTTCCTGCAGCACGGCCACTGTGTAAGTCTTTGCAGTGGGTATTGGAGCCAAAAGTGTTAGTGTGGGTATACAGGGGTTGGCAGGCACCTGGTGACATGGCCTCTCTTTCTTCCAGAGGAGGGAAGGCATATTGCAATATTGCTAGGCAGGCAATGGGACCAATGAGAGACCTCTTGTTCCTATACACAGGTCAGAAAAAAAACCCAGTATCAGTAATAAAGCTGAGGGTAGAATTGGTGCGGGAGCAAGGATGTCAGTAGGTCTGGACCACTGGGAGAATTTTCTAACAAGATATGTACAAAGCCGGATGGAGGCAGTGCTAATTTAGACAGAGTGAGGGTGTTAGGGAAGAGGTGGCTGCAGAAAATAGAGCCTTGATCAAGCAGATCGTAGTGGATTTTGATTAACCTGAATGGAAATATAAACACATCCGTGCTGTGTGTTCTGGGTTTTCATGTTTGGCTTTTTTAAATTTCAAAGCAACAAATCCAACTGAACTGATGAAGTTGGGGACTTTGTAGAGGAGATTCCTGAAGTCAAAGACATAAAAAAAATGTATTTCAAGTTTGCATTTCAGAAAGGAGAACAAGCTCACGGAGAAGAACTCCAGACCTAACTGATGACAGTCCACCTTGAGAAGGATATGAGGAGTACACACAGGGCCTGTAATGGAAAAAAAAGGGGGCTGATTAACGTGGAAAAGTACATCTTGCAGGTCAGCAAGTGTAGAGAGAAAGTGAGAACTGCCACAAGCTGAGCCGTGTTAGACCTAGCAAAGGAAATTAAAAACACGTTGTAAAATGTTCTCTAGCCATATAAATAAACAGAGAAAAAAATAATTTTGAGGCTGCTCTGCAGGTTGAGTGAGGATTAAAGATAACCTAGGCATGGGCCAAAAACTAAATGAAAACTGCTTTAGTTTTCAATAAGTGCTATGGCACATGGGGCAAAGATAGCATGGCTTGCGGAACAAGTGAGCATCTGAAGCAGAGACAGATATCAAATAGCTTTTCAGATGGAGAGGACATCTTCTATCCAAACCGTGAAAGGATCAGCACATGAACCAGCCAAGTCCACGCAGTTCACATAGTAGGTGCATTGACTCAATAACACACAACGAGAGAAGAACAAGAGTAGTTTCTGTATTGCAGAAAGTGTGAAAATTCTGATATAGCTAAATACCATTGGGTTGATTTCAACCAATGAAGAGGCAAACACAAAGCACCACTTAGCACAGTCTGACCAAAGGTAGTTCACACAACACTAACCTGATGTCTTTCTTAGCAGGAAAATCCCCTAACTTTTTCTTATTTTATTTTCATTAAAGCATTGCACATTATGTCTGTTTGGAAACTGTTAATTAAATGAGAATATATCCATTGTGGGTAAAGAATTGGCTAAAGTGGAAATGGCTGATAAATAATGGCGTAGAAAAAGGCTATTTAGGCAGCTACTGAAGATTTAAACTTGGAATCCACTTAACTATTCTTATTAGTGAGCTTAACACACAAGTATGCCCGTATTAACCGCATTTACCGCTGATAAAGACAGAAAAATCAGAATACAGTTCAGAAAACCTGAGATACTTAAAGGATCTTGAGAAGAAGAAAAGGATGGACTTCATGGAATGGCTTGGGTTGGAAGGGACTTCAGGGATCATCAAGTTCCAACCCCTGCCATAGGCAGGGCCACCAACCTCCAGATCTGGTACTAGATGAGGTTGCTCTGGGCCCCATCCAACCTGGCCTTGAACACCTCCAGGGATGGGGCATCCACAGCCTCTCTGGGCAGCCTGTTCCAGCACCTCACCCCTCTCTCTGTAAAGAACTTCCCCACGATGTCCAATCTAAACCTTCCCTCCTTAAGCTTAAAACCACTCCCCCTTGGCTATCTACCCTTGCAAAAAGTTGATTTCCCTCCTTTTTGTAATCCCTTTTCAAATACTCTAAGGCCGCTATAAGGTCTCCTTCTCTTCTTCAGGCAGAACAAGCCTGAAGCCATCTCCCTCAGCCTGTCCTTGTAGGGAAGATGCTCCAGCCCTCTGATCATCTTTGTGACCCTCCTCTGGACCCTCTCACACTGCTCCACATCTTTCCTGCATTGGTAACCCCAGACCTGGACACAGTACTCCAGATGGGGCCTCATGAGTAAAGTAGAGAGGAACAATCACCTCCCTGTTCCTGCTGGCCATCCCTCATAGAATCATAGAATCATAGAATCATAGAATCAATCATAGAATCATAGAATCATAGAATTGCTCAGGTTGGAAAAGACCTTAAAGATCATCAAGTCCAACCATGACCTAACCGTACTACCCTAACTCTCACGACCCTCCGCTAAATCATGTCCCTGAGCACCACATCCAAATGGTTTTAAAACACATCCAGGGATGGTGACTCAACCACCTCCCTGGGGAGCCTATTCCAGTGCTTAACAACCCTTTCTGTAAAGAAGTTTTTCCTGATATCCAATCTAAACTTACCCTGGCACAACTTATGGCCATTTCCCCTTGTCCTGTCACCAGTGAGAAGAGACCAGCCCCTCTCTTGTTGTAAGCACCTTTCGGATACTGGGAGAGATCAATAAGGTTTCCCCTCAGCCTCCTTTTCCCCAGCTTATCAGCCCCAGTTCCTCCAGTCTCTCCTTGCAGAGCATATTCTCCAAGCCTTTCCCAAGCCTTGTTGCCCTTCCGTGGACATGCTCCAGCATCACAATGTCCTTTCTGTACTGAAGTGGCCAAAACAGAACACAGTACAGTGAGGCCTCGCCAATCCCAAGTACAGAGGCGGGATGACTTCCCAAGTGCTGCTCACCACTCTATTCCTGATACAAGCCAGGATGCCATTGGCATTCTTGGCCACCTGGGCACACTGCTAGCTCATATTCAGCCAACTGTCCATCAGTACCCCAAGGTTCTATCAGGCAGCTTTCCAGCCACCCTTCCCCAAACCTGTAGGTTTGCCTGGGGTGCCTGTATGGTTGCCCTTCATCTGATGGAGCCCAGGATACCATTAACTTGTAGGATAGGGTCACGTATATTAAAAAAAAATGGCTTTTCCATAAGCTTGGAGTTAATCTTCTGACAGACAAAAGACCTGAGAAAACTTGTGTCTTTAAGGCAGGCAGCTGTGGTAAGGGAAAATGCAATTCTGGTGTTTGTAACCTTAGGCTTCCTCTGTAGTCAGTGGGGAGAAAGGGGGCACTGTGATTTCCCATTTTAACAGAGACGAATGACCTGTGTAAGAGACTTATCTTAAACCTCCCTAAACTTTAAATACCTCACTTAGCTTAGATGGACCTCCTTGAGAGATGCTGGCATGAAAGCCATGTTCTGCACCCCATTTTGTCTTGTAGTGCTGCTGACTTCTGTTTGAAGCAGTCTATGGGAAGTAAGCACAGCTATGAAAGTCAGACACCTCAAATTTCAATTATTTCGGAAAGGACAGTGTGTCTCAACTCTACCTTTTGCAGCCTGCCTTTTGAAACTGCTGCCTGCAGTGAGCTCAGCTACAGCAAAGTGCTGCTGTGGGCAGAGGCCTTCCTACAGCGATGTTCACTGGGTATCACCACAGATTCACAGTGGGAATTGCTGCCTCGTGCTCTGCCAATACTTGCAGCGACATCACCGGAGGATACAATGCTGGAGGTTGTATTTTTTTGTGCCATCTGTGAGCCTACTGGATTGCAGGATGACAAAGCCCGAGGTGCTGCTCTCAGCTCAAAGTCCACAGTTGGACACACAATGAAGATGGTGTCCCAGGTGCCTCAGGAGGTCATCCTTGGAGGTATTGTCCTGCGTATGGCTTGCAAAAATGCAAGATGCCAATGTGAAATTCCAGCAAAATGCTATTTCTCCTCTTGATTTTGGTTTATTTTTTTCTGCTCTGTGCATTACAGTGCTGCATTTCTCACCCAGACTGTTGCTAGGAGACACAACGTGCTTCAGCAGCATCACCTGGCTCCTGCATAGTGTGCTTGCACCTCCCATGCTCTATCAGAAACCTGACGGGAAACACTGCATTTCCTTATGCCTGCAGTGACTATAAGGAGCCATCCACGTGCCTGTGTAGGTGAGCGCACACTCTGCATGCTGCACAAGTCTTCATGCCAAAGTACAGAAGCAGTCGTTCCCCTGGCCATTGGGTTTGCTTCTGCTGACAGGTAGGGTGGAAATTACTCCATAGTATGGAAGAAAGCCACTCTCTATGTAGCTTTCCCAGGGAGAAGCAATCAACCAAGGGAAAGAGGATGCAAAGTGGGAGTGCCTCCAGCCTTTCCCTCGTGAAATAGGGCCCCTGCTTTCACTGGATGCTGCAGGGTGAGTTCAGGTATTAGGGAAAGGTGTGGCACACCCCCTGGCAGGGTGAAAGTCCCATGGGGAATGCTTTGGGAAGTGTGAATTCTGGCTGTTGCAATAGGGTTTCCTCTGCAAGCACCTGTGTGCACACCGTGTGATGAGGGGAGGGATTCTGTCACGCTCATCAGGCCCAGTGAGACCGACAGGGACAATTAGACACTGAGGGGAAAGATAAGGATCACTAATCAACTTGCAAATCATCTAATCAAACCACGCTCTTCACATCCCACTGTTCCAGTGGATTTATAACTGTAATTATCCTATTTAAATTTTTTCCCCAATCAATTCTGCATGAGTATTTATCTTTGTGCACTAAACATATTGTCCTCCATAGATCCGAGGACTTTTTTATAGTCGTGCTTCTCAAGCAGGAACCTTGCATGGCAGCTCTTAACCTTGATTCATGTACAGAGGCAGAATAGTGCTTCTGGGACACTGCTTTCGGCTGACATGCAGCATTTGATGGTACACAAACATATACTTTGCATTTATCTATAGAGTATTTTTATTAGGGATTCTGTAGGAAATCTGAATCTTAGTGGATGATGTAGCTGAACTATTAAAGATTTGCAGAATTTTTTTTAGAACAGTTTGATTCTCAGAGCAACTCACATCCTTACATCTTTGGTTTGACAGCTGGACTTGCCTCTTCACATCAGCTACACCCAATATATCACATATTGCAGGAAGAGCAGTCTCCTTAGGAAATACTTACATTCCCTAACATTATACATTTCAAGTGAAGTTTTTGAAGAGCTTTCTCCTTTCATAAAACCCCAGTAGAAGTGCAGCGGCCACTTTTATGCCTCTGGTAGTATTCTGAAATCTCTTTAGAGCCACTGACACCAAAAGTATCCAGGAGTCCTTGACTTGCATTCCCCAGATGGGAGTCCCTCCACATCCACATCCACAGCATGGTGGAAACAACCATATGGAAAGACCTTATCCCTCTTCCCTTCCACTCCTCAAGGGGAGAGTGTGTTGGGAATGTGCTTCACCAGTGAGGAGGTGCTAAGGGAGCTGAGACTCCCCAGCCTGAGAAGGGGAGGCTGTGAGGGATCCCATCCCGTGTCCATAAATACCTGAGAGGAGAGTGCAGAGAGAGCAAAGCCAGACTTGTTGCCCAGGGACAGGACAAGAGGCAGTGGGCACAAACTGGAGCACAGGAGGTTCCCTCTGAGCACCAGGAGCGCATCTGTGCAGTGCAGGTAATGGAGCACAGGCAGCCTGGAGGATGTGTGATCACCTTCATGGAGCTCTTCAGAAGTCCCCAGATGCAGTGCTGGGCACCCTGCTCTGGGTGTCCCTGCGGGAGCAAGGCTGGGCCCGATGCACCCGGAGGGCCGTCTAACCCCAACCTCTCTGTGATTCTGTGTAAAGCTGCAGCTTCTGGCTCAGATCTCTTCCAATAGGCTCTTTTAGATCTCTCGAGCTGTCAAATCAAATTCTTGGCAAGAAATTCAGAAGCTTCAAGGTCAAAAAAGTGATGGGACCCACTGCATTTGTGAATTATCCATGGAGGAAAATGTAGTCTTGTCCATGGTACCAAGCCAACGTGCTAAAGACAAAAATAAAATTAAAAAAATATTTGTATAAGTAAAACTTACCCTAAATAATATTAATGACAGTGCTATTATCGGGATTGCAGAGTGTGTAAAGCCAGGGAAAATTTTAGTCATCTTAAAGCATAAATCTTTGGAGCAGGAAAAGGGATAGACCTTTGCCAGCTGTAAAAGAAACTGCATCTTCATGCTGCACTACTCAACTTGCTGTGGCAAATCCCACCAGATAAACCCTTTTACTGACCTAGGAATTTCAATCCCCTGCCATGGATTCCTCCATTGCAGTGAGAAGCAAAGCAGGGCTCATCACAGCAAGTGTATGTCACTCAGGAAATTGGAGAGCTTCAGTAAAAAGGAAACAAATCCCACCTCCTAAATCAAGAAGAATTTGTGGCCATTGATGCTTTCCATATGTGGTGATGCTGTGTGCTGAGCCAACAACATCTCTACATCTGCAGTCTCAGAGCTTAGAGGTGGCTGTAACATATCAAGTTCAGCCCTATGTTGCTACTGGAATAACAGACTTCAACCAGTTGCCAAAATTAAAAATAAAACAAGCCTCCTCTCTAAAATGTATTTATATATTTCAAATGGGAGGGGGAGATGACAAACCGTTGGTAAAAGCAGCAATTCATTGAATAAATAAATAAATAAGCTACCTAAATTCCAGAAGAAGCGTTGAATGACATTTATTGAAACTGAAGCAGTTCCTTCAGTCATACATACAGCACATTTAAGGCAGTTCTGGGAAAGTTCAGGGAAAGTTGACCGGGAAGGAAAAGATCCCCAAAGAGATGCACAAGAGAAGAGAGCACCTTTCCAAGCCTGGCTTTATTGCTTGGTTTGGAGTTAATCCAGACTGGCTCCAGTAGAACAGTTTTTTCTGTCTGGGCTCCTCTGCCACAGTTTTACAAGCAGTGTGCTCAGAATTATAAAATAAATGTGCAGCTAAACAGCCCAGAGCTCTTGTTCTGGAGCAGCACAGCTCCCTGCTCCATAGGTTTTGTCGTGTCTGGATACGGCTGGCAGAGGCAGATCTACACAGCAGACAAGACTGGCCAGAAGGTATAGGAAATTTTTCACTCAGAGGGCAGTGAGGCCCTGGCACAGCTGCCCAGAGAGCTGTGGATGCCCCATCCCCACAGCCGCTCAAGGCCAGGCTGGGGGGACCCTGAGCTGTTGGGGGGCAGCCAGCAAATGGCAGGAGGTGGGGTGGATGGGCTCTGAGGTCCCTTCCAACCCAACTGTCCTGCGATTCTGTGATTCTGATTCAATGATACTACGATTCCATGATTCTATGAAGCGCTGATTTCGGGGCTGTGCCATCCAAACATCCCCACTGCACTCTCCAGGGTCAGCCATGGGATGCTGGGCACACTGTGCCCTGCTGCTCATCAGCAGCTACATCATATCAAGCTCCTGGGCTGACAATGGGGCTATTAAATCTGCTCAGCAGTAACGTTTTGTAACTCTGGCCAGATGCAAGAGTAACAGCCTTTGCTCATCTCTCTGCACCAGTTGGAAATACATCCTCCAGGTCCCGGCTGTCAGTGAGTTTGGCCAAGCTTTTCCCTAGCAGAACTGCTGTGGCCCCTCCTTGATGACTGCAGCAGGAAAACTGCGTGCAAGCTGGAAAGCATCAAAACTTCTGACACTTCCAAACTTTGAAAGCAAAACAATGAAATGAGTAAAAGTGGAAATCCTGGACTGATGAGAACACTGGGAAGCCAAATATATTGCAGAAATGGATGCTTATAGCTCTGTGCTGAAGCAGAAGATACAACACCACATTTAAAATGTGTGATAAATTATCTACAGTGAGCCTCCATAGCACTACACCAATAAATCAGAGTTACATTTAATGGGACACTGGTGTGAAGGCAATATTGGGATTCAGATACAGAAAAAGCTAAGATGACAGTAGGGGATTACATTTCCACTCATGGTGCATTAATCAGTGATTTGGATATCCTGCATGCCAATAGGCCCCTGAGCTATTCATACATCAGAACACTGAACACTGAACACAGGGCTGCATATGTCTCTCCAAAAGTAATGCCTCCTATTTATTTCCCATCCACTATGTTAGTGGATGTATATAGTGGAAACTACAACAGATACAATAAGCACAGTAACTCTGTTTGGTAGAGCAAGTTCTCAACTACAAAAAACACTATTTTTCAACCACCATTAGGTCTGCATTTTTGCCAGTGATGAACAGGAGCCTGCAGTTCACACTCGGTAACAATCTGCACCAGTGGAGTGACCCACTGACTGTTGCCACTGCTGAAACGCACCACTCACTGCCTCACTGTGCTCACACCACTGCCTCACTGCGCTCACACCCGCTGCTTGTTCTCCATAAATGCTCACAGGTGTCGATGGATGTCAGCGGGTGCCATTTCTTTGCATGGAGGAGTTCACTGATACACCTTTTCTTCATACACACCATTGTGTCAGAGAGCCCCTCTGCTGCCATCAGTCACACAGCAATGTGCAATGGGATACTGATGGGAAGGTTCAGCCTCTACTTCCATACTACCAACAACTGCCTCTGAAGTCATGGGCAAACATCATATAATAGGAGGCATTGCTTTTGGAGCAGCCCTCATAAAACATATAATGTAGTTAATATATATACATAATAAAACATCTTAGTTTCTAATATTTTTTATTAAAACACAAAAAAGAGAGCAAGAAAACTCAAAACTAGTGGGATATGTGATTCTGTTTGGTGAAACAAATGCCTCAGGCTGGTTCTGGCAGTGGCTGCAATTTTCAATGAGTTCTCAGGATGTTCATCAAAGATATTTGATGAAATTTTATTTTTCCTGTGCTTCACCCTTGAAAACAGTTGTTCACAAATGCATGTACTGCCAAAAATCCATGACATGAGTGAGGCATTACTGTGAATGAGGGATATGTCTCTCTGCTAGGATAGGGCTTATAACAGTAAAGAGACATGGGCAGATTCTTGAGTTGAATGTCTGATTGCAACTCCATACACTCCATTTGAAAATTTGCAGGTAATGTACAGTTACTGCTAGTAAATGCCAAGTTCTGCAAGATGCTTCTTTTGTGTTGTTACATAAAGATGTAAAGCATTTTTAAAACTCTGCTATTGTAAAGGGAGTGTTATAGACGATAGGAATTTAGGACTTGACTTCATTAGGAAGTGAAAGTCAGCCCTAATTCATTCATCCCAATAACTCAGCTTCTAGCAATAAACAGGGTTGCCACTTCTGTAGAGAAGTGGCTGGGTGTACAGACCCAAAGAGAGATGTCTGCCACTGTGTGCATGCTGTACCTCAGCCATTCCAGCACAAGCCTGTGTCTGTGCAGCAATTAAGGAATGTGAATTGGCACTGGCCATCTCTCACATCTCTCGGCTTTTCTGCAGCTTTCCCTTGTTGCTCAGCCATTTCCCACTGCCAGACAAGTAGGCAAGCTGGGTGCTGTGGCACGGAACTACAACCTGCCCACAGGCTGGGGCCATGTGAGATGGAGCGGGCCCACAAGCAGCAGTGACTCCAGAAGCTGCAGTGTATTATTAGCCCTGTCAGTATTATAGCAGGATGTGTGTTTCTACGTCATGCTGCAATGCTTCACTCACAGATGCCCCCACCACCATTACCCTGGAGCCAGGCTTTTTTTTCTGTATGGAAGGAATGATGTATGCTTCTTATTTTGCTTGTAGGGATGGGGCGAAACCAGGAGTAGGTGCACACATACAGATGCTGCCGTGCTGCTTCCAGTTCTCTGAATTACTTCTTTTCCTTCTTTTTCTTTTTCAAGCAAGCCCTCTGATCTCTCTTTGCCTTTTGCTCCAGCAGTGTCAGCACCAAGATTCCCTGGTTGTTATTTATACGGA
Source organism: Centrocercus urophasianus (assembly GCF_019232065.1). NCBI lineage: Eukaryota > Metazoa > Chordata > Aves > Galliformes > Phasianidae > Centrocercus > Centrocercus urophasianus. The sequence continues at coordinate 8,565,179 of NW_024884142.1, read as the reverse complement.
GCCCAAAAGCCTGGGGTGTATTTCCAGCCCTGCAGCAGCTGATGGCCTGCAGCCAGCCTTGGAGCTCCATTCCAAGCTGAAGCTGCTGTGTGCAGCTGCACGGCCTGTGCAAAGCACAGCTATGTCAAAAGCTTGAGAATGACTCCACTGTTTGTGGGTTTTGGCTATGTTGACTTATTTGTAGTTTAGCAATAAAGTATATAAATACATAGAAGCATAAATTGTACTGGAAGGAAATCTGCGTGAAACAGAAGGTGACATAACGAGTTGAGTATCTGTGTAATACAGCAGTGAAATCAGACTGATGCTATGGCCTAGAAAGCTGGTCTTTATTCTTTGGAGAAGTCAAAGCTCCTCTTGATTTAAAACGTGCAGTGCATATCCATATCTGTGCTTTAAAAGCAATAATATATGGCTGCATAAAGGAATTTTTTAGTGGTTTGCAAAAATGTGCACTGTTTCAGCAGCTCAGTGCTATGGGAGAAAGGTATGCTTATGACACTGCCTGCGTTTGGCATCTAACCCAAATATGATCCAAATAATGGAAATTAGGAGCCTGGCTGTATTGCAGAAGTTGAGCAAATTGAAATGGGAGGACTGGGGGGCCCTTTCTGAGCTGAGAGCTGTTCCCAACGTCAAAGTTTGGTGCCTCCACTGCAGAAGCCCAAGCAGCAAGGCAGTACAAGTGAATTTGGACAGTCACACCACTGAGATCCTAAAGTCACCTGATATGACGTGAGGATGGCACTGCCTTGTCAGCCTCCTGCCATCCGTGTACACTGCCAGGTTTTCCCCAGCACTGGGACAGTGATGGCTGTCACTTCTTCTTATAGCCATGGATGCCTTCTCCATACAGCAACATCTGGGAAAAGAGCACAAGCAATAAGAGAAAGTTATGCAAAGTGTCATCAGCTGTTCCCAAAGGGTTGAAGAGTGAAAATCCGGAGTCAAGTGATGATTGTCTCCTTCAGATGTTTCACATTATGTGTTTAGGGTCTAAAAGCTACTGATAAAAGTGACCAGGAGACACAGCAGTAGAGGACAGGAAGTGTGGACAGAAAAGATAAACTGGTTGGGTGTGTGTGTGTCACCAATGGCAGATCCCGGCCAGATCACCCGGCACTGACCAACGTGATTGTATCTCCAGAGACCTTCAGGCTCAGAATCTCACCTCTCTTCTTCTGGGGGTTGGTCTTGATGATCTCTAGAGGTCCCTTCCAACCCCTACAATTCTGTGATTCTGTGATTCTAGGCATGATCAACCAGGACTGAATGAAATCAGTCATTAATGTCATGATTCATTAATTGACAGTTGGAGAAAAAAGAAAACTAAAAAAAAAGGACAAACTTATTTTTCTGTATCTTTGTGCCTCAGATGAAGACTAAGAAAAACTGTTTGCATTTTCTGATTCTAGTGGGAGGAAGGGCCTTTGTGACACTTTTATGAGCGAGGATAGGAGAATATTTAAGCTGTGTATCAGCCGTTTCTTGAGTCCTGCTTTTTAATGCAAGATATTCTCAGGAAGTGATGGTTGAGAGCTGTGAGAACTGCAACTAGTTATTAAATATACATATGCACATTAATAGTTAATTTTGCTTCTCCCCAGTCTCCTCACATATTACTTCAGCTTCCCAAATGATGAAGCCTTTGGAGCAGGGAAGCCATAACAGCGTTTCAGTGTTGGTCTGGAAAGTGCCCAACAAACCCAGAGAGAAGCTCCAGAGCAGCTCTGGCAACATGGGAATTCTAGCACCCATCTCCGCCGGTGGCAGCAGGTGCTAAGCCCAGGAGCATAGGTGCCACCTCTTTTTAGAGCCATCACATATCTGTGTGTGATTGATGCTTTCCCTCAATGGTTGTGTCTTGTCCAAAGGGAGATGAAAATGCAGCACTGCAGGGTTCAGACTCCTTGGTCTGGCTGCAGGTCTCTGATCCAACTGCCAGGCTGGAGATTCTCTGCTGCCCAGCAGAGTGCACTTTTTCCATCTCAAGGATAATTCCGAGCCACACTGTTTTGTTTCCCAGTGTGCAGTTACAGAGCTGCTCAGCCAGGTATGTTTTCCTGTGTGGGTGGACGTAATCTATGCCTTTGCCAGCACCTTCTTAACTCTTTTGAAGCTAAGGGTCACATAGGAGTTTTCTGTTGCTGTCCACCTATGCTTCAAAGTTACTTGAAGCTGGCTTTGTGAATGGATTATTTTAACATGCCTTATTATATACTCTTGAAAGAACCTTCTGCAAGTTTATAAATCACTCAGTTAATTAATCAACAGCATGGCATTTTTTTTCCTCATTGATCTGTGAGTAAATAAGTGGAAAGTGATTTTCACCTTAGATGTTAGTTCTGCAACAGTATTCATCTTGTCTGCAGACCCATGTTTGCCAGGCAGATGGGTGCACGGGGCTACAGAAGAGAAGCAAATATAGATGCTTTCTTGCTACCTTACCAAAGCACAAGAGATGGCAGGCCAGTGGACCAGGCACCTCTGAAGGTCCCTTCCAGAAGAACTGTTCTATTCTAAATGCCAAGAATTATCATCCTGAAATTTGCAAACACATGTGCCAGCCCCTAAACGTCAGGTAACCCGCCCTATTCCTTTAGAAATGGAACTGTGGGGTTTGATTTGCGTCTTCATATTTCAAACTTCTTGTCCTTCTATGCTTGTATGGCAGAACTGTGGTACCAACAGAATTCCTTGCCTGTAGTCTCTGATGACAAAGTTCTCATCCTACATACGTTTCCCATTCCCATTCCCAGTCTTTGCAGCAGTCCTCCTCTCTACCCCCATCCCCTGGTGTGCTCCTCTGTTCGCTCCAAGTCTCTTTGTAACCTCAAAGTGGGGAGAATGCCATGGGCTTCCTTGTTTCACCTTCACTGGTCGGTCAGGTTTGACTTTTTGACAGGTTGAAGCGTATGTTCTTTTCAGCATTTTAGTTTGAAGAGTTTTTCATTGTGGATTTTGAAAAGACACATTTCACACAAGATTTTTTCTTAAGCTTTTGTTATCACTTCTTCTTTTCTGTATCAGAAAACATACAACAAAGGGAAAACCATTCCCCTGCCACCACTGGCCAGCTCATTTATTCAAACCCTCACATATCTACCTCTGCCTTATCTCCTCTCCCCACTTCCCCACCTCCTGAGACGGAAATGCTGATCAGATGGGTTCACTCATCTGGGTTGAACTTTGCAGGGCTTCTCCCAATTTGGAGATCAGCTCCAGTCCCAGTAAAGTGCTATGAGCTACAAGGAAAAAAACAACCCGTCAACAAAATGTAGGCAAGACCGCAAAGTACAGTGTGTCTGTAGGAGGAATATATTCTTAGGCTGGGGAAATACTGACTTTTCACAACATTGAAGCAGGTAATCTGGAGGAGGATGGAATTTTCTTCCTAGCACTCCCTAGTACAAATAAACAGTGCTGAGAAAACAAACTTGTTTAGGTGAGAGAGGGCTGAATTAAACAGCGGTATCCATTTGTGGTCACCTAAAGCTGCTTCTGTGCAGATCGCTTATCTTTGTTTACTGTTGTAAATTGCCTAAATGGTGTGAGCAATGCTGGGGATGGGTGGATGCTGTTTACGCCTTTGTCTGAGATTGCTTGCCCTTGTCATACAGACATGGATAAGATGAAAACAAGATTCCTAGCATGAATGTAAGAGCTCCCTTTTCTTCCTTTCAAAAGACTGTGTAGCACACTTAGAGTACATTAGGATTTACAACCATTAGAATTACTTAAATGATTCCTTCACTAACTTGAATATACTCTTGAATTAGCTTATAGTGTCTTACTTGCATGGCTAAGATGAGAAAAATGGAATAAGTATTGGGAAAGAACCACTAATCTGGGCATGTGGTGTTTTTACCACACATTATTTTCATGTGAGAAAATAAGCATCTATTCAGCTATCATCAAAAAGCTCAAAGAAAACAAAACCGAAATCCCTAGGTGAAATCAAGCCCCAAACCCACGTTCTGTGAGGCCACATGAATTCACTCAGAATGTTCAGAGTGTGATCAGACCACTGCACAGAAGTGACTGTTACACAGGTAAGTGCAGGCTTTTCCTCACGGTGTGGGTGGGATCCCACGAGTTCTCTACACTCCGCAGATCTGCACCCCTCCTTCCCAGTTTCCAGGACTCTTCTGAGGAGAGCTTACTTGAAGAGGTGCTGCAGGCAGGTAGCGTGGAGAGGGAAGTAGAGCTCATTATTTTTAAGCCTCTGTAGCCAACATGAAATGTTTTCAGTTAACCTGTGCGCAGGTCAACACAAGAAGAGGGGACATTAGAAACATCCATTAATTAGAAGCTTTTAATGTACCGGTAGTAAAGGAGGAGGGAAAAACTGAATAAACAAAGACAACAGGGAAAGAAATCCTTGATGCAATAGTAAGCAATCACTGCAGAAGGATGTGCTGTGGGATTACACACTGATCTGACTAAGGGAACTCGTGGTGTGTGGATCTACAGATCCATCTGTGAGTGGTGACAAGGATGCTTCAGTTTCCCAAGGGTGAGCAAAGGCTAAATACATTCAGCTCTGATAATTGCTACAGTATACAAACACACCCCTAGCCCAAGTCAGTGGCCAAGGGCATGGTGCAAAAGCCACTGAAATGAGTGAAAATTTTTTCATTGTTTTTTCCTAAAGGGCTCTGGATGGGATCTTACTGAACAACCAAATGGTTTTATATTTAAAACCAGGAAAACAACTATTTACGATGAATACTTTTAATGGCTTTAGAAGACAAGCAGGTGGACAATTTTCAATCACAATTAAATCACTGTCCTCAAGTAGTAACTGTGCTGTTTAAAAACTAGAGTCGTAAGATGAAGTATGCCAATAAACTGGAAAAGAATGTGACTCATCCCTAATTCTCCTCTTGTCATCCTTATTGCAAAGAATGACTTAAAAATTCATATCAGTGTTTTTCTTCTGATTATAACACTCAATCCCTCTGTTACTGCAAAATGCATCCCCCTTAAGTTATACCATTAAACCAGGACTGGGCTTGAATTCACTGTACTAAAACGAATCCTCACAGAGTCTCAGTTACATCTCAGCTCTGGTCAGAGCATGTCTGCTGTGCTTGCAGAACTGACATCCAAACCAAAGACTTTGCAGGTGCAAAGCTTTTCCCTGCTACCTACAGGTTTTAAGGATAATGTGTAGGGGTAAGGGAAAGAGGAACCATCATGGCTCTGCCCCCTTTCCATAGTGTATTTAACATCCCCACCACAAATACCCCAGCGTGCAGATGAGCTCAAAACACCGTTGAACCTTGCTGAGGCATAATATAAGTCACAGGTTCTCCCCAAGCTGGTGTGAAGCTGTTTGCGTCCAGTGGCACACTGCAATTTACAGGCTTAATCAAGCTATGAATAGTAATGGGGATCTTTTCTTTCTTCAGAGAGGACAGATAAAACAGATGGTGAGAAAAGGAGAGCAAAAGCCGTTGGGGAAATGAGATTGTAAGCCAAAGCAAAACTATGCCTCTATTTTATTATGTTTTTCATTATTGTCATAATAGGGGTCATAACTGCTTTTTATAGCCCTTCTCTTTAAAAAGTAATCCTAGAAACTTTATTGAATTTTTCACTGTTCTTTTTTTTTTTTTAAGCTAGAGCAAAAAGTTTGTACTTTTAAGCTCTCATTGTAAGCTCTCCAACCCCGCATAAGCACATACAATAACAACTTTTATAAAAGTTGCATATAAAGGTTAAGAATAGAAAATTGACAAAGAGTTGTGGTTTTTATTTCTTTTTCCAGGACCATGCGTAGGTCATTTCTTTTTCCAGGTACATTTCTTTTTCCAGGACCATGTGTAGGTCAGAAGGATACCTACCAAACCTTTGTCACCTTGAACATGCTTGTCAGCATTGAAGAGTGCTGCATCCAGGGGAAGGTGCTCCTACCAGTTCTTCTGGGTTCTCATGAACTCTGCCGTGTTCTCCTCTTGGCAGAGGCAGCTTGGGAAGTTCAGATTAGAGTCCAAAGCTTGGGAGCGTTCTGAAAACAGAAGTTTGCATTCTGCTGGCTTCTATTTCACCTGGATTTGTCTGTCCTTCACCTCAGTGTATTCTAATGTAGAATGAAGTATCATGTTTTAGAACAAACAGTGGAAAACTGCTGTGGGTCCATGCATGGTGGCCTCTTGGAAAGCACGATGGAATGAAATATCATAGGAAAAGGTGCAGGTCTTCTCTGAAATTCCTACTTTTTCAAACCAGAAAACAAGCTGGTGGTTCCTTGCCGTAACTTGGTTCAGTATCTTTTCACAAATTTTCTCCTGCTACCACATAACATCTTACATGATTTCATTTAAACTAGTCTGAAGTGACCATTAAGGATAGCAAAAGATAGATATCTTCTGTTTGGCAAAACAGTGTTTGAAAAAGAAGGAAAACCAAACTCTGTTAATCACAAAGCTTATGTTGGGTTTGTCTGCTAAGATTAGGCCTGAGAAGAATGACTTCTCAGGTTGCATTCTCATGCTGCTGGCTTTGTAGCATGTTGTGGGATATTAATGATTGTTTGCTTAACAAGAACTCTGAATGTGGTATCTCTTCTGAAATGTAATTTAACTTGGAGCTCCACTAGTGTGTAACTAATTCGAAAAGCTTCTGGAGCTGAAACATAAATTACTGGAAGATGGGTAAAAGCATGTCAGTCTGCTTAGTATGCAGGTCTTGTTCTGAAACTCTGCTGTGTTGTGACTCAATAACCAGGCTGATCACCAGTTGATCACCATCGCTCCACTTATCTCAGCAGTGGCTTCTCTGGCACCTGGAGAATGGTTCGAGCATCATGGTTCTTCTCTTTTTTTGTTTTTATTTTTGTTTCTTGTCTGATCCATTCTAGATATTTAGAGAGATTTTTTTTTAAATTGTGCTTAAGACACCATCTCATGACACTATGTGCTGAAAATAAAGTTTCTGCTGCATCAGGTTAGATATTAGGAAAAAATTCTTCTCCAAAAGAGTGGTCAGGAGCTGGAACAGACTGCCCAGGGAGCTGGGGGAGTCACTGTCCCAGGAGGTCTTCAAGAAACATTGTACTGAGGGACGTGGTTTAGTGGGGAATATAGGTGATATGTTGGACTGCATAATCTCAAAGGTCTTTTCCAACCTTAGTGATTCTATTCTATACGTGATGGGAGAGAAAAAGAAATGCTTTACAGGCCCTATTGCAAACTCTGTGCCAAGACTGCTTGTTATTATTAAAGGGTGGTGACACACTGGAACAGGTTGCCCAAGGAGGTTGTGGATGCCCCATCCCTGGAGGCATTCAAGGCCAGGCTGGATGTGGCTCTGGGCAGCCTGGTCTGCTGGTTGGTGACCCTGCACATAGCAGGGGGTTGAAACTGGATGATCATTGTGGTCCTTTTCAACCCAGGCCATTCTATCATAATTTTTCTGCAGGAACAATGACCACTGAATTTTTTTAGTTATGGATTACGTCCACCAGTGATTTCATGTCTGCTATACATTATGTTACATGTGGCAAGTTTTCAGCCCTGGCAGTCATAATTCTTGATGCTAATAGCTGAATGCTGGACAAAATATGCCTACAACAGATATCTATAGAGAACAATCCCAAAACTTAATTTTTGAGTACTTAATTACTTACATGGTGAAATATGCCCCATGAACAGCATAAAAAAACCCTTCAAACCCTACTATGGCTTTGCAAAATATAATGGACATATTACTTTGTTTCCTTGGTTTTGCTGCTTTCTGCACTTCTCCATCTCTTACATCCCTGCCTCCCACTGCCCATGTATATTTATTTCTTTGCTGTCCAGCATTAATCAGCAGAGGAGAGGTGTGATGCAATGTGCATTTATTGCATGTGTGCAGATGTGCATCCTGTTGGGTTTGGATTCCTCATCATGAGCAGCTGTTCCCAGCAGTGTTATTCACAGCCCCTTCAAGAATCCCAGCTCCACAAGGTGGCTCTCGATTACTTTGAAATTGCCACTGTGTTTGTAGATGAACTGCATCTCCAGAGCTCCACAGATGCACAGTGATATAGTGGAAAGCGAGATTTCCTTTAGCATGCTGCATATTCTTCTTTCAGTAAAGCTGGAAACGATGCAAAATCTAATACACTTAAAAGTATTAAAATGTTTCGTGTTAGCTATTTAATAAAATCTGAAATAGGAGAAAACAAAGGCATTGTACATGCCTGTGATGTACGATGGAACATTCGAACACTCACTGCTTACTCTGTGCCTTCGTGGCTGCTAAGACCACTTTAGAAGTGGCCTACCCCTGCCCTGTTGCTCTGTAGAATGAGATGAACACAGTCACCCATTTAGGGGGAAGGGGGTGTGTGAAATCTCTACTGGTATGGACAGAAAGAAGGCAGGTGCTCCTCAGGAAAGACAACTTGCCTTTGAAGGCTGGGACCCACAGTGAGATCTTTCCTTCCTTCCAGACAGGACTCTGGAATTCCCAAGGCAGACCTCACAGCTAAGTTCACAACTGACCACAATTTAGCATGGCTTCGGATCACATGAGGTGGCTGAACCTGAAGAGCTTTGCTTCTTAGATCAGCTCATGCAAACATGAAGCCCTTCCCTAAGGTGTGCATCTCCAAGGCAGATGGTTTGATGGCTGCAGATAAACATCAGCTCTCCTTTGTGTGGGGTCACATATAAAGCTGGAGCAAACCCATGGCCCTGCAAAGTAACTCTGTGAGATGGGCTGGGCTGCATCTGAGTAGGTAGAACTTCATACTCAGCACATGACTGGATATGTCTGCCCTCACTTGTGTTAGTAGTATTGCTGCTTTCACCAGTCAAAAATTCAACTTCATGCTGCTCACATCCTAAGTACAGCACAAGAAAACCTGAGTAATCTCTGAAAAAAAATGTTACGTGCTTTCTGTTGTTTGGGACATTCAAGGTCACATTTTCAGGTTTTCCACATCAGGGCTAGAAACACATTTTAAAAATAACATTTGAAAGCTGAAGCTGTACAATAAACACTAAATATCACAAGGCAATTCTGGGTGTGCCTGAGCAGTAATGTTAAAATCATTCTTCTTGTCTCTTCCTTCAAAGCTCCACTCAGCTCAGCCCCTCCCTGGTTATCCTCCCTGCCAGGCTGCCTGCAACCTCTACACTCCATCAGCGTTCCCACCTTTGTCCATTCCTGTGTTTGCTTCTTGCACAACTGCTCTCCCCACAGCTTTGTCTCTGCTGCATTTCTGCTTAGCACAGCTTTTCCCCTTGACCCTTTTATATTGTGATCACTTTTAGAGATTGGTTAGACTAAATCCATACAGTTCAGATAAAAGCACCTCTGTCTTGTTTTTCTAATTTCCCTATGTTTTCTGTTTCCTTTTTTGAAGGTACAAAAACCAAATTGCGTGTGCTAATAACAGTGTATATCTGCTATAAACGAGAATCTGGTAGATGTGCCCAGTGTAAATCTTTACAATCTTTAGAGCAGCCGGGGTTGTGTTTCTGCTCCAGCTCTTTGTAGTAGGTGTCTGATAATGGGTAAAGTCTATATAGGACTCCTGGGAGAATCTGTGATGCAGAATTTTTATCCTGGAGCCAATAAAATTTCATAAGCAATATCCTGAAGGATAGGCCAAAGGACACGTCTTTCGGTTCAAGATGTATTTTTTGTGCCTTCACATACAGAAACTCTGCACTCGAGAGCCAGAAATGTGGTATCAGCAGTGGAATCCAGTTCATTAAAAATTCAATTCAATGGAAACAACAGGACATATTATTTATCTAAGCCTTGAATCAATCTGACTACTATGCATAATGATTTTAATTAGAAAAGTGAGCTGAAGCAGGAAGACAGTCTGTCTCCTGGCTTTGAAATTATCATATGCCTATCTGTATGCTTGGGTAACTTGTAATTAGGGACAAAGGTTACACATAATTTTATATGCTGAAAAACCGGTTTTAAGCATGTCATCTCAAAAAAAAAAATATTAAGAAATAGATATAAGTCTTGCTACCCCTATTACACTTTGAATTTTTGCTACCAGATTACTAGTTAGTTGATGGTCTTAGAAAATACTAATGGAAGATTTGCACCCATATAAAGCCTGAATACGTAACTAGAACCACCAACACTAGTCTTTGTACAGCTTTTTGTCTGAAGTTTGGTAGCTTTTCATATCTTTACCTCACCTGCATGGAAAACACAGCTCAGAAAAGCTGAGCAGGCTGTCCAAAAGCACAGAACCAGTGCTTACCCACTTAAAAACTTCACTAGGCTGTCAAATCAGTATGCTCAGAATTTCACTAATATCGGTCCCCATGCAGTCCCTCAAACTTTTCTTCTTTTGTTCTCTTCAGCTCCTACCACTGACAATGAAGTGCTCTGGTTTTGATGAATTAGCAGTGTTCTGTCACTATGCTTCCTTCAACACTGCTTTGCCCAGGTGTAATTAGCAAGCAGAAGTCCTACCGCTGAGGCCCTGCCTCAACCAAGCAGTCATTCCTTGCTTAATTTTAGCGACTTCTTTGGTTGAGTTAAATCCATGGAGCGGCCTGCTCATTCACACAGTGACTCCAAACCCAAGCCCAGCTCCTAGCAGGAGGAAGGCCACCTCTTCTAACCAGGACACAGCCCTTCCTGGTTTACCATATACAGAGCTGCTCTGCTTTTTTTTTTCAAGACGGCATTTCATCTTAGAAACTCATTACAAAAAGATCAAACTCTATCACACGAAAAGGTCTTGCTTTCCCAGAACTGTATTTTCGCAAACAAAAATTATGGAAATTAATATAACAAGTAGGATCTGTTTCATCAGAGTGTTAGCCGCATTTCTGTGAGGCTGACGATCACCCTTTTACCATGTCAGGAATTATATGCATAATTCCCTCTAATGGGTGTTACAAATGTTCATCCCACACTGAAAAAAGATCACAGTTGGTATGAGTAATAACTTTTTTTCATGAACATAAACAGTTCCCCTCTAGCTCTGTACACATCCTCCAACATCAATGTAACCACAGCTGTCAAGGGAGCCTCACCTCTTTCCGTGTATATTTTAGCTTTAATTTTTTCCCATGCTTTCACTCAGTGGAATTTTTTTTTTTTTTTTTTAAAGGGGTCTAAACCTAAACCTGTTCTCCAATTTTGTGGGCAAATTCATTGCAATAACAGATCTCTGTGTTTAGACATCATTATTAGTATAGCAGAAATTAGAGACCTACATCAAGATCTGGAGGTTTGGTGTTTTGTTTTGTTGTTTTTGTTTTTTTTTTTTAACTGAAAGCGAATTTCAGATCATTGTTTCCCTCATTCAAGGATCCACAAGTGCTTTACGTAGTTAAATGAGTTTTGCTCTCCTTTTGCGAGGGCAGCAATAGTCCCCCTCCAACATCTTTGGCAGGGTGTCAGGTGGGGCACTGGCACGGCCAGGGTGATCTGAGGATGCTCAGCAGAGAGGCATGGTGGTGGCGGGCCACACATTCCCTCTGGGACCATGTGCCTTCAGAGGTGAAGCCCCTTGGTGAAGCTCCTTGTGATCCATCAGGGGTGAAGCCTCCATGTGACTAACCTCTGTGATGCTCCTGCGTCCCCTCAGAGGTGAAACTTCATTGCTCCCATAGTGAAGCTCCCACGTCTCCCGAAAAATGAAACATCCATGCCCTCTTTGTGAAGTTCCCCATGTTTCCCCAGAAATTAGACTTGATATTAGGAAACATTTGTTTACAGAAAGAGCGGTGAGGCAGTGGCACAGGCTGCCCAGGGAGGTGGTGGAGTCACCATCCCTGGAGGCGCTCAAGGGATGTGGAGATGTGGCACTGAGAGACGCGGTCAGTGGGCATGGTGGGGATGGGTTGTGGTTGCATGAGACCATCTCAGTAGTCTCTACCAACGTGAGCGATTCTGTGACTCTATGAAGCCCCCACGTCCACTCAGTGAAGAAGCCCCACGTGCCCTCCTCCCGTCTCCGTCCCGGCCCAGCGCTGACGGGCCGGGGAGGCCGCGTGCCCCGAGAGGCCGCCCGAGGCCGCCGGGCAGGGCCGGAACGCAAGCGCCGGGGCTGCCGTTTCCGGGCCGACCGACGGCGCGGGCGCTCGGCACGGCTGCTGCGGTGGGATTCCCGGAGCGGCTGCCCGGCGCTCAGCAGCATGGACGAGGAGGACGCGGTGCGGAGCGGGCGGCTCCGGGAGCGGCCGGTTTCGCCGAGCTGGAACGCGGCCGCGTGGGCGGCGCTGCCCCGCGGGGCGTTCGGTGGCCGCGGGCGGGGGGCGGGCTGCGGGCTCCGGCGCTGGGGAGGGAGAGGCCCCGGCGGCGTTCCCGGCTCGGTGTCGGGGTTGGGGCCCGGCCTGAGCGCGGAGCTGCCCGGCAGGCCCGGGGGCTGTAGAAGCGCTCCCCTTCCTGCTGCTTCTGTGTGTTTCCCTCTTCTCTCCTCCCCCCTCGGATTTCCCCGGGCACGGCTCTCTGTGCGTTTTGCAGGCTTCTTCCACGTGTTTTGCGCCGTTCTGGAGATTCGTTCTTTCACCTCCAGGCCTCTATTCCCCTTCCTATTTCTGATGGGTGGATTACTGGGGCACTGACTTAGTTACCAGCTTCCCGTTATACGGGAAGTTCACGTACTGGCGCTTGCCAGCTCGCAGGTTGTTGTGTGGGACGAGCTAACAGCAAACACTGCCACTACTCGTTGTCTGCATCAACTCACCTCAGGGACATGCGTTTGCTGTAGCTAATCCTGAAAGCTGTGCAGTAGCCTGGCTGGGGATTATCTACTGTACTTGAGCCTGTGAAACTGTTTGTTTTCTCCTTTCAGGGAGGTTTTGATGAGCGCTGCGCACAGTGTTCAGAAGTAAACTGGGGTCTCACTGATGGAGGCAGATTTTACTGCAGAACTTGCCACAATGTTATTGAGGTAAAAAGCGGAGCTGTTGGCCTTCAGATTGCTTTATTTTGATTATGCCTGGTTTTTAGGTTATAAAAATGCTATATGGCATGACCTGGGCGTCCTAACACTACTGCCTGGATATTGCTGTGCTGCAGCACGGCACCGCTGTGACTCGCTGACAAGTGACAGCTGTATGTCCAGGACTGTAATAACCAATTTTTGCTAATTCTGAATGAAATATTTGTCTGTTTTAAGAAAACAGAACAAGTAATTCCATTACGTTTTATTATGGGGCGATTGATGCAAATTAAGTCTGGCGTTTTTCTTGCTAAGATGTTACTGTTTTGCAGAGAACTCGAGAAGTTGTAAGCACCGATGTTATCCCTAATGCAAGAATCCAGACAATCTCCAAAGGCTCTAGAAGTCAGAAAAAAACTGGTACGTACAGAAAACTGTGTTCTCCATGAGTGGATGCACTGATTCACAGAGCACATTGTCTTCAACTGTGGATGAAAGCAGATATCTAAAAAGGACCAAGAACAGGAATGTAATGCATCCCCAGACACTGCCAGAGCCTTAAGCAGCCCCAGCCTCAGTGAGTTCCAGAGGCACAGGTGGCTTCCATGAAGTTTGTGGATGTTGTGCATTAGGCTTGGTGTTTCTGCCGCTTGGATTTGTGCAGGCTGCTGCTCACTGAAGATGGTGCATAGTGTTCATCCAGATGTGGTTGTCTCTCTGTTCCTTCTTTGTGGTGACTGTCACAAAAGAGCAGTGTGTGTGTCTAAATGAAAGGTGGCAATGGTCCCACTCTCAAAATGTGTGCCCAGCTTGCCCTGTGCGCACTTGACCCTGCAACCTACACAGAGATTTAAGTGGATGGGATTTTTTGCAGTTAGAGTAGCTAGTCTGAAGTAGCTTGGTAATACATATTTTATCCCAAGTCACTCTGCATTAATTTCATGATTCGAAAGAGCAGTAGCCATTATATATGTTGACATGCTATGCGTGTTATAGTAGAGTTGCTGCTGGAGCTGTATGTGTGTACTCTCATGGCTGGAGAGTTGTTTTGCTGTTGTGGCCACTTTCAAAAAGCAAAAATGCATTACAGTGCTACATGAAGCACGGAGCTATCTTTGTCTCTGATAGGCTGACCTATCTTCACTGTACTGCAGTGGCAGGAGATGACTGCATTCCTTTGAAAAGAGCAATTGTGGGAAGTTGAAAGTAGGAGTGAAGAAGGGCCTGAACACCTCTACCTGCCTTTCTCCTGCATTGCTCCAAAAATCAGTGCTGAGACTTCGTGCCTTTTACTTTTCATGTTGGGCTTGTCATCAGCAATCCCCCATACTTCTTAGCTTCATACAGTTCCTTCTGCAAGTGCAGTTGCACGAGGCTATGACAGTTTATTTTCATACGTGTGTAGGGTTAAGCTGTATCTGTGGTTAACGGGTAAAGCCAGCATCCTTAATGCTGGGGATTAACTTGGGGCAGATAACTTTTAAGATGATGAGATGCAAGGTGTGATTGGAAGGAAAAATAATGAATAACAGCAATGGAGTGAAAACAAAGAGAGTTGGGAGCTACAGAGACATTTTTTTTAAGACCAAGAGCATGTGGAAAGGATTTGTAAATATGGAGAGGTATGGCAGAAAGTAAATGTAATGCTGTCTGAGGAAACAGTGAATAGATTAGAGCAGGCCTTAGGAAATTCATCATATGCTGAGGTATGATAAAAGCTCTGAATGTCTGAGAAACTTTCAGTTAAACCTGTATGATTCCATGAGAGACACTGGTGAAGAACACTGTGATTTATATATATATATATATATATATTTTAATATCTGCCTGGTGAAGTACTGCAATGCAATGTGTTCCAGCTTTTCATGCTCAAGATAGGGAAGAAAATACATCTCATTTTTTCAACAACAGGTCCTACTTTAAAACTGGTCACTAGGCAACTCTCTCCTCATTTACGAATGCTGTGTTAGAAATGATAGTGAAATATATTAGTATTTGGAAATGTGGTGAGAACATCACTTGTTCAGTAATATTTCTTCTTTCTGAAGCCTGTAAGTGGAAATTAATGGAATATTCAGTGTAATGGTCTTTGCTCTCGTATCTGAAGTTATTTCATAGAGATATGTCTCTGTCCTGGTACAAGATAATAGAATTAAGTGAAAATACCTTGCTTAAGGTTTAAAAAACGCTTTCTTTTTAATAGATGAAGGCTGGGAGTGGTATGTTTGTGAAGGCTTTCAGCTGGTACTAAAGCAACAAGCTGAAGCTTTGGAAGCATTAGGAGTGTGCCCACAAATGAAGGTACGTAGAGATCGGTTTGAATCCTACAAACTGTGAGTTGTGCACACTGTGAGTGTGCAGCAGGGGTGTTATTTAAGGATACTGTAATTTTTTGTGTAAATCAAGTCTCTCAAAAAAAATATATATGCTGAGTGCATTAAAACAAACTTAATTTTCCTCATAGTTATAAAATGTGAATTAAAAACTGGAGGTAATGAAATCAGAGCTGGAATATTATTTAGGTTCCTGAGTTAGCAATTCTGTTAGGTTCTGTTTTCTCAGAACATGACGTTCTCTCTCTAAACCTTGTACGAATCGCTGTCCATTTGTATTTACCAGGATGAAATTCTGTGCAATTTTTGGAGGCGTTACCTTCAGAAGAGCCAACAGGCATATTGCAACAGACCAGCTGGTGAAACTATCAAGGCATTATCAGTAAGTGAAAAGCTCAGATCCTATGAGATGTTGGTTATCTTTCTTAAAGAGTAACAACAAAAAACTTTCTTTAAGCTGCATACCTAACTCACATTAATCTCACTTCAGTGAGAATGTCTTCTAAATGGAATACCACAGTCCCTGAAGTTGCCCAGTCTCCTGAAGTTACTTATTTCATTAAGCTTTGCTTCTATAAATTACCTCCTCTCTGGTCACTGTAGGCAATTGGGATGTAACAGAATCACAAAGAATTTTTTTTTTCAAGGTTTCTTTACATACTGGTGATTCATAGAGCAGGTAAATATGTGAACAGCTTGGGTTTCAACTTCATGTACTAGATCTTCTGTCTGTTATGCTTTATTTGGTTTATTCAGATTGAACAGTTACTAACAGTAGATAATACTATGTCATATTTACAAAAAACAGGTATGTGATAGCAGTACAGATATGGACAGTGAACCAGAGCAACCTAGCCTGCTTCATTTTTTATCTGTCTCTGAAAGTGACGGGGATCTGCAGACAGATTGCAGCTATGCCTCATCAGTTGGCAAGGTCTCAGGTAGGAGCAATGAAGTGAAGTATCTGGAAACCATTCTTGTAATGACTTGGGTGTATTTGTGTAGAATTAATTGGAAGGACTTTTTGATGTGTAGCTGGAAAGTGTAGAGTTTTCAATCCTATTTGCCACGGAGGTATTTTATATTCTATCTGTAGCAGAAGACTTTTTTTTTTCCCTCTAAAGTTGAATGTGATCTAGAAATGCAGAGGGAAGTTGTATTTTTTAGCTGTGTTGCCCCATGCATCCTGTCTGGAATGTAGAAAGAAAAAGCTGTTTTATCTGCAAAGCTACATGTTCCTAACAAGTCCTGACTTCTATATTTAAAAAAGAGTTGATTCTCTTGTTTCCTTTATGTTCTTCACGTTATGTGTTGTTTTTTTTTTCTCTGTCCCATATGTATTTTTCTTTTTTTTTTTTTTAACAGCGTTTTTGGTACTTCTGTATCCCTTGTCCTGCATTATGTTTACTATTCTTATAGCCTTTTTCATCCAAAATCTTGTATCATTCCTTCAGCTTCTCCTTTCTGTTCACAAATGAGCTTGAAAACATTGACAGAATTCTAAACATTTTAATTAAAAAAAGAAAAGACTCCATAAAATTGGAGTCTTTGGTGTTAGTGGGCAAGTATAATCTCAGGCAGTGCTGTGATGTCTGATGATGGAAATACAGCTCAAAGCATATTTGAACGTTTTTGCTTGCACTTTGAGTTTCTGGTTGTTCTTTTAAGCTTGATTCTTTGTCTTTTCCTTCTTTGTCTGTTTCAGTGTTTACTGTTCCCACGTTAAAAGGTCCTCTTTATGTTCTACTTCTATTTTTCTACGATATTGTCCATCTACCATCCAAGTAATATAATTTTGTCCTTCTATATTGTTATTTCATACAATCCAGAAATGAAAGCAGAATGAGAAACTTGAGCTACAGCAATTAGAAATATTAAGAAACTAAAACTCTTGAACAGGATTAGAAAGGGAGAAATAGGGCAAAAATAGCAGCACAAACTTTTGAGAACATAATGCAAGCACTTTTCATTCTAATATACTAAAACGTTAAGATTTGCAGGTAAAAAGTCTCTGTGTGTTCATACACAGCAGATTCAGGGCATTTTACAAATACGTTTTACAAATTCTTTCCTTAAGTAGGAAAGAACACAGTGAAAAAATTCTAGTGCAAATACTCAGTTGAATTCTTCCCTTTTAGATGTCTAAAGGAACTCCTTTCTTTTTTAGGAGTAGTGCCTCCTGTATGTATCTAAAAGGCAGCATTAAGACAGGCCGTAATTTAATGTGTTCTCCTTGGTCTGTTGTTGTGGAGAACAGATTAACCTTTAAGTAGTCATACCTATTTCACTAAAAGCCTTTGAAGTAGATAAGAGCTCAGTGACAGTAAAAGCATATTTTGGAGCAATCAAAGAAGCACAGCGATTATTTACTATATTGAAATTTGATACAAATAATACTAGATGTGTTCTAGTAGACCATAAATGGTGGTGAAGATTGATTCATTTCCTCCTAGTGCCATTTCTACTGAGTTGTTATTGCTACAGACTGGAAACCTCAACACTCTCCTAAGAGGCTGCTCCAACATGCAATTGTTGTGGGGTTTTTTTTTTGTTTTATTATTTTTTGGTTATTTTTGTATGGGGATAATAGCAAATTCCACTGAGTGTAGTGCTGAGATATTGCTAGGGAAGCCTATTAAACTCTTAAATTATTAGATGTGTGTAATTGTATGTTGTCATGTCTTGCGTAAGCTACAAGAAATAAAAGGAAATTGTGTGCTATCATTAAAGCCACAAATATAATGAGGATTATTCTAAATTGAGTTGAATGTGAAATTAATAATGAAGCTTCAGTCGTGAAGCTGCCTAAGCACATGTATCCATGTAAAAGGTGAAACTGTTGACTACAAGGATTAACTGAAGGCTGCTGCCTTTATTCCCCAGCACACCTATACGCAACAGTCATCTCAGGATCCTCTCATCTAGTCTGTGTCCCCTGCGTGCCGTCTCCTCTTTTGAGGAGCCAGTAGGTGGCATCAAAGACTAATTCTGACCCAGAAACACCACGCTTGCAGTTCTGCCTGCCAGTGTGTCAGTGGGTGCCAGACCTCTGCCCGCTGCCACCTCACAGACCTGGGTTTCACCTACCGGCGTAACCACGGCGCTGCCCAGCTCCCCGCTCAGGCTGCTCGCTGTGACCCTGCAGCTCCCAGGCTGGGAGCTGTGTGTCAGTCTTCACGCTTTCTGCCCAGTCTGGGGAACTGTGGAGAAGGCACTACAGAGCCAGAGTTGATGTTCTGTGTTGGTGTGCTTCAGAAACAAAACATTTTCGTTTATCCTGGCGTATTCATGATGTAGGGAAGAAGAACTTTTCAGTTTTTGTTCCTCCTTCCCTGAACTCCAAGGTTTCACTGCTGAAAAGGTTCTTAATTCAAAGTCTATCCCATAAATTAAGTTTCTCATTGCTGCTTCTCTCTGTTTGGTGATTCATCTCAGTGAGAGCATAGGAAGGTTTGGTTGTTTTGTGGTTCGTTTTGGTTTTCTTTAACCTTCTTTACCATTTGATACTTCTGTGTTCTCAAGTTCTTTTTTTTTTTTTTTTTTTAATTGAATTTAAATGAAAAATATCCAACAACCTACTTTATGGCAGATGGATACACACCTTAACTTCAGTAAAGTCTCTGCAGTGTAGATTGTGTTCTTGTTAAAGCTCTGACACTGCCGAAGCTTAAAACTGTGTTTTAATCCCCATCTCCAAGGTGTTGGTTTAAGCACATAGAATTTTTCCCCATTTCTCCACTGCTTCCTTATCTGTCAAATGGAAAATAGTATTTCCAGCTCACCACTGTGGTTAAACTCAGACTTCTGAAAAGCTGGGAAGTGTTGCTCCCACCAAAAGGTCCAGAGACCAAAAGGTTCTGTTTTTATGGGTTCCTGAATGAGGTCTCTTTTCATGTGATTCAATGTTTCAATTGAGATAGCTGTTCAGGGGACAGGTTATTATATAATGGCAAATGAATAAACTAGAGTGAAGCTGAAGTACCTTGACTATCAGACAACTGCAGAGTAATGATTTGGAAATGTTATTAGTTGCTGAACAAGAGTACTTGTATGTTCCTCTGTCTTGTTTTCTGTAGCCTATGGATTGTGTGTATGTTGTATCAATTACTTTTTTTCTCTTCTGTTTTTAACATAAACCAAAGAAAGCACCTCTGTATGCTCTGGGTCAGTAGATGGTAGCTTGTACGTAACGAAGAACCGAAAGGACAAATTGCGGATGTCAATGCCGATGACCCTTTCGTTTTGTTACATGGCATTACTCTGGCTGAAAGAACCAATGACGTTATCTGAGCTCTTAAGGTATGAATGGTCTCTGCTGAGATGGCTGTCGCTTTTGTAACTAATATATATATATTTTTAGTGGGATCTTTACTGTTACCTTGTTACTAATTTGTTCAGTGAGTTACCTTATGCTTAATACCCATAACTATGCTCTGGCACAAGAATTTGTGCAGCTGCTTCAGGAGAACATTTTCTTCTGTTGTTTGCACTGAAACTCAAAGACCTGCAAAGCAGAAGGTTTAGCAGCTAAAGAAGCTTTTAGTCCTTCTCCTTTGAAATTTCTTTAGATTCACTGGAGCAGTAGGCATGGTCGCATTTTTGCTATTTTTGCTGTTGTCAGCAAGCCAAAACTAAATGAGTAAATGTTCCCTGGGACTTGCGTCAGTGTCATCATGCAAACAATGCCAGCAGTATACAGAGATCTGGAAGGTAACTAAGTAGCTTCACGTAATGGAGTAGGGCTCAGAAATTAATATAGTGAGTTCTTCTTTGTCTTTATAGCTTTGTATCTGTAATCATCAGAGTTCAGAATAAAGAGCTTTTAATACGGTAGATATAAAACAATGTAACAACATAGTTTGATGCTAAATATGGGGATTGTCAAGCTATTACTGACAATGTAGTTCTTTTCTCCCTCCTATGATTTGGGTAGGAATATATTCCTTGTTTTCTTAAGGGATTAAGCTGTCAACTTTTTTCTGTTGTTAGCAATCAATATTTTAAATCAGACCAAAGCAGCTTACATTCAGAAATTCTTGGGGCTGCTCTGTAAAACCTTTCGTATGCTGATATTTTTTTTAACCGTTGTTGAAATAGTGTCCATTTCTAGAAATATGGGGAAAATGTCTTTTTCTTCTTGCCAAAATGATCAGGTAATTGTAGGCGGGCAGATCAAATTGCACTTGGACAGAATAAGGAAAAACTGATTCAAGATTCAGTTGATAAGATAGGCTTCAGTTGTTGAATTGTAATTTTTTTTTCCAAGTATATAACCTGTGGACTAGAAGGCAAGGCAATACTTGTGATGGATGTAACTTGTATTGCTGCTGAAGGTTTAATGCAAGGTGAGTTTATCCCAGTCCCTGATGTACCTCTCTGGATGCCAAACCCCCTGCACTTGCTAGCTATGTACAAGCTTTCTGAGAGCTATGAAAAGTGCTTTTGTGGCAAGAGAGGTTTGTATGTCTTGAACTAACTATAGCAATTAATACTGGGTACACTAAACTGGTTAAACTAATCTTTAATCCTTTGATTTAAGTTCAGGGGATGGCTGTTGCCTTCATCAATCACAATCACACAAACTGTTGCGTGTTTGCATAACTGTATATGCTGTTGTGTAAAAGATGCTTCTAAAATGTTCAGCAACATGCCATGGCATTCAGAATTCAGAGTAAGTATCCTGCAGTACAGAAGTAAATATTGAGTAGGTCAATAAACAGCAGAAATCAAAACCGACTTTCAGTAAGAAGGCAAAAACAAAAAGCTATGAAAGTCAGTTTAGGTCAGAATAGAATGCAGTAGTGAGATGGACTGTGTTGATTCCGTATTAATGGTGTATTGTTGTGTTTGAGTCTTCAAAATCTGGAGACTGCAAAAACAATCCAGGAAAATTCAGAACCTGGAGAGCATCCTTTGTCTTTGTAAAAAAATAAAAATCAGGTACCAAATACAGCAGAGAAAAGCATAATCAGAAATTAATAACTGGAAACTGAATTAAGATGATTTGAAAGAATGTATCACTTAATTAGGGATGTTGTATGGGTTTAATAGACACTATATAAGGCCATGAATCCAGTGGGGGATCGGAATGATTCGGTGACTTTAAATGCACTGAACATAAGAAGTGAATTAAATGCAAAAAGTGATGTTTAAAAGAATGCCGTTTGTATTGCAGAGTTTTACGATAGTTGTAGGAGACTGCAATTACATTATCATGTTCCCTCCCTACCCTTAAGTTCTTTGCCTTTCACAAGCTTGATGAAGAAGGGCAGAGAATTCTAAACTATCATCAAACTCTTGTTTTCTGACGGCTGAATATTTAAGCTCAAAATTCAGACAACGTTAACATTTTTGCATGTGTTGAGATACAGATCAAAATAGCAACAGAGCAGAGATGAAAACATGAAATATTCAGCGTTACCTTTAAAATCTTTGTAAGCAAATTGTGTTATTTAAACCACCTGAATTACAGTTGTGCTTCAAAGTTCTGCCTTGTTTTTTGTCCTCAGTTGGTTTTCTCCCTGCCTGCAGTCAGCTGACTCCCGCTCCTCCCTTGTGACACATGCTTAGGCACCACAGTGCGGCAACCTGCCAAGTTTTAAAGGATTTACTACACCAAAAATACACTCCTCCTTGCTACTTGACACACTTAGCAGAAAAACACTACAATTACCTCCTCTGAAAGAGACGTTTTTGGTTTAAAAATAACATTTTAACAACCTTCTGCTCTAGTCTGCGTAATAGTAAATCCTTTTCCACTGTGAGTAATCTCACAACGCTCTCTCTACATGCAGTGTATTCTGTAACTAATTAATAAAATGGGGGTTTTGTGGAGGGAGAAGAAGATCGAGGTGCTAGGCTTCGAGAGGCTGACAACTACTGCTTCTCAAATGAGGTTATACCCGGCTACTCCGGCAAGACTGAACTTGTAATCAGTTTGTGGCATTGCTGTGTGGCTTTAACAGATGCATCGTTTCCTTGTAGTATGCAGGATTTTCTTTGCACTTAGCCCTGACTAATGTATGCTGCTGCTGTAATTAAAAGCACATACGCTGTGTGCTGTATGGGCCATTCAGGCACTTCACTGATACAACTTTGTGCTGTGAGTGTTTTGATCACCCATCTGCTAAATGACAGGGCTGGAAGAAGAGCAGGCAGTTAAACTATTTTCAATTCCGTTCCAAATCCAGGCTTTTAGAGTAAGTGTTAAAATCCTGAATCATTGGCATGTTGCATTCATAGCAGAGTATTTATGCTGCTTCAGGGATTTTTGAAACATAGAAGCAGCTTTCCACCTGAGAGAAGAGCATGTTTTTTGCACGGAGACAGTAATTTCAGGCTAGGATAGGTGTCGTCATTGTTTTTTCAGCAGTTGCAATGCTTTGACGTGGTAAAGCCAAGTTAGTGAGAACTTTTAAGAGCAAAAAACCAAAAACACACAACCACCACTTTTGTAGGCGTTGTTTGTCTTTTGTGCATAGATACTGCTTGTTTTCTCTTGTGCTGGGCACTAGCATTCACCTAGCTGTTGATACATTAGCTGAAAGCAGATCAGAAAACTAAATTTGCAGAAGAAAGTTTCAGTGGGCGTTTTAGTGCGGTGTAATTTGCTTCAACATGATCCCTTTCCACGTTGTGCTGGCAGTAATGTCAGCAGTCTGGAAATCTGTCTGTTTTAAGTCAAACCCTAGAAAACAAAAGACTGTTTTCAGTCTAATCCTCAGTAGAACAGACACAAGTGCTTTTGTCAGCAGGGAGGAGACAGGAGTGTGATGCAGAGGGCAGCGGGGAGGGTGGGATTTCCCATTTGGGAGGCAGCAAGCTGTTACGGGTGGTTTAGCTGCAATCGAGGCCACACCACACCCTGTGCCTTGATTGTTTGTCCTCCAGCTGGTGCTGTGCTTGCTCAGGAGTTGCTGCTCTCAGTTTCTTGGAGCCACCTTCCAGATCTGGCAGCTAATTTTGTGAGTGCTCCTTACCAGATGTCAGGCAGCACTTGCAATCAGCTGAGCCGCTTGTGTGCTTCCCTCTTCCTGGCACTGCTAAGCCAGTTATGGCACTTGTGAGCAGCCTGTTAGCCTCTGACTGTTAGATGACAGCAGATAAACCCTTCTTTCCTTCTGATAGTAGGGTCACAGGGATGCTTTTGCTGCTTCTGTGAGTTAAATTTGTTGAAGAGGATGGTAAGCTCCAGGAGCACACAGCTGGAACAGGAGGAGGGAAGTACAGCTAGTTATGGTTTTGGTTGTTTCAGTCCATCTTGTCAAACCATTCCTCAGGCTGAACTTGTTCAGTTTATTGCAATTTGGTTGCACAGAGCTGCCGGGCAGCTGCTCAGCACATCGGGCAGGGTGGCAAGCACACAGCGGGTGCTGGGTCTGGCTGGTAACCTCAGCAAGCATGTGGGGCAGCACACATTGCCAGTTGCAGTAACTGGCTCTTACAACAGAATTTTAATCAGTTTTCCTACATGTACTCTGTAATACCCAGCTAGGGGTGATGGAGGTGCTGTAGTGGAAAAGAAGAGGTGGGTTTGTGCCCTGCCATGTGTGAGGGGAGAAGTGAGCGCTCTGTCATGGAAGGCATTCTTTGCCTTGGTCTTGTTTTGTTCTCCAGACACGATGTGAGTGGCAGTGACAGATGGCTGTGTGCTATGAGGAACTTGGTCAGCTGCTAGGAGGGGACCTCTGCGGTGATCAGGGCGTGCAGGTCCTGTCCTCTGCTGGGAGCAGATGCAGAGCCTGGCTTTACCAATACTGTAGGAGTTTGTAGACCTTGCCAGTCTGTGTAGCAAGATCAGAGGGATGTTGTGCAGAAAGAAGGCACAGCTGGCAGAGGGGAGAAAATTGTTTTCAGATCTGATACCATTTGAAGAACGGTCTGATCTGTTTGAAGTGTTAACTTAGTCCGATCTAAATTATTACTCAAATTCTGAAGAAAAGCAGTCCAGGAAGACAGTTCTGAGCCCTATAGAAGGCTGTCAGTGGGCTTTAATCTGGAATGAGAGCAGTGCCCGTTCTGTCATGAAGATCCAGGCTTGTTCAGTGCTTGCTTTGCCTGTTGTGGGCATCAGTATTGGATAAGCCTAGGGTTTGGAGGTGCTGGTGTCTTGTTATTGGTAGATGTTGCTGAATCCCACAATAAGGATCTGGAAGAAAAAAAAAATCCAAAATACTACTGTAAACTACAAGTCAGTTTTTAGTGAAAAATGCATTATTTGGGTGCAAATTCAAAATAAATGATTTTGGATTTTATTAGCATGCAAAATACTTGCTCACTGAAATTGTTTTTTTTTTTTTTCTTAATCAGACTACAGAATGTAATTATCAGAGTTGTGGTTCTGGGTGTGTGCTCATAATTCTCTGACTCCCCTCCCCTCCCCCCCGTTGCCTCACTCACAACAGAAGGTGTTTCATCTTCATTTTATAAAATTTACTTCTAGCATTAATGTTTTGAAAGAAAGACAAGAAAGAAAGCAGTTTCAAAAACACAGGAGCTGAAGAATGTGCAGAACAAACTGTATGCAAGCCTGCTGATTGTAAGCTTGCTGTGGTAACATCACCATTCGTCAGTCATAGCTGAGCTTGAATTTAAAGGCCCGTTAAAAGGATGGAACTGATGTTCATCCTGTGGAGCATTTAGGGGTGTGGAATTCAGATAGTATTGCTTAGGCAGTATAATACAGACGTTGTTTTGAACCAGAAATTGATACATGGATTAATTGTAGAACAAACATGCTTTTGTTGTGCTAACTGCTGTTTGTGTTCGCTTTTTTACGCAGGTTTGTTGTTGAAGGTCATATTCCATATTTCAATGCTTATCAGCACTTTCCAGAGAAGATGAAGTTATATGGCCTTGATCTTAGGATCTTTTGTGTGGAGGTAATTTTTTTTTTTCTTCGAATAATAGATTAAAAAAAAAACAACCAGCTAATTTATCTTGTGGTATTTTAATTTTTGATTAATGTACTAATAAATTGATTAAATCTATTCTTACACTGTAGAATTCAGGTTTCACATTATTGGAGTCTGTGCAGAACACAATCCACTCAGAGACCTTCTGTGCTTTAATTGTTAACCAGTCTAATTAGGCTGGTTACCTAAGTTAAAACAAATTCAGTAAGTACTTGTTGAGAAAAAACTGAATTCTGAACTGCTGTTGGAATGTTCAGAAATAGGATTTGGTTTCGTGTCTGAGGGCTATGTGGTATTTGTGTAAAACTGCCAAAAAACCTTTGTCTTCATCCTTTGGATTTGTGCCTCTCAACGTGGTTACACAGAACTTGAGTTTTGGCCCCAGCTAAATCAAAAACAAACAAAAATCCCAATTGAAGTTTTTGTGTGAGCTGTAGCTTGTACCACACCTCAGAATATGAGGTCTGGTTTGCAGAAAGGAGATCACAGTTGCCCAGGGAGGATCCCAGACGTTTTTGACTACGTGATTGGGTTGAAAATTGCGGAAGAAAACATCAAGGTGTTTCCTAGATCTTATGTTTCAGAACGATCTTACTTCTCATTGCAACACAGAGATTGCCAATCGTTTATCCACCTGTATCCAGTTTTGACATCTGAGTTTTGAGATATTCAGGAGACCAGGTGGTTGTCCTGTAGCAGGAAGTCAGATTGTGCAATACTCTATCCTCAAAGCACAGCCTATGTTTTTTTCTCCTTGGTGTTCTGTATATGGTATTCTGTAGACAGTTATGCTCCATGTCTTCTCTGATAGTGACAGGACAAGAGGGAATGGCTTTAAACTAGCAGAAGGGAGATTTAAGTTAGATGTTAAGGGGAAGTAATCTACTCAGAGCGCGGTGAGGCTCTGGCACAGCTGCCCAAGAGCTGTGGGTGCCCAATCCCTGCAGGCACTCAAGGCCGGGTTGGGTGGGCCCTGGGCAACCTGAGCTGGTGGGGGGCAGCCAGCCCATGGCAGGGGCTGGGTGGGTGGGCTGTGAGGTCCCTTCCAACCCAACCATTCTCTGATTCTGTGGAAAAACTTTTTATCAAATTATGGTCATTAAAGCATCTTACACGCCCTCTTACATGCCTTGTTTTTCATGTCATTATTTGTTGCATTTCAAGTCTGGTGAATGCAAACTGATAATATTTTCAAAAGCAGCTGTTTCACTAGGTTATTCAGTAGTTGTTTGGGTTTTTTTTTATTATTTTCTTAACCATTTTTTTAGTAAATTTAATTGTTTCCTGTGCTGGCTGATTGCAACCCAAATTTTAATCAAGTAGTAGCTACATGGTTGCTTAAGATACAAAATCATAATAAGCTACCGTCTTATCAGTTAAACATAGATGAATTATAACTCAGTAAGAGTCACCATAGGTGTAAGTGCTCTCAGTGGCTTAAAAAACTATTTTCAGTAACAATTTTCCAGGTACCCAGCATAAAAATTCCAGAATTTGTGCAAGGTTGAAGTTATTAGAGCTTTAAAAAGTAAATGCAATAGTTACTACAAGGTGAGTTGTATCTACTTTCTATCTACATAGTTGTGTGTGTATGTCCAACATTTTTTACTCTTACTGTTATTCAGTTGGTGGAACTGAATGCATGGAACATAGCTTGCCTTAGCATTTCCAGCCAGTCAGTGTCAGTGCTGTGTGTAATGCAGGGAGTGAGTCTATATCACTGATGGCATTTCGTTGTCTTGCTTGCAATTTAGGAGTTGGAGGTGATGAAAGAACATCGTATCTGTCATGGGAAGAGAGGCTGAGGGAGCTGAGTTTTTTTTTTATCCCTGAGCAGGGGCTTCATTGCAGTAAAATGAGTAAGTGCTCAATAGGAAGGAGTGCAGATGGAGTCAGACTCCTTTCACTGAACATCAGAAACAGTGGGCAAGACTCAGTGGGCACATTTTGGAAAAACAGGAGCTTTAAATTAAACATAAGATTTTCTAATTTTTTTTTTTTTTTTTTTTAATATACTGCAAGGGTGACTGAACACTGGAACAGGCTGCCCAAAATTACTGTGAAGCCTCCATCTCTGGAAATGCTCAAAGCCTGAGTGGACATGGTCCTGAGCAACCTGCTGTATTTGGCCCTGCTTTGAGCAGGGGATGGGCTCAGTGATCTCCAGGGGTCCCTTCTGATCTCCAGTGTGCTGTGATCTTCATGGTGTAGCATGCCTTGTATTCTGTCACATCTTCAGTGTAGGTGGCAATTAAATTATGCAGGATTTAGTAATGGAACAGCTAATAAGAAGGGTGTTTTCTGTATTTTTGCATTCTGCACAGGGTGAGCTTTGCTTAAAACCATCCACAAAGGTTTTTTTTGGACACCTTTAGACAAATGTGTCAGGCTATAAGAGGAGATAAGCACTATGTCACAAGTATTTTACGAAGGATAAAAGTTCTTTATTCAAGAGCTTTGTGTAAAATGGGAAATGAGTTATTTATTTTCCATACGTATTCATTTTTCCCATTGCTCTCCTTTTTAAGCCTTCATTTCATCACACATCCTGTGCTTACCCCTTCCTCTATTAAAATCATGTGTGTTAAAAGTTAGCATTTGAGAAGTGGGTTTTATCTAAAAGTACGTTCATGGGGCAAACAGCAGCAGTAGCAGGATGCTTCTGAGTTCTTAATTCAGAATTTCTAAATTCCCAAGACAGCAGAAGAAAAGGAAATGTTCATCTTCTGCTATGGGGGGGGGGGGAAAAAGCTTTTTGCTAAAGCAGACTAATAGCAGTCTCCATAATACTTGGTTTTTTTCTTGGTGACTTTTTTTATAGAGGAGATCAAGGTTTTTTCTTCCTATTTGCAATTCAGTTAACTACAGTTAATCCCTCTTAATCTGAAGGCATTTGCCAGTAGTTAATGCATCTTTGATGAACAGTCATCTCTTTTAGGTGGAAATCATTTTTGTTTCCTTATTGCAGAGGTTATTTACCTTTAAAAGCCTGCTAGTGTAGGACTTAAAACTAGCTTGTGTATCAGTGGTAGTACATATAAAGCTCTGTGGCAAATTTGATTTCAGGTTTTTTTTTTTTTTGATAGCATTTGTCCTCTGGTGAAGCACCACACCAATTATTTTTTTTTTTCCTCCATTCCTGCCTGATTGCAGGTTGATATTTTATTATTATTTTGTGTGTCTGGGAATGATTTTTGGTTTGATTCTCAGGTTATTGACGCGCACGCAAACTTACATGTCTATAGGTAAGCAGATGACTCCCATGACTGTTGTGCAACTTGATTTACCAAAGTATTGAAGATAACAGACACGTCAGTTTGTAGTGTGTGCTGTGTGGAACAGGATAGGTGTAGCCTCATAAATAGCTTTCAGGTCCGGTTGTTCTGAAGAGCTCCTGGAATGGCCTTCATTTTAGACGCACGAGTATCCAAGCATGGCGAGGAGCCAGATGTGTGACCTTGGTGAAGTTCCCTTCCTTCAGTCTCACCTGTGGCATTCAAATAGCTCTTTTCTTCCTGAACCTGTTAAGAACAGGGTTTTTTCCTAAGGGCTGAAGGACTAGGAGAGAATGGATGGTCAGTGAATGTTGGTCAGTCCTGTTCAGAGGGCCACTGAACACTTCACTTTACAGAATAGTGTTGATATGCTTTGTGGCCTAGGACTCTTCAAATCAGTTTATTTTCTGGTTGGTTTTAATTTTGTTCTTAATTGTCTCCACCTGCTTTCATCCTTGATTTCTTCATCATTGCTTCCTGTACTATACTGAGTTGCTGTGATTTGTTCTGTGTCAGTAATTCTGGGCAGTTCTCCATTGTGTTCAGTTTAATAAAAATTTTGATTCGTATTTATGATCTGATGTTGGTTTTGATAGGAAAAAGAAGAGCTTGAAAAGCGGTGCATATATTTGGTGCCCTAAGAAAAGGTGTCATTCATCCCGAGTCTTCCTTTCCCTCAAGTAAGGAGTGCTGGTGTTGAAATAGGCACCATAGTGTATTCTCAAGTGTGGTGGAAGACTCTTCAGCTCTTCTCAGAATGTGCTTCTTTGGTGCAGAGAGTTTTATTCTGTGATTCTATGATTATTTTTTTTGAGTTAGAGGAGTGCATATCTTGCACACCTGCACACGCACATCCTCTCTAGCTTCGATTATTATGTTTCTGTCTGCTTTTGATTGTGAAAGGCTTGCTGTAAGCAATGGCAGACAAACTTCTCTACACTGAAACTCCTTGAGTCTCGCTTTCTTCTTTTATAGCAGTCCATAGATTGCATTGTCTTGCTGTTCTTATGATTCTATTTACTTTTATTTTTTTAATTCTTAGCAGTACTTTTGTATCTATGTGTGTCCATTATATTAAAGACAGTTGTGTTTTGCTTCTTTGTTTTGCGTGTTTTTTTTTTTTCCAGTGGTGCAGCTGTTTTTGTGTTTGAGGTGTTATCATGAGTCCCCCAGTGGATTTCTGCTGCCTTTTTATTTATTTGCTCCCCTTGTATCAGCTAGCTTTCCATAAACAAGGAGAATACTCTTCAGAGAAGCAGCACCTGTAGATCTCCTTGTTGGGGCTGACGCTTCCGCTGGCTCTCTCCTCGTATGACCTTATGAAGGTTGTTTGACTGACAGGGTATTTTTAGCTCCCATTTTTCCCATTGTCATTGTACTATTTTCTTCAGAATCCATGCCAGGCTAATCATTGTAGAGTTCCTGCATCTTCCCGTTTACATTTTTTAATATTAATTTTCTGTGTCCTTTGATCTTCAGAATTTCTTAAGATATTTAAAAAAACAACATTTGTGTTTCAGAGAACTGAGATCCTCGGTTATTTCCTTGAAGCTTCTTGTGTGTAAATTTCCTAGGCCTATCCTTTGTGAAATACTTCATTTTATCAGATACTGCTTTACTTTTTTACAGGCATAAATTTTCTCTGCCTTCCGTATTATTTTAACAAGATGGATTCTTGTTCTTCTTCCAGATACAGAACAAACTTTATATTTATTCCTATTTGTTTCATGGCTTGCCTATTTACCTTGAAATTAAAGGTTCTTTTGGTGATGGTGGATGTTTTTTTTTTTGTCTACCTTCTTTGCTTTGTATGGCTTAGTTGCCTTCACCTTTCATTTCATTGCAGAATATCTACAATGCTGTTTCTTGCCTCTTTTATCCAGGAGATTGTTGTTGAGTTGTGCGCCTGCTGTTATGTTCTCCCATTATCTCAAAAAACCAAGAGCTGTCAGGCAGTGACCAACCGATGCTGCGTTTGGAGAGGCCTAAAGTACATCCTTTTAAGGCAGGAGCTGGGGATTTTGGTATATTTTACTGTTATAACTGAGAACAAGGTTTGAATTTGTATCCATGTGCTGCTCAGTGTTGGACCCCTTTGCTTCCAAGTTTGCGATGATTCCATAATGATAATCTCTTGTCTTACAGCGTGGCTACGTGTTGCTGACTTTTACCGTGATGGCAGATGTCAAAACCTCAGATTTTGCCCTTATTTCTAATTATTGTGATTATAGGCAAAATTATAATGGGAATACAGTTGTTAATACTTGTAACCTGTAGACAGTTTTTGCCTTGTGACCATCTAATAATTTAGTTGCTCAGTAAGAGCTGTTTTGAATAAAATAGGGTTGCACCACACATGCATATTTGAATCAACTCAGCATTGTTCAAGCATAGTAAAATCAGTTTTGTTTTGTAAATTTAGCTGATGAGTTTAAGAAGTTTAATACGCCTCCTGGTTTTGATTTCCCTGTGAATATTGGGGGCAGAAGAACTGACAATTAGCCTGGAGGAAAGTATAAAATAGGAGGATTTCTCATGGGTTAAGAAAAGAAAATTGCTAAAAACTTTGATGGTTACCTGCTGTATGCAACAAAAACTAGAATTTGGCTGTAGTCTTGAGGCTTTAAGGATAATGGCTCAATCTTAGAACTAATTTAACATTTATTCCTCATTAATTTCTAATAATCTTTGTCAAAGTGTAAAGGAGTTAGTGTAATTTATGCTATTAGGATTGATTGAATAAAGAAGGTATGCTATGACCAGAGGTAGAATCACCATTACAGGTTTCTTAAAAACTAGTTTTTTGTGTTTATGGTACTGAATGGAGAACGTTCATCACTTAGATATCGAACTTAGTCTATTGCTCAGCTTATTAATGCTGGAAACAGTTGTTTGCATTTACTTGTAACATACTTTGAGCTCCTTCTGTTTTCTTTCTTGAAATCGGGAGTGTATCACACATTGGTGAAATATTTTCCTGTGTTTGAAGTGCCTAAACCTAGACAGATAGCATCTGCTTTTGGAGGCTTTGGAAAGCAAGTACCTCTCTCACTTACATTCTCATTAGGTAGCTTAAATGTAGTTTCTTGATGTACATCACATGGAACATAGGAGAGAAACTGTTACTAGAGCATTCATTCTTCTCTCTTTGCAGACACTCAGCCCATCTCCTCAAGGGCTGGACAAGCTTGTGGAGCTGGTGTGCTGATTTTGCTCATGTGGGTCGTTCTTCCCACGTGTGCTAAGAACAAAGATCAAGTTATTTTTCATTGTTCTTTTAAATACAGTAAAAAGAAGTGGGTTACTTCTCACATAGCAAAGTAGCTGAGCAGTATTGTCACACGGGAGATGAGGTCTGTACTCAAACCCCAAGAGCACAGAGAATGATGCATTGTCTGTGAGCACTCTTAGTGGGAATGGCTGCAGAGCACACTGCTGCACCTGCCGTGTTTGGAGCCAGGGGGTTGATGTTCTGGGTGAACTGTAGTGGTGGCATAAACTCATACCAAGCCAAACTGACCACTGAAGAGCCTTAGAAATCTCATGGTGATCATTTTTAATATCGTTAAGAATTAAGGGTATTTATCCAGCCCTTCAGGCTAATTCCTCCACGCTCATTTTGTTCCTTGATTTGTACCCTAAGCTGTATGTAGCATAACTGAGCAAATGATATTTCATACTTCGGGATTGTTTGATATCAAAGATGCTATTTCTGGATCTACAATTTCATCAGCTTAAAAGCAGATGGATTAACATTTGCTTCATTACAGAGTTTCTGTATGTTAATAGAAGTTTATAAACTTGACAGTGTTTCTTAAGTGCTCGTGTTTCTTTAGTTGTGGGTGTAGATTGAGTCTCCTAATTATAGTACTCTTCTAGGAGGGGTAGATGAAGTGAATCACTGTTTTAGGGCTTTATGATTTTTGTCCCAATGTCTAAGGAGGAGTGAAATTCCTCTGCCTACTTCTGTATTCTGAGTATTTTATGAGCTCATTCAACAGAAATTCTTGCTGAAGAAATCATGGGGGTTGGAAGGGGCCTACGTAGATCTAATCCAACCCCCTGCTAAAGCAGATTTCCTGCAGTAGGTTACACAGAAAAGCATCCAGACAAGTTTTTAGCATCTCCAGAGAATGAGACTCCACAGCCTCTCTGGGCAGCCTGTTCTGGTGCTTCACTACCCTTATCATCCTCAGGCACCTCTCCCATTCCCCAAGACTTTTCAAAGGTGATAGAAAGCTTCTTGGCAGCTCAGCACTTTTGGGTGCATGCCATTGGGATCCATAGATTTGTGTGTCTCAGATTTGCCTAGATGATCTCTGATTGGATCCTCCTCAACAAAGTCTTCCTTTCTACAGTCTCACTCTTATCTCCAGGGTCTGGGACTCCTCAAGGGCAGTCCTAACAGCAAAGACTGAAGCAAAGAAGGCATTCAGTAACTGTGCCTTCCTTCTCAGTGTCCTCTGTTAACAAGACATCCACTTCATTCAGCAGCAGACCAACAATTTTCATAGTCTTCCTTTTGCTGTTGACATACTTACAGAAGCCTTCCTTGTTGTCCTTGACCTTCCTAGTCAGTTTTATTTCCAAGGCGGTCTTAGCCTTCCTCACTGTATCCCTGCTTGCCTTGACAGCATTCCTATGTTACTTCCAAAAGACCAGACCTCTTTTCTGCTGTCCATGGACTTTCTTCTTCCATATGAATTTTTCCATGAGCTGCTAGCTCATTCATGTGGGTCTCCTCCCACCTTTACCTGATTTCTTACTCTTAGGGATGCACCAATCTTGAGCTTGGAGGGAGTGATGCTTGGATGTCAGCCAACTCTCTTGGACCCCATTACCTTCCAACGCTGAAACTCATGGGATGCCTCCAAGTAGGTCCTTGAAGAAGTCAGGGTTGGCTCTCCTGAAATCTTGGTTGGCAATGCTGTGTATTGCCTTGCTTCTTCCATGCAAGATCACAGAATCACAGAATGGCCAGGGTTGGAAGGGACCTCAAGGATCATGAATCTCCAACCCCCCTGCCACATGCAGGGCCACCAACCTCCACATTCAGTACTAGACCAGGCTGCCCAGGGCCCCATCCAATCTGGCTTTGAACGGCTCCAAGGACGGGGCATTCGATTCCATCATTGATGTCATTGATAAAGATCCTGAATTCCACTGACTCGTAGTCACTGCATCCAAGGATGCCCTCAGCCTTCACGTACCCAACCAGACCTTTCCTGTTTTTAACAAGGTCCAGCAGCACTCCTTTCCACCACTTGTGTCAGAAGGTTACCTTCCATGCACTGCAGGAAACTCCAGGACCATGTGTGCCTGATAATGTTGTTCTTCTGGTAAATATCAAAGTGATCGAAGTCCCCCATGAGAACGAGACCCTGTGATTGTGAGCCTACTTTCTGCTGTCTGTAGTAGGCCTACCATTTGGTGACTGATTTGGCATTGTTAATTTGATGGGTGATAACAGTGCATTCTCTAAGTTGACATTGACATCTAAATTAATTTGACATTGCCATTTGGAAGTTTATTGATTAAAATGAGCATGTTGATGAATTAAGCCATTGTCTACTCTGAAGATGGTTTTTAAAATAAAATGGTCTGCTGAGCATGTTGGGAGAGTTAGCCTTGTAGAAAAATTGTGGTATGGAGGCAAGTAACCTCTTCTCTGTTGCAAACAGCTTTGAATGAGTTGGAAAAAAAAGCCAACAAAACCCGCTACCTTCTTAACCAGATTTCTCATGCAAGAAAACTGCTCCTTTCTGCATCTACTAAAATACATAATCTCTCAGCTTGATTGTTATGAGAATATAGATAAAGCAAATACAGTTTGAAACTTCTAAGGTTTTCATCCTATCCAGCAGTTGACTGATGTTATTTTCAGACTACTGGGAGAGAAGAGTAGGAAACAAAGACATTATGTGGGAAGGAGAAAAACTTAAAAGACAGATACAGTACAAGCTTTGTTTTTTTTTTGTGTGGCATCATTATAGTGGGTAAAGATCACAGTGGGCAAGCATTGCATTTAATTTTTGCTCTTCTTTAAGAAAAGACTGTGATTCATTGACCCACAAGCTTCAATTAAGTAGAAATATATTTTTTTCACCAGTATCTGCTTTGTGTCCAAGTACACTCATAAGGTGTATCTGAATCAACAGAAATGCCCATTAAGTCTGTCTAATAGGAAGTTATTTTTTTTCAAGTAGAAATGTTTTAATGTTCTCTGGAAGCTGATATGATCAATGTTATGTTCATGTACCAACCTTAATTTAAATATCTGCATGATCTTAATTATACGGGTTTCTACAATTCCTTCATGGTGTTTTCAAGCATGCAGCTGTTTTAGTCCAGCTATATTAGAATTATTTTCTAGTAATTCCTGACTTCTAATAAGGAACTGTAGAATGAAGCATTGTTAATGTATAATCCCTCATACTCCTCATGCTATGGAATTCTGGTTGGATTGATTTGTTGGTTTGTTTGTTTTTGTTTGTTTTTTTTTTGCTGCTGTTGGTTTTGGGGTGTTTTCTGATTTGTTTGGTTGGTTTCTTGTGTTGTTTTTTTTTCTTCTTTTTGTTTTGGTTGTTTTGTTTTTCTTACCCTCTCTCAAAAAAAAAATAATCCCAGGAGAACAAGAAGATTTGTGGAGTGACAAGAATGATCAAAAGCAGATACAGGTTTCCTAGGCAAGAAACAATTCAGTTTATCTACTTACCTTTCAAGTTAAAGAATGGTGATGGTTTTATTTTGTTCAGATGGCAGCCATTCTGAATCTCTCCCAGTATTGCTCCTTGGGAAGCACCAGACAAAATTTGCTAGTCTGCTGGTTCAGAATCAAACAGCAGAGAATTTTTCTTTGTGTATCTTGTGGATAATTGGTGGAACTTATTGCTGTCAGACATTCTGGGTGCTAGTAGGGTCAGAGAGTGACTGGACAAGGCCCACAGAAGAAAAGGCATGCAGAACTAGTAAGTGTTGGCTCAGCCACAAACTGTGTGAAGCTGGACAAAAAATTGGGAAGGTGTCCTTGTGGCTTACTTAGCTCTTAAATTCCTTCCCACTCATCTCTCTTGCTTGCTGCTGGACACAAGGCTAAATAGATCTTCTTGGATAGAAGTGGTACAGCCACTTTTTGTTGCTGTTCTGGGATTAAAGTTAAGGTTTCAATTTGTGGGTTTTGTGCTCTGGAGAAGCTTTTTTGGGATGGTGAAACTTTGTGAGATAATTAATGAAAACCAGCTACTTTTCTTCCCAACGCTAGGAGCAGGAAAGAACAATGGCACAAAATCTGGCCTAAAAATGTGGCAAGGTAGAAGTGAAAAAGATAAGGTAAAAGAGAAAAAGTGAGGGTAAATAGTGGGTCTTCTGGGAGACAGGTGTTTTTACACGTTACTGGTAATACTTCTAAACAACCTTCTGTTTGTTTCTTTTTGGCTTTTAAGATAAGCATAGGTCTTGGATTTGTGAACAGATTGCACTAATACAGTCTTTCTTTCACGTCTTTGAATTGTGACTAAGATTATAAAGTTGAGTGTGCAGATTTTAGGAATTACTGAAGGTATTTGCAAAGTGTGCTAGGGCGTAGCTATTAATCATTTAATCGCTTACTGTTTCTATGACAAGATAGCGTTGCAGTTTAATGCACAGAAAGTCATGAGCTGCTTGTCTGTCTTTTCCTTTTCTTCATCTAACGTGGGAGTTTAAGCCTGCTTTAGCACGTGCTTGGTAAAGCCAGCACAGCTGCAGAACATTTGCTCTGTTTTGTCCTTGGGTGCCCATCAGGTGCTGTGGTGGCTGTTCTGCTCAGGCCGTGGGTAATGGGGCACTGCTGCTCCCTTACTGTTGGGACCCCAGGATGGAGAGACTTCCCCAAGGCACCACTGTGCACCTGGGGTACTGCCATGAGTAACCCTCAAGATTTCCTAAACCCTGTGGAGCTGTCACCTTGTTTAATAAGTTTTTCTTTCACGCTGCCTATTCAAAAGGATTTCGTACCACTTCATAATCTGATCCTGGCTAATACCCATGACTTCAAGTCATCACACATCTCTGAGGAAACCGCTGCCCTTGGGATTGTTTTGCAGCCTGGATTTTGGTGCACTGTGTGTTTATATTTTAGTTTGAGTCTGAGTCAAACTGAGGAATTGCTGATGAAATCGATGAATTAACTCATGAATGCAGGTCAGTACATTCGTTCTGTTTTCTTCCAGAGTGTTCAGTCATAATGACAGCAGCTTTCTGCTTCTGGGATGTGCACCCCCTAGGCTTGTTTGTAGCTGAGCTAAAACTATTTACTGAGATCCTTTTGCAAAATCCCATTTTGTCTGATGTGGAAGGATCCCCATTCTCCCAGTTGAAATTTGAATGAGCCCTCTGATTTTTGTTTTTAATGGCAGCTCTTGAAGGAATTCAAATTGACACAGAAGCCAGTCATTCTTGTTTATTTTTAAAAATCTTCTAAGAGGTGGAGAATTCCAGCCATACAAATTCTGCTAATCAGCCATGCTGCTTTTACTTTCCAAAACAAGCAGCAATTCCTGCTTTGGTCTGCAGTGCTTTTGCCATACTCTGTAATCTTAATTTGGGGGGGTTCCTTCTCTCTGTTATTTGTTTCCTTTCTTTCTTTCTTTGTAATTTTGTATTCTTGTTCACTTTTAGCAGGTGCATGTACTACTCGTTCACAAAAAAAAGAATAGTGCAGAATGGAAAGAATCAAGGGCGAGGCTTTTATTAAAAAAAAAAAAAAAAAAAAAAAAGCTGAGGAGGAAGTTCACTGCTGAAAGGGTTATTGTAATCAAGTTTATCACGGGAGCTTGCTGTTGTGTAACAGAAACTCTAGCTTGTCCATACCTGCCTTCAAGCATTACTTAATGAAGAAAGAAAACAAACCTTCTAAAATATTTATGAAATTCAATAAAATCTGTTCCTGAAGTCCTGTAGCTCAATATGTTTATGACAGTTCAGTTCCCTGCTGGATTGCTCTCTCCATTTATAGAAAGACCACATTTTTTAGAAAAATGTTTGTTGCTTGGATTTAACTTGAGCATGAGCAGAGCAACATTCATGCACGTCTCCCTGTTGGTTTAATAATATTGAAACTCATTTATTCAAAAACCACTTTAGCCAGGAACCTGCCTAATGAACAAGGCAAAAGTAGGATATTAAAAAGCCTGCAATAGAGCCAAACAACTTTTTTTTTCAGTAAAGGTACACTGTTGGGGGTTAGACTAGATGATCTCCAGCCCCTATGTTTGTGTGGTTTCGTGATCTGTACTGAATGCTCAGTTAGCTCTTTCTCTTGCATGTAGGTTGCTGGCTCATCATTCACGTACCATTCCTTGACTAAAAACTGCCTGCGTCAATCCCATGCAGTCAAATATCCTAGCACGCCTAGAATTAATTCTCTCAATGTGTAAACATTGTTTATTGAGCCCTCTTCTAAAATGGATCTTTTCTCTACAACAATCCTCAGTACCAACTTCAAGCATATCCTGTGTCTCTTGCCTTTCCTAGCAGAACTCTCGCACGCGATGTATTTTTCAGCAGTTGTACAAATGGAGCTGTAGCAGTTTCACCTGCCTTTGTTCTTCCTGTCATTTGGTTCCCTTTTAATAATTCCAGGCACACCCTTTGCTGTTACATCAGCATCTGTGTATGATTCATGGATATCAGTGTTTGGAGAACTGCATCTGCTCCTTTCATCCACACTAAAATGGTGGTACCAAGCCATGCTCAGTGCCAATTGAACCTGGTCCTCTGCTTCCGATGATGACCTAGGGAGGGATGAGGGAGCAGTGGTTCTCCCCGGAATCCTTACACGTGCACCAGCAATTTGAGACTGAGACAGTTTTGTACAGCAGTGGTAATGGTCCCCATCCTCTAAATGGCCTTTGTCTCTGGTATATACCCTGTACTCCAGCAAAGAAACTGTTCATACAGAATTTAGCTTTACTCTGCGTGGAGTCTAACTGCAACACAGCTCTCTACCTTAGTTTGGCCATCTCACTTAGGTGGGAAAAGAATGTTATCTATTTCTGAAGGTTTTCTGAAGGGAAAAGAATGTTATCTATTTCTGAAGGTTTTCTGAAACCTTCAGATATGTTTTATGGTAAAACATTAAAGTGCACTTAATTTGCGTGTGATGGTTATTGCAGTAATTTCATGCTGCTGCAGGTGGGGTGATGATGAGGCAGATAGATGTTACGCAGAAGGGGGAAAAAAAGACACAAAAAATATCCATCAGTAAGTTTTGTTGGTGCGTATTTGAGCGGGGCAGCCAGATTAGTACAAGTGCACAAGAATAGTGGATTGGTGAGGGCAGGACCCCAGCATGGGGAAATGAACTTCAGTCATCTTAGGAGTTTGGGCTTTCCGATCACGTTAGGTATCACGTAACAATTAGGTCACAAGGTCATTCAGCATTAAATACTAGTTTGGGTGTACATTTCACAGCTGATTTGTTTATTGCCTTTATTGGCAGTTCTTCGTGCAGCCCGGTGGGCCGTATCCTACCCAAGGAGGGGAGGACAGCTTTCTGCTCCAGAGAACGAATGCAGCTCAGCTGAAGTAGCTGAGTAGCAGAAGCAAAGCACAGTGTGCCAGGCTCTGCAGAGCACTTGCTTGACTGCTGTGATAGCTCATTTCACCTTAGCTAGTTCTAAAGCTAGCTTGGTTCCTGGCAGTGTATGTCTCAACGCAGGCTTTGTTCAGAGGTGTTTACACACATTAGAATACCCTCTTGGAGTGCCCATTTGTAGTACTCTGATGGGCTTATTAACTTTAACTAAATATCTTCTGTTTGATGGACGTGCCTTGCTTTAATGAACCAGCTTCTGGGTTCTGTTGCATACACTCTTATCCAAGCTTCATAACTGGATGTTTTCCAAATCTTCAGGTTAAACCCCTTTCTTAGTCCATTTCTTGAGAAATTTGACACAGTTTTTCAAATTCAGGCTAGACTGACTCGGTCTTCTTGAAAGTGATGAGGTTTGCTGATATTCAGATAATTCCAAGCGTATCTAGACTAACTTTCAGAGATCCCCAACAACCTATAAAAAGCCAATAATGAAAAAGGGAAGTAGATTCCAGAATTAAATGGCTGTTAAAGGAATCTCGTAGAAGGATGTCTGCTACTGAATGCAAGCAGCACAGGTGAAGGTAGAGCCTCAGAAAGCATGCAGGTATGGGAAGAAAAGAAACTTTGGGAAATTTGTGATTAAATGGATGATGAAGGGAACTGCACTAGGGAAAAGTACTGGAAAGGAGTACAATAGGGAAAAAGAAAAAGATATAAAAGATTTGAAACAACTCTTCAATTCTTTTCAGAAAGATAGAACATTCACAACAATATAAACAGAACTGTGAATATATAAGTAATTACTCCTGGTTTCTTGTCCTGATACAGGAGGTGAAAACTGTCTATACAGTCATCTAAGAAGAGAGTCAGTTAGACCACATTTGAAACAAGAAGCTGTGGAGCCTGCAAGCGAATCTAGAAAGTCAGCCAGTTGTATACTGTTTTCTACTTGTTGATCAGCAACATCCTCATACTGTCCAAACAAGTAGGAGAGGCTGCAATCTTGGCTCACCCAAAACAATTACCTGCTGCTGTGATCTGATTATCATGTTAATAGTTTGGCTCACCAGCTTCTGAAAACCGGGTGGTTCTTTTCTAACATGGGTGAAAAATTTCATGTAATTTTGAACGATAAATGCAACTAATTTAAATAGTGTAATGAGTGTATATTATAATGAAAGTCTTATACTAGATACATCTTTACCAACTAAGCATTATGTATTCTTCTTCCTATGCAAAGCTGGAGTTGGGCAGAGAGAAAAAAGAAAACCATAAAGTAGTAGTAATCTTCCACGCTGCTTTCTGTAGAAGACCTGAAGTTACCTTGTTTGTCATGTGTGAGAATGAGGTACAAAAGATTTTCAAGACAATGCTGTTAAGAGAAGTTCTCAGTAACCTCTGTACCCATTCTGGACGAGTTATGGGCTCTGTCAGCATTGTTGATCAGTCTTGAAGAAATTCCAGCTTGCGAAACACCTGAAAGGGCTATCAGATGGCATGACTTTAAAAGGGTTTTCTGTCAGTCTTCCTGAAATTATTAAGTGCCCTCAAGGGTTTGTAACTGAGTTTTATATGTGGAGTGTTTCCCAGGTTCTCGAAACAAAGTGACAGCTTAGTAACTCCATGTGCTGATGGACTGGGGAGTTGTCCTAGTATTTAACACAGAAACACAACTGCAAATAAGTAATGCAAAATCTTTTAATTTGTGATTGAGTACGTGAAAGTTGTGCATCGAGAATGTGTGGTGTGTGGTCTAATCCCCTCTTGTCCAAGGACTCCTACCTTGGGGCTTAACCATGAGCTGCTGGAGGCTTTGCTTTCATTGAAAGGAAGCCCCAGCTCTGAAACTTGCTTTCCTAGTTGATTTTTTGTTCAGGGTTGTTGTTTTTTTGCAGCTTGTTTTATCACTTTGTTCGTTTGTTTTGGTGGGAAAGATGCATAGCTAGGTAGAAAGTGATAAAATTTATCAATTTGGAGGCTACCTGGGTGTAGGCCTGGGCAACCTGCTCTAGGTTGGACCCAGTTGGTCCACGATTGAACCAGATGACTTCCTTGGCTCCCTTTGAGCCTCAGCTATGGTGTTGGTCTGTGGCTCTGACGGCTGCTGCTTTGCTGTATTTTGCTTTTTCCTAGTATCGTTCTGGTATTTACTGTGCTTGTTGTGTGGAATTTGG
This sequence comes from Centrocercus urophasianus, assembly GCF_019232065.1. Lineage (NCBI taxonomy): Eukaryota > Metazoa > Chordata > Aves > Galliformes > Phasianidae > Centrocercus > Centrocercus urophasianus. The sequence continues at coordinate 8,524,039 of NW_024884142.1, read as the reverse complement.
GTGTTCTGTTTGTTTTAACCCTCCCAGTTCATACAAGATTTTGCAGCATAAGGGATTTTCTGTATGAAATCAGACCTCCTTCAGAATTAGGCAGGTGTATGTGGTGACGGATAAGAATTTCCAGGGCTAGAAATGCTCTCTGGTCTCTTCAGTCCTAACCTTCAAGCCTTCCAACTCTTTGCTGTGATGTGTCTTGCTGGGATGTGATCTGTTAGGTTCAGCTTACACCTGCAGCCCAAAGCTCAGGCGATGGCTGTGTGTTGCTGGAAGCACGGGGTTCCATTCATTTTACTTTGTTGTAACTCAGCTCTGCATTGTAGAGGCACGAGTTGTGCAGTTGTGCATGTGGAGCTTGAGAGCTAAGCCTTCAGAAGCAGTAATTGATTTGGTTGGTCTCTGTGGTGGATTAGTGTGTCCTAGAGCCACGTGTCCCAGTTGTGTTCACATCTCTTTATGAACATAAATTGATAATTGTCTGTTTGTTTACAGCCTTTTAAAATGAGCCAAATGATAGCTCATGTTGTCCCTGGGACCTGGAACCTAGGGCTGCCTCCTTAGCCTGATGTAGTGAGAAAAGCTCATATAAAAAGTGATAGGACCTCAAATTAAGAGCTATGCACCTTAAAGCAGCTCTTGGTTAATTTAGGCTTCGGATAACTTCACTGTTCAGTGTTTGAGAATGGGAATGCTTCAAATGGCTGAATTCTCGGTGTCTTTATTGTCGTCTGTGCTGTGCTATTAAGGAGCTACTAATTCAGCTGCTGTTCATCCAACGCGTTTCCTTTGTATCTAATTAGGAGCATTACTTATGTGATGCTTTTATTTGAATCGCCTGGGACTTTCATTATTTTTCCAAATACACTGGAGAAAGGCGAAATCGGCTTCAGGTTTTGTTTTGGTATTCAATTAACGGCTGCTCTTTTAAGAGGAAGGGAAGCACGGTGAGCCGGAGCTTTTGCAGAGGTCCGGCAGTGCGTGTTTTTCTTGTTTCTCAAGATAGTCATGTAGAAGCCTAAGCCACTTTTTAACACCGTTTAGAAAATCTAATGAACAACTTCCTAACTGTTACAAGAGGTTGGCATGTGTAATAGTGACAGCAGGGTTATTCGTTTACTTAAGCATTTATTAATGCAATTAAGCAAGTCTTAACTGCAGTCTGGGGGGAGAGCACTTAAAAAAAAAAAAAATTATGGTAACACTCCAAAACTATAAAATGTGAACATTGGCTACATAGCTTATATTAAAAGAAAGGAAACCAAACGATTGGATAAAAAGACATTACTTCAGTCTTACTGTTGTCATAAACGTGATTGCTCTGATCTCAGTCTGGTCTATAAAATCCAGAATTCATACAAAACCCTGAATTCATTATTGATCAAGGAAATCCTGAATCTGTGTGCAACGTGTAAGCCTCTGCTAAATTCCAATTAAAGGAAAGTACTTAGTTGCTCTGAAAGTAATGCCTCCTATTTATTTCTGTGGAAATTGCAGTGGAGCATAGTAACACAGATAAAGTAGATGCTCAGTTACAAAACACTATTTTTCAACGTAGTCATCACTATTAGCTATTAAATTCCATTTAATGATAAGAAATATATATATTGTTTTCTGCAGTGCAGGTAGTGAACCACTGGAATAGCAGGTCAGCCACGCAGTTGTAGGTAGTTGTCATCCTTGGAAATGCTCAGAATCCAACGGGACACGGTCCTGGCCAACCTGCTGTAGCTGAGCTGAGCAGGGCGCTGGGATCAGATAGTCTCCCTCCCAGCCTCACCCATTCTGATTCTGTTATCTCTTACCTCTTAAGACATTTCATCTTCTATTTAATTATTGTTTTTAAATGCATTTTCAGTCTTGGAGTGTCTGGAAATGTATTGATCCCTTCACTAAGAGGGCAGTGGCTTGGCAGCAGTCTGAACAGCAATGTTTTATTGGCATTATATGCATTTTACGGGCTTTAAAAGTAGCCAGTGTTTCTCTTTGCAGTACTGCAGTCTGGCTCCATTCTCGCACGTGTGTTCAGTCATGCAGAGTGCTGAAAGAATGCAGTGTTTCTGTATTAAAATAGAAAATTCATTATTAAAATTAATAACAAATACACCAACACAAATACATAACACACTCTTAACTCTGTTTTGCAGTCATGGCCTGTATATGAAGAAGTCTACAACAAAATGGTCGAACTTGCAGCATTTTTAGACCTGCCTCGTTTTCCAGATATAACAGACAACTGCTTTCTGCATCCAAATGTGTTGTGCATGAAGTACTTGATGGAAGCTAATTTACCTGGTAAATATTTTCCTTAACCTGAACCGATAAGTTTTTCTTTGGTTTATTAAATCCCAGCAAAAAGACTTAAATTACTCCTCTTAAAAGTGCCTCCTCTTTTCCTTTTAGTTTATACATGCTTAAGCTTGAACTGAAAGGTAATTTCTATAGGAAGTGCCTCCATCAAACATCCAAGTAGGTACTGAAGGCCCAGATATGCAGTGCTGTCTGGTGCTGACTCTCTGAGGCTGTTGAGTGGATGCTTTGTTTCACATCTTTCAGTAGTGATGTGAACTAAGAGCTCCTAGTGGAAGTCACCTGGTTTAGTAACTCTAGATCAGGGGTTCATGAAGTTCAGCACTGAATGGAAGCATAATATGCAATATTGAACACGTGTTCTGTGATACTGTGTATCAGCAATAATTTTAGTACTAACGAGTGATGCTGTGTGAGAAAACAGCTTGTCTCACTTGGTTGGTTGGTCTGGTTTAGGTTTGACAGAACGTACTGCGTAAGTATGAAGTATTTTTCTTTATTCTGAAATGAAGTGTTGAATATTGACCTACCAAAGAAAGACCGATGACTGCCAGTCTGTGAGCAGCATCTGCTGAACTGCCCTGCTGCTGTCTCTGGAGATGACTTCTGCAGACAAATAGTCTGTAAATTGAGATTTTTTTCCTAAAAAGCATTCTGACAATTAATAGTTTGGGGATTTCATTTTAGAAAAGAGAGGCTAAAAATGTGGCATTTCCAGGTAAATTACAGAGAAATAAGGTTCTGAATACCCTTTGGAAGTTAGTAGAAGAGAAGAATCTATTGTCCTTTCCTCTTTCCTTGCTTACTGAACTTTTTGTCACATAGAAGTATCTTTTTGTTTTTGGTTGTTACTTTCTGTGTGTGAATGGTTTGTGTTTCTCTTTTATAAATGGAAAAAAAGATGATTGTTGCTATTTCAACTCCTAAAATGAATTGGCGTTGCTTCTCAGGACAGTGAATAACAGTGAAAATGTAGGCTAAATGATTGAAAGTACAAGAAAGTGTATCAGCAGCTGTCACAGGAAGGTTTGTTTTGGAAGTGCTTTTATACTTTTCAGATTTTACTTACCTTCCACTGTTATGTATGAGAGGATTAAATACTGGTTTGTAGTGAGCTCTTTGTAAGCAGCAAGAGAATACAAAGTAGAGATGGATTAAGATTGTACTTAGTCATACGTTGCTAACCTTTGTGGAATCCAACGGTGATGTAATCGCCACCTGTATTTCTTGCTGAACAGGAACGGTGAGAAATTTGGGGGATTTGTATCTGTGAAAAATAAGCGTGGAGTAACACAGGGCTGTACGGACTGCGTGCTGCTGCTTTCGGAGCCGCAGCTGTATAGGTTTGCTACAAACCATGGCAGCAGGTGCAATTAGCTCTTACAGGGTCAGCTCCAGGTTGAACGTCTGCTTTGTGCCCGGTGCTGCTGTGCCCGGCATGCTGGGCTCTGTGCCCAGAAGCTTCTTTAAGCAGCCCCTGCTTCTCTTGGTGCTGCTATGGCCTGGCTCCGATCCCACATTTGTTTAAAGCTGACAGACAGAAAAAAAAAAGGGGGTTGACAGATTTTTGGCTTTGGGTTTGTTGGTTTTTTTAGAAATTAGAGTTTAACTGTTATTAGGTATATAGATTTAAGATTTACTTTCCCGGAACAAAGTTGAGGATGACATAATGCCATCTTTTGAATAACATTAGACAATATTTTAAAAGTTTATTCTTTTTTCCTGTGAATGTATGTCAATCATTTTTATTTTAATTACAACAAAGATTACCTACCATCTATGAAAACATCTCGAAATGCTGCTCAGCCTGAGAAAGACAGCTAATTGTTCCAAAACACAGGGGCAGTGTTTTCCTCTAATGACCACTATTTTGCACTGCAGAAGTATTTTTAGCTTCTTTCAACGTACTCCTTTTATATTCTGCTTTGTATTGACTAGATGAATTGCACAACTGGACTTGTCGCGTGGTCAAAAAGACTTCCATGGGAGAGGCGGATTTCCTGACTCTCACGCCTGGAAATAAATCAGCAAGGAAAGTGAAATATGATGTCCTTGCAGCAGCAGTTATTGTGGTGGTTCTAAAGTTACTGTTTTTATTAGATGATCACTACGAGTGGTAAGTATGTAGGCAGCTCTCTAACAAAGCCCAAACTTTCCTGGAGTGTAAATAACTCTTTGATGAGCCTTTCTTCAATAATGTTGAAATTGTAGTATTTTGTTCAGTAGCATGAAATGTGAACTTGAGGGCATTTTAGACTTTGAATGTTACTTATTCTTACAAATCAGCAGTTTGAAGCTGAAACCTGGAAGGAGAACTGGGGCGTGTTTTTGTCAGCCGCATTTGAAATTCATGTGAAAATTGCAGCATTTGGGTCTACAAAAGGATCTGAGCTTTATTCCTTTCTTTCTTCCAGGTTGCTCTCAGACTTCTCTTCAGAAAGAAAGAAAAATAACAAAGAAGGTGAAGGTACATAAATATTGTAGTAGAAGCAGCCTTAGGATTTTCTAAACCAAATAACTTTGTAATCAGGCTTGGAAAGTCTTAATCCTACTGACTGTTGAAGAGTGATTTTGTCATTTATTCTTTTCAGGCAGTTCTTTAAAGACAATGGGATTTTATTCACATAAAATTGTTTCGGCTTACTTGCTTAATTCTGAGTGATACCTAAGAATAATATAAGGATAGGGAAGTTTGTACATACTTTACTGGGTATGTTTCTGCTTTTCCCTGCTCTCCTCTCCTTTTTGTGCATGTTAGGTGAAGGTGAATGGTTACTTCGTAAAGTGGGAATGCACTTTGATCATAAATAGCAGAAACTTATAAGGGGCATCCAACCACATATATGATAAAATCCAAACTTGTTTAGTCTTGTTAAATAAAATGTCTTAGTGTGTAACATATTTGAGATGTAATCTATTTTCTTCTTCCAAATAATCCTGAGAGAGTGTGGAAAAGCTAGCAGCAATTAAGATAGAAAAGATAATGGTGTGAACGTAGTTCTTTGAGGGCAGAAAGACCAAATCAAAGATTAGAAATCCTCAGGAAGATCCTCTGTGACCTTATCCAGATCACAGCTGAAGACAAGATCAAAGATGTGTTGCAGTGATTTATGTTTTAAGCCTCACATCCTTTTTTTTTTTTTTGGTTCATTTTTGCCCTTCTGTTACATTTATGTCAATAACAAAAATGACCATTAGTCATACATGAATGCATCATCACCTCTGTATCTAGAGACAGTCCCCACTGACAACTAAAACGTGTAATTCTCATTTTAAGTGGATATTCCAACTTACTTCAGATCTTATTATTTCGTTTTTATTTCCCTTGAAAACTTTTGCAGCAGTGACCCGAGTAGAAGTTGCACAACTGCTTGCAAGCTGAGGCTCAAAGCTATTAATGTCTTAATAGGGTTTCTCTCTTATTAATAAGTCTCGTTGCCTTTAGCAATTAACAGCTCACTCTTTGCCCACTTTTTCTCCTTTGAAATCTGCTGGTGCAAAACAATTCATGTGCTGTGTTCTGTTGTCCCCATTCTTCAGCTGTTGGAGTGGCAGCAGGCAGCTGATGTGAGAGTGTTCTGTTTGGGCACTGATCAGTGCCAGAGCTCAGCACTGCCCCGGCACTTTTGTAGGCTTCGTGTGCTCAGATAAATAATGGCTGATGCTGCATTGTAAAGATCCAGGGTGTGCTAGCTGTACTTTCAGTACAACTATCCTCTCTCTAGAATTTTTTTTTTCACTATATAAAATATTTCAGCTCCTACAGTTTTTCAAGACAGCCTGGAAGCTGTGCAGTAAGTGCTTGTAGCTTCCTCGCGTGTGTGTGAGTGTACGTTCTGCAGACTGCACACACACACGATGCTGTTTATGCTCAAGTAAAATGTGATTGAGGCATGTGTGTATGTGTGAGTGCATCACAGAGCTGTGTGTTTGCCAGTTGACTCAGCCATGTGAATGCAGGACTAGCAGTACCAGCCAGGTGAACGTTAGTGTCATGTCCCTGACAGCAGGCTTCCTTGCGACAGTTGTTGAATAATTTTTATTAAAGTAAATACAAAAATTCTTTTCTTCCCATGGACCAACCTCCCAGCACCCTCTGTGTAGGGAGTTTGAAACAGAATTTTATCCATTGCATTTTAATAACTACTGAAGGATCTTTCTTACCTTTGTTTGTCCATTTGAGGCCACCTATAGCTCTAGTTTGTAAGGCCTGTCGTGGGAGGATAACTTGAGTAGCAAAAACACAGAAAATGTACAGAACTTTGCTTATAAGAACAATGTATTCACCTTCAGAACAGTTTGCCAGCTAGCTCTTTAGAAATGAACGTGATGCAAGCATCCGTGCAGTGCAGCTGGGGTGATGGGGAAATGCAAAGCCTGGGTAATTCACGATGCAGATAATACACCCACGGATAATAAGAGTTGGTTATTTAAATGTACCCTGTGCCATAGTTCTGTTTGCAGTTCTTACACTTATTGTACCCTGTTGATCTACTTCAATCCTGTGCCTCTTTGGAGTATCAATGATAAACACGCTGCTGGAAGGCCTTGAGCCTTAACATTTTTGCATGCACTGGTATGTATTTGTTCGCATATCAGTGAGTGAGAATCCTGTGCTCAAAATATGTGGGACACTGATACGCAGTGAATACAATTGTCTGAATAATGCTTCTTGCCTTGCATCATCTCATGGGCAGCAGGATGGATGGTGGGGGATTGACACAGTTTCACCTCCTACATCTGAGCTTCAGAACTTGTTTAAAACTAAGCTTCTACAGTTTCATTAATTCCTTGAAGTCAGATTTCAAACAGAGGAAGGCCAGTTAGTGTTGTGGAGATTTAGTTCAGGTAGTAATTACACTTAACTTTCAGAAAGGAGGGAGAAGGACTGACTTGTCTAAAACTGGGAAACATACTCTGAGCAGAGGCGTTTCATCCCACCTTTTATGCTGTTCCTTTCCTGCATTTCTGCTTTTCATTTTCTCTATCTTACAGAAATGTTGGATTCAGTATGTTTTCTATAAGCAGATGGAATTTAAGATTTGCCTGCAGACAGGAGATGCGGAGTCCAACTGCATGATGACCACATTCTGTGTATCACATTTCTTTCACTGCTTCACAACCTAAAATTAAAACATGAATGTTTTATTCAGGTGGTCCATATTTCGAGTTCAAAAAGTGGTACAAGGTTATAAAATGTACCTTGGATGTGGAGCAAAAAAAACTGGATGAAGAAAAAGCCAAGTAAGAGATTTTTAAGTACTTGGTAATGATAATAATAATATTAAGGTAGATGATTTTAAGTGAAATCCTGACCCCTACAGAAGATAAAAAAGTTTAGAATTTGCTCCATGTTTCCATTCAGCACTCTTAGGTGAACAAAGCGATTTCATCCATATCTTAATTTTCTATTTACAGACATGATATTTATCCAACATATTAATTAAACACTTTCTGTGACAAAGTAGCTTATACAACTGAACAATTAACTGATTACAGTAAATCTGGGCTTACGTGCCTCCATTTATCTATGCAGAAAGAGACTGCCATATGTGTTGGAGGCGGCTTTTAACGGCGTTAACAACAGATGATTTTGTTCTTATATTAATAGCTCCACTTAATTAAGAAATTATTATTTTACATGGTTTCTCCAGCTCTTTTTTGTAACAGTTTTTATTTCTCTTACTTGTAGGTATCTGTGGAAATGCGAGAAGCCGCTGTTTTATTCAGTCAAGAAGAAATCTAAAATCCTTAGGAGAAGACGTGAGTACACTCCACCTCTTGCTGCCAGCACTGAAGTCTGCTCCAACTTTTCCCATCATAGAAATTCTGACTGTAATAATATTTACATCTTAAAATACTTTCCCTTCAGTCTTTCATCTCTGGGCAAAATGAATGTAGTACTATTTTACAACCCATGGCTGGAATTCTTCAATCAGACATTTTCCTCCTGCTTAACTGAAATTGCAGCCTTCTTAAAGCAATCTCAGAATTGGCACTTTGTCCTCATCTCACTCATCTGTCAGCTGCCTTTAACTGTGCTCTTCATCATTTTTTGTTGTTCTCCCGTGGCTTTTCAACTCCCCTCTCTTTCCACATATACATCCTCTGGTTTGTCCTTGGGTAGATCCTTCTGTCCCTCTTCTCTGCTAGTTACTTTTGCAGTCTTCTACAGAAAGTGAGGAGGATTTCTCTGAACGTGGTTTTGCATGATCAGCTGGCTGTTCATGGTCAGAGTGAAGGTCTGTCCATTTTAATACATATGGAAGTACCTGTAAGAAATCATGGAATGACTTGGTTTGGAAGAGACCTTAAAGATCATCTAGTCCAAACTCACTGCCATGGGCAGGGCTGCACCCACCAGACCAGGCTGCCCAGTGGTTGGGTTTTACTTTTCTTTTTAAATCAAAGATGCAAAAAATCCACCAAACAGAAACAAACAAAACCAACAGAAACTGCAACACAAAAGCAGGAATTTTATTCGCCTAAATAAAAGCCGAGTTTCTTCAATCAGTATTTGATAGTAATAAGCAACAGGAACTGGGAGAGAGATGTCAGTGTGGCAAGTGATGTTTTTCTCTTTATATACGCTCCAGTTTCTGAAAGTGACTGATATAGGAGCTTCGAAGCTCATTATATACTCCTGCTTAGTTTGAGTAACTCATGTTAGACTTACTGTGCAAGAGTGCATTGGGTTTTTAGTCATGTTTTTATGCTTCGAAATTCTGTAGGGGTGATGATGCTGCAGTTAAGTCACATTCTGTGTAAAAACATTCTTAGGTCTGTTTTTTATTCTGAAATGGTTTCCTCTGGAGCCCTTTAGTTCCCCTATCAATAAGAAAAATGAAGAATCATTTGTCGTTCATTAATTCTGTGCCACTTTAGATTCTCCTTCTGGATCTTCTTCTCTTTGAGATAGGAAAGGACTAACTGGATTACTGAGCTATTGCAGGCAGGAATCTCACATCATGTCATTTCAACAAGGCAAAATTCATCTGAAAACAAATTTCAAACAGTAGAGACAAAGAATGCCTATGCAAAGTGTCCTAAACCACTCTTGTTCTGGTGCTGATGCAGTTTGTACTTTTGGCTTGTTATTTCTGGACAGTTTTCCTGTTCTTGTTCTTTACCTGTGATAGCTTTTTGCCCTTTCTATCATTTGGCATATGTGTATATTTAAGATACAGGTTACAAAAACCTTCCTCAGCTTTGATTTTTATGGTTGATTTTATTGAAACCATCATCTTTACTCTTGAAAGATAGGCATCCCTCTCCCTGGATCACTTCAAGATATCTTCCTTGCCTTTTTCCGGTTTATGAATGATTGTTAGATACAGGTCATAAAAAGAAGCTGGAGCTCTAGGAAGGCTGTTTTCTAGCTGGCTTTTTATGCTGGGGAAGCAGGGCTTGGTGGCTTTGTGTGTGGTTTGGCGTTGTGTGTGCTGATCTGTCACCGCACCATCTTTCCCTTCTGTCCATCAGCATCAGTTAAGTATGAAAGTTTGTCATTCTCACTCACATTTGACATGGAGGGGTTAGGAGTCCCAAGGGTGTTCCCAGGGGCTTCTGAAAGGGTGGGAATGAAAAATAGAGAAACCCTATAAAATCCTTATTAAGAAGAAGAAAAACTTTGCTTGTTTTTTCTTAACTCATGTATTATATTTTTTTTTTTTAGTATTTCTCTAGCTGTGGAGAAAGGTGGTGTGGCTTTTGGTTCTGTCTGTTTTTAAATTCTGTTTCCAATTGAAATCTGCGCTGCCAAAAGCTTCAGCTTAAGTTTGTATTTGAAACTTTGTGAATGCTGATAGGTGAGGAACTACTCATTGTATCTGGGCTGAGTGATAGCACGTGGCCAGATAAATACAGCAGGAGGCATCCAGGCATATGTGTTCTGTAGGAACAAAATTACCAGCAGTATCAGGTGGATTTTTCTGGCTTTACTCAGCGAATGCTTTCGTGGTACTCCAGTACTATTGGCGTTGGGTACTGTGGCATTTTGAATGGTTTTTCAAGATTTTCTTCAAAAACATATGACAAAAATGAATGCTAAGTACAGTGGGAGAAAGCACAGAACTTTAAGCTTTCTCAGGCTTCCTTGCAGGGGATTAAAAAAAAAATGTAAAGGACACAAATACCGTATTATTTCTTTGCAAATCAGCTCGGAACAATGTTCCAAAACTTAATGTTTCTGCCTTGTGGGATTATTATCTTTTTTGTCTCATTTCTATTTGTACAGAAATGGTTGAGAACTTGCAAAATCAGTTTGGCAAGTTGTCTGGTTCGGTGCGACCTGCAGGAAGGCCAAATCCGTCAAGTTTTCAGTTAAGCTGGTCTGAAGAAAACACAGATGGGTCTTGTTTTCATGGGCATAGCCTGAAGGGAATTTTGCAAGAAAAACATGGTTTACTTACAGCCATCAACACAGACTATTGGCTTTGTACAGATAAACTGTGTAATGAGAAGTAAGTATTACATTTCTGTTAATTGCATTTTGTAAAATCCTCTCGATGGTGAGGCACAGTGTGTGTATGTACGTAGATCTCTCTTTTTTCCTTTACAAATGACATGTGGGGTGTGTACACAGCTATGTGTTCACGTACAGTTGAAATCATTTGTAGAAGGGGGTGTGTGCAGAGTGCTTGGACTTGGATTGGGAGTAGGCATTGTAATACAAAGAGTGATTAAAGAGAGCTTTTGAGAAGAGAGGAGATGAGACTGTCAACAACTAGAGTCACATGGCAAGAGCAGCAGCTAGGTAGAAATATTCACTCCACTTCCTTCTTCACAGTACTTCAGGAGCTATTACATTTAAGAGAATGAGAAAACATCCATTCCTCTCTCCTCTAAGTCACAAAAAAGTGTTGAAAATTTATTTTTAAATCACCGTGCTGCTTTTTTCGTGGCTTTAATCCACATTAGCAGTTAGATTTCAAGACAGCAAGTAATGCCTCCAAAGTCTACTTCAGAATGAAGTAATTGGGTGAGAAATGGGATCAAACGCTATTACATCTGAGTTATCTTTGCAAGCAGCCTGGAAAAGCAACATAAGAAATCTGGGAACAGGAAAGCTCTTGTGCTCTTGAAGTTGTTTAGTGGCTTTCTGTACTAGAGAAATGTGCCCAAAACCTGACTTCACAGGTGTTACAGAATTTTTTTTCACCTAAGCGCTTATCAGAACAATCGTGCCATTTCTTAGTACAGTTATTTACTTCCAAGGACCTAAACAGCAAGGACAGTGATAGGCCAGGGGATGTAGCCTTCCTTCTGAAGGTTGAGGTACCTTAATGTGAAATGAGTTTTCATTTGTGTGCTGTTGAATAAGCGTTGAATGACATCTTAATTCTTTATCTGAACGTGCGTCTGAACGTCACGCTTAGGAGAGCAGTGGTCCCTACAAAATCTCAGTGATGCATTCCTGATTTTTAAAAGATTAAATATTACCCTTGAAAATAACTGCCTTTTACATGTGTGCAGCCTTTTGTTGCTTTTTAGTGGATTTATTTGCTTATCTTTATTTTCCTTTTCACATTGCCTTTCACATATCCACCGTGACAGAAATGGGTTGGAATAATGTAAACACAGTGTTGTATTACAAGAGCCTTGGTTGTATGGATTCATTCTTTTGTAAGAATAAGAAGCTTTTTCTGCCTTTTTTTTTTTAAGGGAGGGGATGTAATAATCCTTTTACCACAGATTTGCGTAAATCTTACAGACCCACTGAATGAGAGGATATTTCAGTGTGTGTTTGCGTGAATAATCTTTTCATGCAAAGTCTGTTTTTAAGCCTACATTTTCATATGTAATGTATTAAAATGATGATGGTGAACTGTCTTAGCCTTCACGAAACGAGATTTGAATTTAAACTCTTAGCGGTTAAATTTCCCATTGTATCATTTGCAATGCAAGTAATTAATTATACATCTGACACTCACTTAACTTTGGAGAATGACATCTACTCCCTCAGACATGAGGTTCTATCCCATGCAAGCGTATGTATGTATAACAGAACTAAAAACAGACTTACAGGTTCTCTAAAAATCAGCGTGGTTTAACTGGGACTGCTGGAGTGCTTCAGTGGTAGGACTGAAGTATTTCAGTGGGCAAAACTGAGAGCGGTTAACTGATTGGTAAAATGTTTCTACGTTTTCTTTTACTTTACAACTTTTATTTTTAAGCTGAGTTCTAAATTGATCAGGTATATAGCTGTGTATGATGCTCCAAAAGTAACACCTCCTATTTATTTATATGGAAACTCCAACAGATACAAAGAGTGCAAATAACATTATTTGAACCGATTCTCAGCTCCAAACCCTGGTTTTCAAAATAGTCACCACCACCAGCCATGTATTTTCACCAGCAAAGAACAAGAGGCTACATGCCACGTTCATAAAACTCTACACCAGTGGAGCTGACTCACTGTTTCATAGCTGCAATGACAGCATTGTTACTAGGAAAATGTTGCCCATGCGGTCCATCTTTCATTGGCCCAAGCAGATGGTCAGTGGTACCAGTCCAACCAAGACTGGTAATGTGCTTCATGGTCTTCAAACTGGTGTGGGGCCTGGAGTTACTGTGTTGCAAGAAAAAGGTTACCTTCTTTGGTTTGACTCTGGAAGTTTGAACTTTCTGCTCATCAGCCTTGCAATGTAGCAGTCAGAGGTGATGGTTTGTCCAAGTTCCAGGAAATCCAGAAGGATCACTGCTTTCCTATCCCAATAGACAGTACACGTCACTTGACCTGCTGAGAGATGTGTCTTTAACTTTTTCCTCATATGGAAAATTCATATTGCCACTCCATGGACTGCCATTTTGACTCTGGCACATTGTGTTGACACCACATCTCCTCACTAGTAATTGTGTGAGGCTGGAAACTGTCAACTTCAGCCTCATATTGGTGCCATAGGTCCTGAGAAACTTTCATGCTATGTTCTTTATGTTCTTTTGTGAGCATTTATACCCTCCTGGTGTAAATTCTGCAATATTCCATCATTGCCACTTATTGTTTCCAGAGCATTGAAGCCAACGTTAAGCTTGGAACACATTTCCCTGGTCAGAATCCACCAGATGAGCTGTTTGTTAGAGACGCTCTTCGTTTCATGGTGTGACAGCTGTTCACGGCCTTCCAGAGCAGGGCTTGTCTTTCTTGTCACTGTTGCCACTGCTGAAACATACCAGCATTCGCTGTATTCACATCCGGTGTTTGATCTCCCTTGTTATTTTGAGATGATAAAGTAGTGTGTGTGAGGAATGTTAAGAAAAACAGGTGAATCTTTCCCTTACTTTCCAGAGATTAAAATGTATTGGAAATTTTGTAGCTCTTTAGAGATGCTCGTAGTGTAAATAGCACAAAATGGGACAGTGGTGTGTTTATGGTTGTGTTTTGGGACTCTTGTGAAAAGTGTAACTCCGATTAATCAGATAGGTGCTTTATAATGTTGATGTAATTACACGTTGCCTGAAAATATCCAGTACAATTTCCCTGTCCTCCCAGTGAAAACTGAGCTCAGACAACTAGACTGCCCTAAGAGCTCTAGTTGCTGAAACTCAGGGTTCAGACCGGAGCGTCACAAAAGATTTGAATTCCTGTTAGCCAAAAAATGCAGGTTTGGTTCAACCAACAGCACCTATAAATGAAGCTCAAACTTAACAAAAGCTTAGTGTGGGTTGTGGAGTCAGCTGATTTCTTCTGACACTGCTGAAATGAGCAGTTTAACTTGGGTTTTGCAAGCTGGTGACTTTCAGGTAGTGTGAGGACTGTGCAGGACAGGCTTTGGTGTGAGAGACCTACATTCAGATTTCTAATCTGCCAGGCTTCAGGAGGATTTAACTGCGACTTTGCACCCTGAAGTGCGACTCCCATGGCTTTCGTGGCACTCCAGAATAGTGTATCTGTTCTTCCAGTTTGAGGTAAAATGTAAATGGGTGTTGGGCCAGAGGGAGTGAGCAAATGACTCTATAGTCTAGTAATTAGCACACTTGCCCATAAATTGGGACAGACGGGTTCCAGTCCTTGTTCTGGTGAATATTTAAGACCGCTGCTCTGAATCAGACAGAGGGGAAATGGAAGCTCTGCTTCTCCACATCCCAGGGCAACACTTTGTGAGAGGATGCATAGGGTTTAGGCAGGGAATAGCACCTGAGTCTTCATATGAATATAAAGGGGTTTTTAATTGAAGCAGCTGGGTTTTTTTAGGACAGAACTGACATGGTAGATCAGAATTGGGGTTTAGACACTTGATAAAATGTTGATATTTTCCTCTAGTTGCAACTGTGTATGTAAATGTTTGCAAAATGCTAACTAAATACACTTGTAACTCAGGGCTTTCTTTTTCCTTTCTTTCTTTTCAGACTGTGCGGTCATCTGGCTCACTACAGAGAAGAGGACTTTCCCAAGAGTTACCATTTTGTACTGAGACTTTTCTCCTTTCTTCTGAGGATACAGCCTTCCTCCATCCATGAAGAGGTGTGTGTGATAGAACACAAACTTTTTAACAAAAAACTCTATAAAAAGCCAAAATACAGCAGGAGCCTAAGGAAGCAAAAGACCTAAATATTATAGTATTAAAGCTGTGTGAATTGGTTTGATCCCAAACCGTGCTATTCAAACTGATAGTGATCCTTTTGCCTGCATAGAAATCTTCTGTTAAGGTTTTAGTGCTGACATCTACTACTGCAGTTATCTGTGGTGCCATGTTATCCATAATTTAAGTTTCTGGTTTCCAGCTGTGAGCTACCCAGGAAACTGTTTACCAAGATTTATTTCCTCACTTTGTAGCAGGGCCGACAGGAAGCTATGAAATTACCATTTTTTCACATAATTGTACATGCTTTGAATGTACTGGATGGCACGTTGGCATCTAATTGCATTGCAAGGCTTTGCAATTAAAATGCTTTTTATTTTTTTACTGACTTGTATGACAGCAACTTCATTTCTAGAAAGTAATGTTTACTTTGTTTTGAAAGAGTGTGTTAATAAATAAAAGGAGCAGGTGGACAATGTTTTCTGTGCAGTGAGCTGTTCGGCTTTCGTTTCTTAGCTGTCTGTTGTGGCAGTTCTGGCACTGCTTTCAACATTTCCTTGCATCCCGAGTATCTCCTTGTCTCTTCTTCAGCCTGGGCCTCTCGTTGAAGTGTACACCTTTTGGGTCCGTGTTCCACTCTGGGCTCCACAGCTCTTGTAGCTTCTTCTATACCTGGAACCCTCCATCCTGTTTTCTGCACAGCGGTGCCTGCCATGTCCTCCTGACACTCTTCTTTCACAGCACTGCTCTCTTTTGAGTTGTACTTCATTTCTTCTGATCACTTTGTATCATAGCACATTCACCAGTTGTGCCTCAGCCATTCTCCCAGTTTCTCATGCTCAATCTTATTTATGCACCGTGTTTTTATTCTGTCCCAGACAACAAGTAAATGAAGTTGGGTGCTACCACTACATGAAAGGCACCATAACATATGTGTATGTTGAACAGAGATGTTGAGTAGATATACAGATGAGTAATACTGCTTTCAGTTGAATGAAATAAAATTCAGTAGCTCCGTCTGTCAGTACGAAGTACAGAAGTTGCCAAATGCACTTGATCAGTAACACAATCAGCAGCTGTTCCTAGGTGGTGTTATGGACAAAAATGTCTGTGGACTTTTTAAGTAATCGCTTCCTTCCTGAAGGAGGCTTGGGCTGTGGTGAGGTGTAATCAGAGAAGGCAGTCTGTTCAGAGGGTAGACTGAGTATGGTGGAAGGGATTTCAGATCTCTAGCAGAGGAGCTGTTGTCTAAAAATTGGGAACAAGCGAATGAATGATAGGATGTACCACCCTGCCTGTCTGAAAGTAAGTGGTAAAGCAGTATTTAAGCAGAGGTGGAGCAGGCAGGGATGTGTAGCAGGGAGGGAGGGAGGCAGGCTACCGGAGGTAAGCTATTTAGTAATACTGACAAGCAGGGGGGCTTCACAAACTCTGTAGAGGCAGGGGTAGGACACAGTGTACTGATTTAAGGTTTGGGGGAAAGTTTTTACTTTTCTTAACATTTTAAATAGCTCTTGGGATTTAGATGCAGCGATCCCTTAATGTGGTTGAGATGCTCAGATGGGAAAGTACTGTTTTAGCAATGCAGAGGCAAACTGTGTTTTGTGATGGAAAGAGCAGAGTGAGCTGTACTTGTGTTAAGTGTTTCCTAAGCGGTGTGGTCAGTGTGTCTAACCACACAGCCGTGTCGTGTGTGTGTACCAACTGAATTGGATGTTGTTCTGGTGTCTGTATTTTAGAATTAGCTATTTGTTGTTATGTTTGACCTCACCTGAGTGAATTGCTGAAGTCTGTCAATATTGAGAAGAGCCATCTTTTGTTCTTCTCTGTATTTCTATCAGTTAGAAATCTACAGTAGCACTAATGCTTTCAACAGTGCTTGCTCCAACCACTGAACATATCTCATTTGCTTTACTGTAGTATTGTTGAAGTTTGGAATTAGCTGTCTAAAAGACACTTTATTTTACATAAAGGATTAATTTAATTCAGAAGTCGTTATTTGAAAGACTTACACACTTAATTACAGGTACATGCTTATTTTAAAACTACTGTAGTAGTAAAATCTCAGCTTCATAAATTAAAAATCCTGTACTCGTTACATTGTTACAAATGAAACAAAGCTCCCTTAGATGTTAGAATAAATTAAAGTTGTACTTTAATAAACTGGAATAAAGCTTCCAATTAAGCATCAGGAGCCATGTGCCTCCTGGACACATAGGTTAAGAGTCAGATTTAAAAATAAAGGGTGTGCCTCTCAAATACTGAATGTTAGTTCTACCCAGTTTAATCAATCGATGCTCACGCCGGAGTAATGGTGTTTAAGAAGCTGATGAACCACAGGAGTGCCTTATCTTCAGCAGAGTGTAGCTGAGCTCTCTTGGGACAACTGCTTTGGGTCCATTGAGTGTAACCCTGGGGAGGAGGCGCTGAGCAGCTGCAGGCAGTGGCTGCAGGGCAGGGTGGCTGCCACAGCCCATTCCAGCCGCCTCTTCCTCCTGCCTGGAAGTACTGCTCCTTTCTGTAGCTCTTTGCTGAGAGTTCTCCCTGGGCTTTCTGACATGTATGTTTTTGTATTTCTTCCCTTGGAATTTCAGGTCTCCAAGTGAGGAGGTTTGGTTTGGTTTGTTTTTTTTTTTAATGCTAGATGTCAAATGTTCTTACATAGATTAAAGCTAAGTGGGTTTTTTTTAAGCTTAGATTAAATGCTGTTTTCTATCATTCAGAGTACAAATGCAGCCATACTTTCAGACTTTTCTTAAATAAAGCAACCTTTCTATTGATTCTGTGGAGAACTATCAGACATAATTTTCTTTGGAAGTTAGTGCCAACAGTATTGGAATTTTACCTGACTACTTTTTCACTGCCTCTCTGTGTTTGCATTCTTAGACCAACTTAATCTGTCATGTACTTTTTTCTTTCTCAAGTTGTACCATTTTCCAGACATGAAGCAGAGATGTTTGGCTTTCTCCTCTTTTGCTGAGGGCCCTGAACTTGATTTAACAAGAGAGTGAGCATCAGCAAAGTCCCGTGCCTGTAGGCAGCACTAGTCTAATTTATTGTCAATAATGTGTTGTACGGGCTCTGCTGTAATTACATCTTTCCTAACCTATTTGTAGCACGTCCCTTGAAACAGCTGTGTTTGGAAGATTTGGCAGAGCTTCACGCAGTGTTGCAGGCAACACAATGAGTAACTCACTTGCTTGTAACTTCCTGGGAAGCTTAGTGTTCCTTCCCCTGAATGCTTAATGCAGAGTTTTCTTCCTGGCTGGATAAATAAGACTCCTGCTGAAATGTTATTTTAGACTATGGGATGTAGTCAAAAGGATGCTTTTGTCCTGGACCCACAGGCCTTTTGGGAAAGGTAAAGACTTACCAAATGTGAAGTCCTGGATAGATGTCTGCTTCATGACTAATCCATCGCTTTCCTATTCGGGCTGAGATGTTTTGTGCTGCATCAGAGGTATGGGAGAGTCAGAATAACTTTGTTCGAGGAATTTCACATTTTGGTCCAAAAGGAAATGGGCTTCCCAGTATATTACGTAGATTGGCCAAAGCAGCACGTCTCAGTGCTCTGTCTTCGCACTAAGAGCAGGATGCTTACTTTCACCATCTCCTCCAGGGTTATTGGTCTCATTGCTGCGAAGCTGCTTTGCTCCTGGCCTGGTTGTGTGCGGGAAGGCATGAAGGGGATGCCAAGGTGTGGGAGCAGGCATAGATGAAAGAGCTTTCCTCAGCACTGCATGTGCTAAACAAGAGACTGAGTAAGGTTTGGCAGAACACGGGATGATGAGTGCTCATGTCCTCACAAGAGGTTACAGCTGTGCTTGTACAACTGCTACTGGCAGTACTTTGAGAGCCAGAGTGCTCCTCCCTGCTGCCCAGCAGCTGCAGCCTGCCTCCAGCAGTACCTCGGGTGCTTTGGAAAGAAAATACAAGCCAGTTCTCCTGATAATCTCACATGGCTGCTCTGTACTGGGAAAGCATTCCTTGTCTGCTCAGAGACCTCCTTGCTGTCCTAGTGGTGGCTTTGCTCATCAGTGGCAGATGCTGCCATCGCCTAGTGAGAACATCAGCCTTTGTGTCTATGTTGCGACCAAAAAACCAGAGCAGGGAATGCTTTTGTGCTGCCTTTTCCTGGAGGACATCTGCATGGGCCATGTGCTTGAGCACTGCCTGCCTCCAGCAGGGCTCCTGAGGGCTGTGGGTAGGGGCTGCAGAGAGGCTGGTTGCTGAGGTTCTCAGCAGGACTCGACATCTCATCAGCTCAGTGAGGTGTGCCATTTCAATGCAAGACTGCAACAAAACACTTTGTTTACTGAAGGGTGGCTCATCTCTGTGATCTCTGTGGTGTTTGTAACTCCTGCCTGTGCAGCTGAGTGCTTTCTTTGCTGTGGAGCAAAGCAGATTAGGCAGAGAACAGCATGCAGGGAAAGAACTGCACGCGCTGTTCTGTTGCTGCAGCACTGTCACCCCACGTACAAGGAAGCCTAATCCAAAGGAAATGCTGTTAGAGATGAAAAATGTTCAGTGAGGCTGGTTATCATGGTAAAGGTGTTGTTGATACAAAGTTCTAGGCTTTGGGTTCACTTCTTTTTATATGTAGGCTGTGGTAAAATTGATTGATTTTTGTCATTGTCAAAGGAGTAACAGGAGTAACATCTCCTGAACAGTCTGCAGTCTCTGAACAGTTTCTACGTTATCTTTAGGGCTAAATACAGAATGAAAAGGGGAAATCTGATTTTTAGAGAGTGCTTGCAAGATGTAACTGAAACACAATCTGATTCACTTTCTTTTTTATTGCACACAATTGGTCTTCATTAATTTCTTTACAGTTTTTCTCCACTTTTTCCCTAGAAGGCATTCCAGCATCCCTTGCCACTGTCACTTGTCTGCTTCTTTCTTCCCATTGTGTCTGCTTTTACCTCACTTCCTATTGAGCTCCTGAACTTCTGCCTGGGCTTTTCTCCTTTTTTCAGCCCTTTGGTGCCTTCAGGTTAATGCTGCAGGAGTCAGTGTGATCACTTGAGGCTTACTTTTCTGTCTCTATGGTCAGAAACCACCTGGCCTAATGCAGATGTACTGTGTAATGAAGTACAGAAAATTCGATACTCATTACAGCCAGTTCTGCAGCTTGGCCCTAATATCTTAGCGGTTCAAATGAAATAGAAAAAGATCTTGTTTTGACCACTTGTTTCAAAAATACTGTTACAAATTTGATGCAACTTGTTTGTTACACAGGTGTGAACGGCTGGTGCACGTAGATGGTAATTATCTTGTGTGAAATTTTAAAACCTTGTTGGGTAAGTCAGAACAGTAGCTAATCCTCATGCAGAATAATTCCTAGTTTCTCTAGATGATGATGTCAAAGACAGAATCGGAAAAGAAATCAGCGCGCTGAGATGGTGCTCGACCAGGTGGTGGCAAACAGTACATGGCTCCTGATGGGTTCTTTATGTGTTCTGAGTGGGATTCACTTAAAAGGAAGTGGAAGTGTGAAGGAGGGAAGGAGAACAACAAAGGCAGGACTGAGGAAGAGTTGTAAAGGAAAGGGATAAGAGTGGAGGAGAGCAGTGATGTTAAGTGACATTGAAAGGCCTGAATAAGGGAAGTTGAAGTGAACACCAACCAGCACACGGCAAGGAAAGTCCTGCCAGTGTGCTGCTGCATCACGCCGGCATGGCTTTGTGCCCAAGCTCTCCTAAATCCCTGTGTGGTGCTTGCCTGATTTTATCCACTGATGATGCAATCAGGTGAATGACATCACAGAAATACACCTACCTGTGGTGTTACAGTCTAGATTGTGACCGGCAGATTAGTCAGTGGTGTCACAATCCATGTTTGTATCATTGTCTCCTGAATGTGGAAGTGATTGCTGCATCGACAGCTGAAGTTTTCATCAGTGAATCAGGCAGTTAGGAAGAGCAGTCCTTTCACAGAGGCAACAGCTTTGACTTATCTGGAATAGAACCTCGGTGTATTTTAGCAAAGCACAAGTGCCAAGTGTGGTATGCTACTGAGATTTCAGCAGTTCGGGTGTGATGTAAAGAGGTGACTGAGCTTCAACACATGCAGAACCTGGCTCGCTGGGAGCTGCGTGCTGTATTTGGTTGTTCATGAAAAGTGCGCACGCGTGCCAGATGATGCTGTGTACACATCCCAGAGCTCCAAGAACAGAAGTGGAGAGTGTAAGGAACAAATGGCACCAGAGGAAGGTGGCAGTGCTTTCCAACAGTTCTGCCACAGAGAGCTACCAAGCTGAGTTCAGTTCAGTTCAGAGCACGACCCTCCACCGATCTGCCTTTTGCCTGCCGATGGCGACGTGTGCAGATCCAAGCAAAGCGTTCTGCTTCTTGGACGCCAGCTGTAATCTGGTCCAACGATGTTACCCAAGGTCCACGATTAGCCCCTGGGTGAAAGTTTGTTCCCTCTTTTCTGCGTGTGCCTGGGCTGGCCTGAAAGCCCTGCTGTTGCTTTGTGTGCCCTGTACCGAGCGGGAAGAGCTGCTGACCCAGGAGAGCTCCGTTACTGTGCCCGCTTTTGTCTGCAGCATCCGGGCATGTGACAGACGGCACTGCTGCTCCTCGGGGTTCGATTCAACTCATTACCTGAACGGCAGCCTCCCACCCGTATTTCCCAGGGAGAGACCCACATTCTTCCGATTGCTGCGCGTGGCGTCGCCCCTCCACGCTCCGTGCCCCATAGCAGGTGCAGCGAAGAGCGGGCGGCCGCTTTTTTGCCTCGGCGCAGCAGCTGACCCAGCCGGATCCGGAGCTCCCGCCCGCGCGGGGCGAAGCGTTCGTTACCCGTGGCCCCCGTCCCTCTCCGCTCCGACAGCCGCTTCAGCGCCGCGACCCCGCGCGGCCGCGGGCCCCGCCCTCTCCTGCCCGACCGCCCAATGGGGCGCGGCGGCCCCGCCCCTTCGCCGCCGGCAGCCAATGGGAGGCGTCCCTCGGCGGCCGTCCACCTGCGGCTGCGGGAGCCACCTGAGCGGGCGAGAAAAGCCGCCAGAACCCGTCGGTGCGGCGGGCTGCGCGCTGCTCTCTCCGTTCGCCCCCGCGTCCTCCCGACCCGCCGGGCCAGTTCCGACGCCCGCTGCCTCCGCCAGACATGACACAAGACTACGACAAGTGAGCTGCGCGGGGCGGGGAGGGCTGGTGCCGCGTCCGGTCCGACCGGCGCCGCCTACGGGGGTCGGGGGGTGGCGGAGCTGGGGAAGCGCCGCTGCGCGGGGGGTTCTGGGGGCCGCCCCTCCGTCGCCTCGGGGGGGCGGCGCGACGCGGCGGGAGGGGGACGGTGGCGCGACCCCTGCGGCCATCCCGCCCTTCTCCCTCCGCCCTTATCATCGGCGGCGAGCGGCGGGGCAGGGCCGCTTTGAAACCCGACACCGCCGCCGGGCGTGGGGCAGCGCCGCCGCCGTCCGCCTCCCGCCCCCTACCGCGCCTTAAAGGCGGGCGGCGGCCCCGGGCCGGCACTGCTCGGTGCGGTGCGGCGGGGCGGGAGCCGCCGCCTGAGCCCCTGACGGCCCGCCCCGCCTGGGCTCCGCGCGCGGCGGAGGGCGCTGGAGCTGCCCCATGGATTTCTACGAGGCGCACCCCTCCGGCAAGGTGGATTTCGGCAGGTAACGGCCGCGCCTCGGGGGGCCGGGGCTGCTGTCGCGTCGGGCAGAGAGCGGCGTTCCTGCTGTTGGCCGCATCCGTGTGTGCTCGGAGCTTATCGGCGATAGCTCGACCGGCAGGGAGCCGCGCGTCCGTCGCTGTGACCGGCGCTAACGCGGTGACCCCGAAGTCACCGGCGTCTGGAACGGGGCGCTGGTTTCTGTGTCGGGCTGCATCGGGCCCTGGGCGAGCCGGTCTGGCCGCGGTGGCCCGGTTGGACGAGATGGCCCTTAGCGGTCCGTTCCGACTCCAAGGATTCTGTGACTCCTTGAGAAGGCGTTGGGCTCTCGGCGGAGCTCGGCGCCTCTCTGTGGAACGCCAGCTCTACAGCCCTCCGCCTGGGCGCCGTGGCACCTCTTCTATTTGCGGTGCCGCTCCGCAGGTGAGGACGGAACGACGTCCGGGCAGCCCTGAGCGACTTACCGTGCCCTGCCGGGGACACCTGCGACTCGGGAGCAGCTGCGCGTGCTGCCGTGTCCAAACCAGCACCGTGAGAAGGACGAGCTGCTTTACTCTCGTTAATACGTTCGCGTTTACCTAAAAGAGCTGTGGTTCTGTTGTGGCACTGCCAAGCTCTGTTCTTTCCCCCTCTTTGAAGGGGTCGGTTGCCTTCAGGGCAACGAGTGTGTGGTAATTGGCACGGAAACGCGTCGTTCTGGGATCTGGAGCTCGTGGCTGTGGCAGCGCTGAGCCTTGCGTTCCCTCTGATTCCCAGTGATGCCGTGGCCCTCAGACGTGGCCCTGTGTGCGCGCTGCTGCTGTCAGCTTTTCTTTGCAAGCGGCTTTGCTTGAGGACTTCCCTATTCGCTACAGGTGTTTGAGTTTTTTTTCATTGTGAAGTATGAGAACAGGAACTTGTGCCGTGTTCCTAAAGAAAACTCACCTTGTCTTCTGTTGTCCAGTCTGTGGTAGAAAGTGGATGTCCCAGATACTGGCAGAATCTGCGTTTCAGTGGGAGGGTGTCAGGGTAAAGCCGCGCAAACACCTCGAGAAGTGTTGGGAGAGCTTGGCTTCTCTGTTTGTTTTTTCCCCTGCTCTGATGCTGCTTTATAGGTACAAAGTGCTCATATAAACCCTGGCAACTTCACCTCGCTCCAGCTGCTGAAGCCCAGCCCGGTGTCCCATTGAGGCTGGTGAGACCACTTGTGTAACCAATGGGACGCATCATTTACAAAGTGCTTGGCAATCTTTTTGGTGGAAGGTGGTGATAAATGCAGGATCCTGTTAAGCTGATTATAGTGATTAGAGTATTTCACAACTTTGTGTTTCACAACTTTTTGTATTTGTATTATATTTTGGTCTCTGAATGCATCCGAGTAAAGAGCAGATAAAATGAATCCTGTTCTGGGGAAGGGGCACAGTGGTGGTGAGGGTGGGGTGGCTTTGGTGGTGGTGGCTTTTTCTTTTTTTTAAACAATAACTATTACCAATCCATTAAACATTCAAGTTTTTAATTATTTAAGAAGACAAAAAAATGTTCCCCGTTCGACCCAATCTAGGAAATGGACGTTGTGCTTGCACTGGGAAGAAAACTGAGCTTGGTTAAAAGCCAGCTCTGACCTTTTTCTTGGGCTGACCTTAAAGCTGGAGCACTTGTCCCACCAACAAAGCCAGAGCATGTGCTGTGGCCTGAGCTGGTGGGGCAGCATGCTCTGCATAGGTCCCACTTTCACTTCTTGGCAGCAATCACAAAACAGAGTAGGTCCAGGTTCTCAATATGCTGCATCAGCAGGTCTGTAGTGTTTTGGGGTTGTTTGTTTGTTTGTTTTTTTCCCAGTTGATGCTGTTTAAAACTAGGGTCACAGATGCTTCAGTGATAAGCAGGCAGTAGATCTTCACTTGCCAGAAGCAGTGAGTGCTGCACTGACTTGGTTTCCCCATGCAGTCTGTAACTCACTGGCAGCTGCTGGCTGCTGCCTTCACAAAGCTGTGGGAGAAAGATGTTAGGTTAATTTGCACTTCCTAGTCCCACATGGAAGCTAGAGCAGGTCATGGCTCGCTAGCGTTATGTAGGTGTGCTGGAGGTTTGGTAGGTGGCAGGTCAGTGAGCACGTATGGCTTCTGGGTTGGATTCGGAGTGTTGGCGGGTCCGTGGTGCTCTGAGGCAGTGCTGTGATTGTGTGCAGGCTGGTGTAACCCAGCTGAGTTTGGTCCAAGTAATCCCAATGTATGCAGAGCGTGAGTGAGATCAGAATTAGGTTTCTGGGCTTTTTGTGTTGACTAATCCTTGCCGTGCACTGAATCAGAACCTGAACCCTGTGAAACTGGGGCAGGTAACACTGAAGAACTTGAAGAATGTTTTTCATGTGTTCTAACAGGTGTGGGTTTTTTCTTTTTCTTTTTCATGATTCAAGTAAAAGACCCGTGTTGGTTCTTCAGAATGACTCTCTCTACTCCCAGAGACGTCCTTACACCAGTGAAGATGAGGCCTGGAAATCCTTTCTTGAAAACCCCCTTACAGCAGCCACCAAAGCTATGATGAGCATCAATGGCGATGAGGACAGCGCAGCCGCCCTCGGACTGCTGTATGATTACTACAAGGTGGGTTGGCAGGGGTGGGCTCTGACACTGCCTGTGCAAAGGGTTTTTGTAGAAGCCATGAATGGGGAATTGAATCTGTATGTTTTACAAATTTAATTAAAAAAAAAAAAAAAAAAAAATTAAGTCTTTCCTGAAAATTGATTTCTCTTTAACAAAGTAAATTAAGTTTGTCTAGATCTTGCAGTGGGGAGGTCAAAAGCCTCAGTAATAGGGCTTTGCCTTTAGGTTTACTCTGGGTTCTGGAGGAGACAATGTATCGTTCGTAACAGTGGAGAATGAGACTTCGGAGCTGTCTGTCTTGAGTACAAATACGCATTTCTTTTTGCTTTGTGATGCCTGTTCTGGTGGGACTGACAGCTGGCTTTTGCTGGGGCTGTTATGTTCTGCTGTGGCATCAATTGAAGCTACAGATAACAGATTTTTGTTGTGTGTGGGGTTGTCATTCCAAAGAGCTTATTGCCTGTGTCCCTCTAACTTTTGGTGAGCTTCTGCCGCTATAATCTGTTAGTCCTCGGACAACCATGGTCATCTTCTCTAACATGCAGGGTCTTCTCAGAGACATTTACCCTACTATATTCTCACGGATAACCTGATTGGCCTGGAATATGCTTCATTTCTTCCCTACATATTAGACATGTAAGATGGGGTGGTTTTATTCACCCCAGAGTTCAAGTGAGTGAAGAGCAGCAGGCAGTTGCATGCAGAGGGTGACCTGCTTGTGCACAGCGGCCTGGCTCAGCGTGTGGAGATGCCTGTCTGCTCTTTGCTGAGCGGGCAGGGAAGCCAGAAGGCTGCCTTGGTTCTGCTGCCTGACATTGTGGTTAGTGTCTTTGAAGAGTCGTGAGCGTGCCTGCCAGCCTTGGTATATTCCTCAAATCATGGGAGAGGTTGCTTTCTTTGTATGGTCTAGTATTAAATGTGGACGTTGGTGGCCCTGCATGTGGCAGGGGGATTGGAGATTCATGATCCTTGAGGTCCCTTCCAATCCTGGCCATTCTGTGATTCTGTATTGTGTTCTTGCTTAGAAAAGAGAATTGCATATGCCTTAAATATCAAAATATTCTTGTAACGCTTAATATGGAGATTAGTGCTCTCCGCGCACAACAAAATGCCACAAACTCATTGGTGTGAATGTTATCCAGCCAGTTTTGTGAGAAAGTTTTTGTGCTTCTGCTTTGTGCTTGTGCTTTTTATGCTCTCGAGGAGGGGGGGAAAAACTCACAATAATCCCCCCCTCCAATCCCCCCACAAATACCAGAACAACTTTAATCCACAAAGTCTACTTTGATATCAAAATCTGTATGTTACAAAGAGAGTGTCAGCGTTGCTTCACGCTTAGCAAAGCAGTAGGGATTTGCTCCACATTCGTGTCTAGTTGTCTAGTTTTGGGTTTCTTCATGTTTGGATACAGTAGGTGTGTAGAAAAATCAGTAGAAAAACAGGTATTTGGCAGACTTGTGTGAGGCAGAATGGCTGGAGGTTGAAAGATTTATTGTTATGAAGTAATGCTGGAGGGACAGCGTCTAGGCATTCCGAATACGCCTCCTCTTCTTTGCAATATTAAAAGCAGCTGATGAGATCACCTTTGAATGTCTTATATTTAAAATAAAAACTAACAAACCACTGGAAAACAAACATTCACAAAAAAGATCTAAATGCACAAAAATAGCAAACAACTGGGCTTAAATTGACTTCCATTTGACTAATGGGCTGCTGTGATAGTTCTGTTGGTGCCTCACAGGAAATAAATGCTTGGTCAAAATCTGGATTCTGCAGGTCTAGACTTTTGTCCAAAGGCAATTTGGAAGAGCTTTGTTTTTACAATAAATAGTTATCATCAGTACTCTTCATTCAGAGGTTCTCAGAATTCTGCAGTTGACTGTGGCATAACCAATTCTGGTGTTGGTAGAGATTTCATGTTATGTGGAACAGCTGGGGTTTAGGCTTTAGTCGGGGCTATTAAGAGAAGTATGCTTTTCATGCAGTTATGTCACCAGCATTAGAGTTAATTAGCAGTAAAGTGGTGATTCTTCACATTGCACCTGAGCTAGCAAACACAAGCAGCGACCAAATGTGCTTGTAATGCAGGCTTCAGCAAGGGAAAAAGTTGGGTTTGCTCCCCCTTGCACTGGAAGATGTTTGTTTTAATCATTCAGGTGGTACAGTGAGGGTTGCAAAAGCCCTGACCGCCATGTGTGTGTTTGTGGAGGGACTTATGTGGGTTTAACCATGCAGCAGAGGGGGCGAGCCAGCCTGTTCTGCCCTGTGGCTGTTCGGCTGTGCTCAGGGTCAGCCTGTCACCAATGGCTGTGGGGTGAGTTGCACTGAAAACCACCACAAAATGAGCATGTGTCCAAGGCTCTGCTTTCTGCTCTGAAATGTCCCCATAGTCTCTCTGAGCAGAGGCTGTGGGGGCAATCTCTTTGGGGCAGGGCTGGGGATGCCTGCCCCATTGGAAGGTGCTGCTGAGCCAAGAAATGAGTTTGCTGCTACTGGGAGCACCATTTGAGCCTCCCACATTCCAGGTCCCCAAGGAAGAAGCGAAGCCTTAGGTGGTTTTGGGAACTTAAGGATTTACCTTCTGGTCCACTTCAGCTCCGTGCTGGTGTCCAGCTCCTGAGTGCCACTTTTCCTTTGTTTTTAGCACAGTCTAATGCTGGCTGGGTTGCTGACAGCAGCATCTGCTGAACAGCACATGGGATGGGCCTGGTGTTCCAAAGCAGCTGTGTTTCCATCAGTCAGGTTGTAATGTAATAATGACTGGTATCAAAGAGTGATGCTTTCTTAATTTGACCAAACAAGGGGAAGAGCTTTACTGGCTGTGTTTGAAGGTGCTTTTTTTTTTTTTTTTTTTTTTTTAAATATATATATGGAAGGAAGAATGCAATTATAGCACGTGCTGTATTTCCCAGGTTCCAAGGGAGAGGAGATCTTCAACAGCTAAACCAGAGGTAGAACATCCTGACCAAGATCATAGCAAAAGGTATCAGTTTTTAGTACTGTGTGTCTGCATATCCCCCTTTCCACCAAAGCTTCTGAAGGAACGTTACCTTGTCTGCACTAGGAATGGGAAGGGAGCGCACTGAGTTGTGGAGAGCTGAGACCCTAACTGCTTTCCATTGCCATCCGTCTGCTTTCTGTCTACTTGTCTCATGATCTGCTTGGCAAAAGCTGCTTTCCTGAAATTTGGGCACCATCTGGTAACACAGGTTTCCCTTCCCAAGGCTCACAGAGGTGACTGATGACCCTTTTGTTTTTGCATGTGGTTTCCTCAGCTCTGCACTGGGAATGTTGGTGTCAGGCAACAGCGGTGTTGCTCCCTTATGCATGGACTGGTAGGGAGGGATTTCGGAGTGCTTGGGATTTAGTTTGGTTTTGTGCTGTTTGTGGACTTCTCTTGTATCCTCTGAAACTGCTTTCTTTCTTCATCTTCCCGCTTTCTCTGTCTTGTGCCTCTCTACTTGAAGCAGATGATACTGGTTAGGTAAATACTGTGCACGTGAAGTTCATTCAAGCTTCCTATCCCACCATCCTTTCCTTTGGACCGATTAGAAGATAAGAACGTCTTCAGGACCTGTGGTGAGGCTTTGTGATCTGGCTGAGCTGATAGAATGACTTTTTGTTGAGAAGAGCAGTCTAGTTCCCAGCCATGTGTTCCCGCTGCTCCCCTAGCACGAGATGTAGTCTTCTACTGACCCATAACCTAGCAGGAGAAAAAAGTGATTAGCTTGCTGTCAGTTGAACAAGCCAAACTGGCTCACCAAGAGGATGGGGGAGTGTCTGATTGGTGCTTTGGAGAGGGCAGGACCACATTGTTGGGAGGGAGAAAGGAAGGGAGGGCTGACTCTTAGTGGCTGCTAGCTGTGAGGTCAGCTCACCACAGATGTAAATGGCATCCTGGCAGCAATAAGAGTGTGAAGCTACGTAAACCATTCTGGGGAGTTTTGATGTGGATTTTCTTGAGGGGCTGTATGTGAAAGAGGGCTGTAATTTCCCTTTGAACTCTTCTTCAGTGGCAGACAATCCTATGGCAAAGGAACTGCTACTTTACTCTCAATCCCCCTTCATCCACCAGAGAGCAGTTTCATGCAGCCTGGTGTGAGGCTGAATGTGCTGATATGAGGTGAGAGAAGCCTCAGTGCTTGGATTTGGGCTGCTGTTTTCCAGACAGTGAGAATCTGGGCAGTGAATCCTCCCTCACTCTTTGCTCCAGGGTAATTCATCTCCAGGGTGGAGTTGTTAGCAGTGGGTGAGGATTTCTTTTTCTTTTTTTATTTTTTCTCCATTTTTCAGGTTAGGGTGGAGACGTTCTTTGCAAACACTGGAGTTTGTATCAGCTGTCCTTGTCCAAAAGACTGGAAAGTATTTCTGGTTATTGTGGAATGAGAAAACGAGCTGTAAAATTAATGTGCTTTTTCCTCCTTGTTTTTTAAAGGAACAGCATCCCAAACGTGACAGAGCAGTCACTGATTTCCACTGGAGAAAACAGAGTCCAAGTTCTGAAAAACGTACCTTTCAATATTGTCCTTCCTCATACGCCCCAGATGGGCATGGACAAGAGAGGCCACCTCACAACCCCTGACACGACGGTCACTGTCTCGATCGCGACGATGCCCACCCATTCCATCAAAACGGAGACGCAGCCCCACGGCTTCGCAGTGGGCATCCCTCCGAGCGTCTACCACCCCGAGCCCCCCGAGCGGGTGGTGGTGTTCGACAGGAACCTCACTCCTGACCAGTTCAATTCCAACACCCAGCCACAGAACTCCCAGAGGCGAACGCCGGACTCTACCTTTTCAGAGACCTTCAAGGAAGGCGTGCAAGAGGTACCGAGAGGAACTCTGTGTGTGTTTTGATCTATGTGTAGAATCCAGTTCTGTCTTTATCGTTTTTGTTATGTAGGGCAGAAATGTGCCTAGTGATTTAGAAATAGAAAATCTTCTATATAGGTGCATAGGTATAACCTCGAATGTAAAACCCATACAACATGAAATCATTATCAAAAGCAAATGACTAATCGTATGGATGACAGAGCTGTTGGCTTGCAGAGTGTGGAAATAGTTATCTTGATCCACAGCACTGGGCTCGGTTTTACAAGAAAGAGTTCAGTGCTTGGCAGGGCCTATGCAGATACCAAGCTGAAGGGACTGTTTATAAGCTCCATCACTGCTAGTTTCTAGGTGTAGTGTGTGGAAAACAGTAGTAAGGGCCTTGACTGTGAGGTAAAGTTGGATGAAAATCCATGTGTTTTGTTTTGTCTTACCAACCAACAAGAGATTTGTCTTGATTTGTTTTGATTTTATTTATTTTAAAGACATGCACTGAGGACATATCTGTGCTCTTTCTTTGAGATTTGGGCAAGCTTTAAAACGTTGCCATAATCTGACTAAGAAGACATGTGAGATGTTGTGCTTAACTGGCACCCAGAAGTTTTTGATTGAAATCCTGCTCCAGCATCCTGTTTTCACAGACCAGAAATCAATTGTTACCTGGTGATCAGTTCTGTCTGTGATAACACCTATCTGTATAATCTTGAATTTTGTTGTTGCTGTCGTGTTAGTTGTTGTTTTGTTTTTTGTCTACCCCAGGTTTTCTTTCCTGCTGAATTGAATCTACGGATGGCCAACATGAACTCAGAAGATTATGTTTTTGACAGTATTTCTGGGTAACGCTTCAAGCCTCCCTCTCAGTCCTTTCCTTATTGCTTTCCTTATTGTTTTCTTAGCATTGGTTTGGCCAAGCTCACTCCCTTCTGCACCGAATCTCTGTCAGGCACTGGGGACTGTAGAATTCAGAAGCACACACAGTACTTGCTTGTTTCATAGTTCAAAATTGTGCCTACATCTTTAATTAAAAATACCTGTGGGATTGGAAACAGCACCCTGTTTCAGTTGCTGTCCTTGTAAGGACTTCCTATTCCATAAGGAGGTGCAGTGCTGTCTTGTCAGTTTGGCAATGATCTCAGCTGGCTTCCATGCACTTCCTTGCCTTCTTGCTTTCCTCTCTCCCTGCTGGAAACCTGCAGCAGAAGTAGGAAGCATGAAACTTTTGTGAACTTTGGTGAAGGAGAATAACATAGTTGTTAGGTTAGTTGCAGTTGATCAAGAGAGAAGAGGAGACTGTGGCCATTGAAGAGCTTGTTAGCTTGTGAATCAATTGCTAGTAGTTTCCTTTTCCATGAGAGCAGCTTACTGCTCTGAGATGGAATAAGGAGTTTCTAGACTTGCCTCCTGCTGTGACTTGCGATTTAGCTTGCAAAGAATTTCTCTTTAAATCTTCATT
This sequence comes from Centrocercus urophasianus, assembly GCF_019232065.1. Classification (NCBI taxonomy): domain Eukaryota; kingdom Metazoa; phylum Chordata; class Aves; order Galliformes; family Phasianidae; genus Centrocercus; species Centrocercus urophasianus. The sequence continues at coordinate 8,492,736 of NW_024884142.1, read as the reverse complement.
CATGAAGGACATAGTTTGAGAAGGGGCTCATCCTGTTTTCCAGCCTCCTTGCCTGTTGATGGCTTAGTGAGTCAACTAATGACTTTGGAATTTCTCCAAATTAAATGTAGAACGTTTAATCAGCTTTCCAGGAAAGTGCCTTACCAATCACTGCCATCTTTGCTTTGCAGGAATAACTTTGAATATACTCTGGAAGCCTCCAAGTCCCTCCGACAGAAGCCTGGGGACAGCACGATGACTTACCTAAATAAGGGTCAGTTTTATCCAATCACACTCAAAGAAGTCAGCAGCAGTGAAGGAATCCATCACCCCATCAGTAAAGTCCGTGTGAGTGGCAGTTCTTGTGGTTTCTTGGGAAAGAGGGGTGTGTATGTTGGTAGCCTTAAACTCTCCCAAAGCGCTGTAATCTAAACCAGAGTATCAGCACTAAGGGCAGCTTACCAGCTCTGTTACGTCAATGTTCATTCCTTTGCTGTCCACCTACTTCCAGGCCAACCTATCTTGGCTTAGTCTGCTAAGAAGCGTTGTCAGCACTTGTGTAAAAGTGATGCAACACCTGGAATGAGATTCATGAACTCCAGTTAGGAGGGCAGTTCTGCTCATCTGTTTATGACCCAGAAAACGCTGCTGTCTGCCTTCCTGTTGCGTGTCAGGTGTACTGCACTGCATTACTTTGGAAAGCCTAATGCGGAAAACTTGATGCCAAGGAGAACTTCCAAAACAAATGTACTCTGTGGCCTTTTCTCTCTTGTGTGTTTGTGTTTTATTTTCTTTAATCTTCTGCCCTCTCCTTTTAGAGTGTCATTATGGTAGTGTTTGCTGAAGACAAAACAAGAGAAGATCAGCTCCGGCACTGGAAATACTGGCACTCAAGACAACACACAGCCAAACAAAGATGCATTGACATAGGTAAAGGAACACTTCTTGCTGATGTCAAACTCCAAACTTAATTCGTTGGCATGGATTTTCTACTAAAGCTTTGTTACTTGCATTATGCCTTCAATTCTGTAACTTTTCTGAAGGACTGGAGGGTGCTTCTAATTGAGTTAAGGTAGTTTTTAGGATTCCTTACAGAGACTGGGTTTCTGGAAGGTTCTTTTTGGTTCATGAATGAGTTGAGTTTGAAGACCTGTGTTGGGCGATCTGATGACTCTCTCCAGATTACAGTTGCTTTTGGCATGAATCTTGGTAGCTGTAGCTAGATTGCATCTTACAGACTCTGTGGCTGTCCTAGATGTTGTATTTCTTCAAAGGGTAAAGATCCTTGTAGAGAAGTACCTCAACTCTAGTGAGATTTGCTCACAACTGGCCTTTGGTTCACAGACAAAAAAGGAAAATGCTGCAAATTTCCTCTTGCCTCTAGATAAGGCTGTGGTTGGCCACCTTCCAAACTTCTCTGGCAGAAAGCTGGGTTGTTCTGAGTCTTCCTTCTGTGAATAAAAGCAGGGATTAATCACTTGGCACTTAAAGCAGACGTACATGCAAATCTTTGTTTGTTATTGGATGAGTTTTATTGAGAGCTTTTACCATTGCTCTCCAGAGTTTCCCCTATGTAGCAGCTTATGACTCAGGACATGCAATATCAATTATGTCTGCCTTTCTCACTGGAGTTTCTAGTTAGGATTTTCTGTGAGTGCCCCGTTTTCCAACCTGCGTAGGGTTTTGGTTTTATGTTGGTTATTTTTGTTTGTTTGTTTGGTTGGTTTTGGTCTGAGAGTCATTTCCTGACTTCTAGTGATCCATTTTTAAATACGATTCACCTTCCTTTGCCCCCAAGGTGTTGCTGAGGAGGTGCAGCTTTTTGCTGCTGTGTATGTGTTAAGAACTCCGGGCGGTATCACCTCTTCTTCTCCCTCACCCTTCTTTTTTTTCTAATAGCTGACTACAAGGAGAGCTTCAACACCATCAGTAACATTGAAGAGATCGCATACAATGCCATCTCCTTCACCTGGGACATCAACGAGGAAGCAAAGGTATGTGACCATGGTTTTATTTCCTGTCCTTTCAGGAGATTCACGGCGTGGGGGGAGGAGAAGGGTGTGTGGCCTACCCAGTGATTAGCATGTAACAAGTTTGTTTACGCTCTTATATTAGGCAAAACCTCCTGGCTGTTTCTTAAGAGGGTTTCTATGTGCAACTGCAGAGAGCTTTGCAACTGCTCTAAGATTCTTGGCAGAATTGTCTGCTGAAAGACAAGTACCGACAAAAGGAAGCACTGAACTTTTCCAGAGCAGATGAAGTGGTACCAGGGGTGGGATTGAGTGTAACTGGACTCAGGGGCAGTCCATGCCCTTGCTAGGAAGCAGGGAGGACAATTTCTCAGGAGTTAAGGCTGTGATGATGGGCTCGTATTGAAGGAGTATAGCTGCTGTTGTTGAGCTAACAGCATGTGTTGCTGAGAGCACAGATTCCAATGCACCGTGACCTATTTAAAGTTAGAGCAGCCTCCCAGTGAACTTTGTTTTCATCTTTTTGCCAAACTTTGTGCACTACAGTAGATGTGTACAGGCAGCTTTCCTAGTTTGTAGAGAACTGTGGCTGTATGAAGCCGTTCCATTATTTGGAAGGGACTCGTGTCTTCTGGCTGGCATGATAGCAGGTAAGAGAGAATGCAGTATCCTCAGTTCCCAAGTCATTTTCTGCACTTTGTTGCTGGAGTTGAGTACAGAAGTCGTCTTTGGAGAATTTCTTTACTGCCTGGGCTGACAGTACAGGGTTTTCTTCAAAATGTGGGAAGTGTATCCTTTGTTTTTTGTGGACTGACTGTTCTCTTGCTGATATCTTGTGCTAGTTGCCATCATTGTGAGGAGAGCTGCTGGAGGCTGCGGTGCCGTGTGTAGGGAAAGCCCTACTACGGGGCACCTTGGAGCTCTTGGCAGCAAATGCAAAGGTCTTTCTAGAGCTGTGTGTGCTGCTGTGCTCTGCAAGAGGCACGAAATGTTGCCGCACTGAGCTTGTTGCTATTGCAAGCTTTACTCTGTGCTGCACGAGAGCATAACAAGAGCAGGGCATAGAACTGATGCTGGGTGGCCATCCTGAGGAAAGCTATCCTGTCCCACCAGCTGACAGCCTAGTAATTATCTTCTGATTTTACCCCTCAGGGCAGTCCTAGCAAACTGGCAATGAGCAGATCAATGTAGATGCTCAGCATTCGGTGTTTTCTCTGTGATCAGAGGAGCAAACTGTTCAACAGCTCCACTGTGTCATCCTTGGCATGTCCAGGCAGAGTCTCTGGTTTTAGTGGGCACAGCAGTATTCATCGAGGTGAACCAAAAGATGAACCAAACCTTTTAAACAGGTTTGTCAGCACGTAACTGATGAATTTGAGTGTATCTATTTTGAAGCTGGTGCAGGTGTTTACTGCCCAGCTGCTCTACAGGCACCTGAATGAGTAGCTTAGTTATTGCAGGCTCATAGTGAAATTGCCAATAACAGCTTGAAAATGTCTGAGGATACTCAAAGTTGCATTTCATGTCATGGCTAATATTTATGGGATTAATTGGCATGGGAAGTTGTGACTGAGGCTGGTTTTATGGCTCTGTAAGACAAATTTCCTTCCTTCCAGCACAATATCAGTGTGCTTTCTTTGCTGGTTTGTGTGAATATGGAGAAGGCACCATTGATACCTCCTGGAATCTGGATCTTAAGACAAATACTCTGGACCCAAGTCTTATTTTTAACAAGTGTTCTGTGTGTTTAAATGTCTATTCAGCTTTTTTTCCTTAGCGGATGCATTTTGTCAGTGGTTGGATTTCTCATCCATGAGCTGCAGCTCTTTCTCAACTCCTCTGATCTTATCAAGAGATGCCTGAGCCAATTTCAACAATCTTTATTGCATGGTTCATTTACCTTGCATACACGTGTGCTCTTTCTCGCACTCTCCCAATCTCCTTTCTTTTTTTTCTTTCTCAAACAACAGTCTTAAAGCATATGAGGAACAGAGAATAAAGTGAGCTGAATTTCTGATGCTGCAGAAAGTCTTTTGCAGTAATAAATACTGTCTTGTGTTTAATAACAGCAGTGTTGCGTAGAGAGTATGTTTAACCAGCCAGCAAGCCTTGATTATTAGAAACTTGTTTCCTGAGCCCTGGAGTTACCTGGGCTAGAGCCAGAAGATTCTTTTGGAGTTGCTGCTTCTCTCCTTTCCCTCTTGCTCTTGATTTCAGTTTGCTGTAGGAAGGATCTGGTCCTGTACAGCACAGTACAGTGGTGCAGGGCTGTGCATCTGAGGCTTCTGATGCAATTACTCATATAGGGACCCAGGACTCTGGGTGCATGTCAAAAAGTCCTAAGGCAGAAATGGTGTATCTTCTCAAGAAATTGTCCCTAGCAGCTCTGGGACCAGAGTCTTAAGAGAATTTGCCTTTTTTTCTTGTGCTAACCCTTGCTGTGTGGGGCTCTGCAGGAGCATCAGGTCTCTACCACCACTTTATCCATGCTCTCTGTCACCTTGCTTCATAGGAGAATGGTTTGCTGATCCCCTGAGGACACTGACGAGTTGGTAATGCACAACTTCCTGGTGAAAAAAACACTGTTTTCAAGTAATAATAACTATGTTCACTCTGTATGAAGGAAGATGTGCAGATGCATTGCTGGAGGCTGGAAGCACTCATCAGTGAGTGTTTCTCACCAGGAAAGAGTATTTCCCAGTTCAGAGAGCTAAGTGCGATTCCAGGGCACTGGACATGAGCTGCAGCAGGCAGGTCCTGCTTGAAGCAATTGAAGTTATGTAGCTGGCTGCATCTGTGTGCTCTTAGGTCATCCCATGTGTGCGGGGACAGGAGTATTTCACATACAACAGGCTTTTCCCACTCTGGGATCTCAGTCTCTGGATTTCAAAGATATTCTGTACTTCTTTTTAGTGGCTCCTCTCTGCCCTCTTCTGTTCCTTCAGGACAGCACAGAAGTCGCTGGAAATGGCCAGCCTGTGGAATAGCAGTGCAGTAAGTGCTCTGTGGCTTTTGCAAATGTGTTTGAACTGGAAAAGGGCCCGGGATCTGAAGTTTCCCTGCTCTGAGGCGGTGAAGGGAGCTGAGGGTGTGGAGAAGATAACCAGGTTTCAAAAGGGGATATAGCTGACAAAGTGGTGAACTGTTGAATTGGGTATTTAGGAAAGTCAGCACAGCTTCTCGGGAGCAGTCCCAGTTGGGTGGAAGCGTAGTCTGATGAGTCTGACAAAGATGTGTAGCTGATACACTCGCTGCTTGCACGCAACAGGTAATGCTGGAGTTACCCTGAGGCTTTCGGAGACTTCAAACAGCTTCCCACCCTATCCTGGGCCTCTGCCTCTCTGGCCAGACGGGGCAGAGTTATTTTTCTGCTAACAGCTTTTAGGTGTCTGAACACAAGCCTGTTGCCTTTTTCTTCTGTCCCTTTGTTAGGGATGGGGTGTCTAGAGCTGGAATGGAGCTTTCTGTGGAGGTGTCTGCCATTCCCCATTGATTGGACAGTCTTTGAAGTCAGCTTCTTAAGTTAGGGAAGAGGAATCCTGTCCTTGCTGCTCTTTTTGTTGCTCTTTTATTGTGTCTTTGACTCCATCTGGCAGCCAGGCAAAGTAGTTGTAGATCCAGACTGTAAGTTTTTGAGACTGAGAACCATCTCTTCTCAAGATTACACAGTGTGCCTGATTCTCCTTTTGGTTGGTACCCAGCAGCGGTCTTGCCCAGGGAGGTGGTGGTGTTTCTGTCCCTGGAGATTTTCCTCAAAAAGTTGTATGTAGCACTTAGAATCACAGAATCATAGAATGGCCTGGGTTGAAAAGACCACAGTGATCATCTAGTTTCAACCCCCCTGCTATGTGCAGGGTCACCAACCAGCAGACCAGGCTGCCCAGAGCCACATCCAGCCTGACCTTGAATGCCTCCAGGGATGGGGCATCCACAACCTCGTTGGGCAACCTGTTCCAGTGAACACTTAGGGATGTTGTTTGTGGGCTTGGTGCTGGGTTGATCGTTGGACTAGTTGATCTTAGTGGTCTTCTCCAATCTTAATGATTCTAGAGAATTGTCAATGTGTGCGTGGGTAAATGTACATTTCCTGCAAGTCTTTCCTGCTGCTCTGTCCTTCACATTGGCTGTTCTGTCCTGTTAGCCGTTAGGCTGTGAAACATTTTCTCTCCCTTAACCTTGGCCTGGAGACATGGCCTGCTCTCAAGGCAGTGACAGTTGAACAATCTGGACAGATCGGTTTCCCCAGGGTTAACTGGCTTTGCTGGATCCAGCTTGGCTCGGGTGCTGTCTGAGCTCCTGCCCCGTGTCTGCCCCAGGCAAGGCAGCGTGCTGTGCTCTGGGCTGGGGGCTCTGCAGAGGGGCTCAGCCGCACAGTTCAGCGCTGAGCTGGCTCGCTCCAGGCTCTGCTCCTAACCTGTTTGGCTGAAAGCCCAAGAGCTGTAACTCGGCAGAAGAGCACTGGGCAGAGCACAGTAAAGCAAGCAGGTGTCTTCGTGGCAGTCGTGTTTTTGACAGGTTATGTGGTTATGTGAACCGCAGGTCCCTGCTGGTGTTGGAGGCAGCCTTCCATGCTTGCCGTGGCTCCTTCTGAAAGTCAGTGGCTCCTGAGCAGGGCCCTGTGGAGGGCTTCTGTCTGCTGGTTTTAGGCTGGATGGTAGGACTGCAGCCAAAAGTGATGTCACTGCACATTAAGGGCCCTATTGTCCTCCCACTCCTTCCCTCCAAAAACAAAAAAAGGCATTGTAAGCAGTCTCTGTGTGTGAAAGACCCTTTCTACTAAAATGAGGTACTTAGTCAGGGTGTAACAGCAGCTTTAGGGCTGGAGAACTCTGGTAAAGCTTTTGGCTCTTTCCACTAAAGGGTAGATGCTGTGCTTTCTCTAAAGTGACGCTCTGAATTACAATTAAAAATTACAAATCTGATTAAACTGCTTTTTTCTTTTTTGTCCAAGAAATGTGGGAAAGTCTATAAGGTAACTGGAAGCTAATTGGAGTCAGCCTTTAAAAATAGTAGTTTGCTCTCTGAGGATGGTCTTTCAGCAGGTCCTCGTGCACGTCAACTGCAGCTCTTGGGCAGGTTTCTGTTAGGTGAGCCCACTTCTTGGAGAGGGTGGGTCTTTTGCTGTAACATGCAGTAAGGCAGGGGTGTACTCTGCTGGTTTATTTTAAGAGTTTATTCTAGCACAATCTTCACTTAGTGTTCACCATAGAAAAAAATTCAACTTTCTTGATTGATGAATATTGCATGTATTTATGTGGATGCCATTGTAATGAAACAGCAGTCATATGCCTCATTAAAGAAGGTGTTGCCACCTTCAGCAGCATTGGGGAGGTACAGGTTTGGTTAGTTGGAAATGAAACTATGAAATGTGTTGAGTCAGACATACTTAAAGGAAAGGTATTGGTTTGAAGCCAAGGCTGCAGACCACAAGTACTTTGGTGCACAAGTACATACAGCTTTAGGAGCAGGGATGTAGGAAAGCCACAGCCAGTCTTGCCTACCTGCCTGCTAACACAGCTCTCCGTTCTCTGTGCTGAAACCAAGTGTCTGTTGCTCTTTATTTTAAACACTGCACATCAGGAGCAGTTCTTCAGCTAAGAGTCGTTCCTCCAGAACTTGGCACCTTGAACTCCACCATCTTTCCAACATGGAGCTCACAGCATGTCTCTTAATGCCAAAGCAGAAACCTTTCTGCAGTAGTTTTTCTGTGGACAGAACTGGGTGGTGATGATTTTAACTCCATTCCTTTCATACCTGATTGCAGAACTTCTTCTTCAGCCATCTTTTGCCATAGTAGACTTCATTCTTCCAGATTTTTTTAAAAACATACTGCTTTATTTTTTTTTTTTTTCCTTTGCCAAACTGCTGCTTTTATTTTCTTTCCACCCACTCCAATGAGAGCAACACCTGGGCTGCATCTTTATCTTATCAGAGTATGGGGTGAGGGGAGTACTGTAGGAATGGGAACCTCTATCCCTGCTTTTCCCATGTGTTGTGAGTATTTCCTTGCTCCAGAACATGTTGGAATAGCAATCAGTGTTGCTCTTTGTGAGCAGGAATATGTATTTTCCTTTCATTACTATGCAATTTCATTCTGTTGACGGAACAAGCTTGCAAGGAGGATGTTCTTTCATCTGGGACCGGGTGATGTTTCCCACTCCGCCTTGCTTGGCAGGGTGTGGGACCCACACTGTGTGTTGTGCCAGTAGCTGGGATTGGGCTTTGGAGGCTTTGAGCGCAAGCAAATTCCTTGGACTCCCAGCAGGACGGCGCTGGGTCTCAGGGAGCCGCAGCGGATGCGGCCCTATCGCAGATCTGCCAGACAACCCTTATTTGGAGCGTCCGATCCTGAAGGCAGGAGGTGGCTGGGGAGCCCACAGGTGCATGAGTTGCCCAATTTTTTATCTCTGCCTTGGCTCTCACCCTGCTGATGCAAAACCTGTGGTGCATGTGGGAGGTGAAGAAACAAATGTGAGAGCAGCAAGATTAGCGACCTCTCAGGTGATCGGTACCAAGCGTTTCTTTTTTTTTCTTCCTCCTTCTTTGAAAGGCAGAGCAGCCTTCCCAGCACTGCTTTCTTGGGCTGTACTTTCATGGATGTGTGCAGGCAGAGACCCATGCTTGCACTGCTTGTGCTGCCAGCTGCCTGGCCACGGCCCAGCTCCACTCCTGGAAGCCACATGGCCATGTTAGCATGGCACTCTGCCTCTTGGGGCTGCACTGGTGTCATTTATAAGGCTCCGGGGCTAGGAAAGGTTTGTATCCAGCTCAACAGGATCGAGCACTTTAAGGTCTCTCCTGCATACATCCATGTGCTTGTTTCTTTAGGAAAGACCCCTTTGTCTTTCTCATTCACATCTGTATTTAGCAAAGCCTTTAGAGAACCCATGTGCTTTCGGCCATCAGCACTTAAATATTGACCTTTGAGCTTCTGGGTAATTTTTCTTTGGTGGATGGCTGATAAATGAGCTGTCTGTGGAATTTGGGCCTAAGGCTGTTCCTCCAGCTATTCAGCAGGAGTACAGTGACCATGTGGTTGCATGCATCTGTGGGTCACTGTGCAAAGCAGCTCTCAGGCCTGGAACTGACATTCCCAGAGCTCCTGCTGGCAGGCAGGTTCAAATCCGCTGGTCCAAACCACACTCTTTTATTTAGGTTAGATGCATCCTTTGCCTTATTTGTTCCCCTGGTTTTTAATCTTGTGTGGAAGCCTCAAAGGTTCCTCTTCAGGTTAGTTCAGTTGAGGGGTTCCGTGGCTCTCTGTTCTACAAAAAGTGAAATTGACACAGAGATAAAGTCAACTGTACAGCAACTTCCCTGCTGCCTTCCCCAGCCAGAGACCACAGGAATGAGCTTGCTGCACCGAGAGAAAGCGGAGTGCAATGCAGCATGGTCACAGTGGGTCCTGTTGGGTGAGGTCTGTGAGGCCCCAGGCTGGTTCTGGGAGCAGGGAGTCTGGTGAGGCATCTGCAGCAAGACTGTGCCTTGGTGTTATGGAAATGGGATACATTGGAATCCCCTTGCCTGCTGCATTTTGGGCAGAACACTGGAACTAGTGGGCCATCAGCACTTAAGGTCAAGAAGAATGGTTTATACTGCCTTCCTGAGGAAGCAGCTTAACCTGTCCCTATTGGGTATGTTGTAGACTCTGGGCTTTGTGTTTTCTCCAAATACAGTGAACCAAAGTCTCGAGCATCCGGATAGGTTTAAGTTCAGTATAACATTAAAACAAGAGGCTTTTGCCTACCTAAGAGTGCTAGAGAAAAGCTGATATTTTTTTTTTCTGAATTGAGAAAAGAAATGGCCAATGGACTTGGATTATTGAGCAGTGATTTTATCTTCTGATTACAAAAACATAATGGAGCATAAATAGGAGGAGTTGAATGCAATTTAGCTATGTTCTGCTTAAAAAGACTAAGTTGCAGGGAGGAAGGTAATCAGATGAGGATGGTCCCAAGCCCATCTGTCTAGGGCTATATTCAGAAGGAAATCCGTAGCATGAGTGGAGGTCTGTTATGTGACCTTAGTCCAGGTTATACCACATGTGGTGCTGGGGACTGGGCAGAGCTGATTCCCATCCACGCAGCCTGCCTTTACCTGGGCCAGCCCCAGGATCCCTTTCAGCTTTGCAGCGGGTAAGAGGAGGCTGTGCAAAGTGACATCTCATCTAAAGCTTCTGCATATGCAACCTTTGGACTAAGCAAAATTGCTGGTGCTTCTTGTGTGACCAAAGAGCTCCCCGCGTCCAAGATAAACCAGGGAGAGGAGATGTAGGTATGCAGGCCTTCATGTTATAAAGACATCTTTCATCTCGCTGACAGCGAGGTTCCTGCAGTGCTTTGATTGCCCTTTAATTACGCCTGTTTTTCCTGGTTTGTTTGAAAGGCAGATCTTGTTAGGAAAAAGGTGCTGCGTGGAAAGAACCTGGCTGTCTGTGCTGCCCTTCCTTGAGGGCGTGCAGCAGAGCAGATTAGGTTTTTCTGCAGAGTTAAAGCTGAAGATCGTTTCTTGCAGATCTGACCATAGGCACAGTGTGTTCCTTCGTAGCTGTGAGCAGTCAGGTGGTTAGATGGCTCACGGAGCCAAGAAGGTCAATGCTCTTCCTATGCCACCTTCCAGCGTGATCTCAAAGCAGCTGCTTTCATCCCTGTGTCTCAGGTTGTTCCTTCTGCAGGACTGGGCTGCTGCTCACCTGCCCTGTGGCTGCACGGTGCTGACCGTGGCCATGGGAGGTCTGGAGTGCACTGAGGTGAATGTCACCGAATGTGGAGTTATAGCATCGTGTCCTGGCTTGCAGGCTTTGTTGTTTGGTGTTCCATCTCAAACACCGCTGTGCAGAGCTATTTGTCAGCTTTCATTAATAACAACAACAGAAAATGAAGTCTGGCAAAGCCTGGAAATATGATTCAGTATACACCACGGGTATAACTGCCAAGCAAGCAAAATAAAACTCGGGAACAGGTTTCTGATCCTTTTCCAGATCTTTAAAGAAAATCTGCGTAACTTTTGAGGGTTTGACTCACGCTCGTAAGTGCTTGGGCTTGACAGCACTCTATTTTTAAGTGCCGGCTTTATGTTGAATCTTGGGAGGTGAGATGAAAATGTGTTTTTTTTTTTTTATTTTTTTTCAAAGTAACAGCAAATCTTAATATAGCTGAGAATGCGGAACTGCCCTTAGGAAAATAGGTTGGACACATGAAAAGGAATCTTGCTCAGCAGGCTGAAGACGTGGAGCAACTTCTGCGGTTACATTTTTCTTTCTTCTGGCAGTTGTGGGGTGGGGATGGAGCTGGCTCACAGAGCTGGTTCACTCACCCAGCCCTGCGTTTCTCTCTGAGCACAGTCACATCTTCCTGAGCAAAGCACCGGGCTGAGACTGACCCTCTAGCTCAACCTAGAAAAGCAGTTCTCTGAAGTGCCCCTTTTGTGGAATTTGAAGCAACTTCAAACTTACAATGGGGCTCAGAGTTGCAGGATGGGTTGGGAGAAGCAGATGATCCCTTTTAACTGAGGTGGTTTGGTACAAATGGGCAAAGGCGCAAGAAAGTTTGGGTTGTCGTCTCCCGCCTAGAGTCCTGAAGACTTAAATGGCATTGAAATGAAGTCAACTCTTCAAAGCCAGAACTAATCAAATGAGGAGAATTTCAAGTAGGAGGATAATCTTTGTCATCTGACAGCCGATCCCAGGTTCCCATGAGATCCCCACACAGTTGTGCTGCAGCAGCACGTAGCTCTTGTGCCAAGGCTGCCGCCTTTTGCCCGGAGTGCTGTGCGTGCTTTGCATAGCTGGTAAGGCTGGGCCTGGGGGCCTCTTCCAGTGGAGTGCCCCGTACTTAGACCTGAATTTGCCAGAGAAGATGTGACACCGTTTTGTGGGTGCTCGATCTCTTGGGGTGCAGCAGTGTGGGACTTCAGGAGGGGTTTTGCAGGAATGTTGGGGCTGTGGGAGACGTGGAGCAGCTGCTGGTGCCTGTTTACTTGCAGCATGCAGTCATCTTTCCCATGCAGACAGGAGAGCTGCATGTGAATATTCATCATGGGTCCGTATATTTAAAATTGAAAAGATGTAAAAGTATGCACACAGCAGAGTTAAGGCTCTCTTACGAACAAGACCAGTGCTCAGGGAGCACAATTACCCAGGCTGCGCATGTGGCTGATTACACAGTCCCAGAGCAGCTGAGAGCATCTCTTCAGGCTCCTTGGAGCAATTGCTCACCCTGGTAGTGCTGCCAGCACCCTCCCTCTGCCCATTCCGGGCCCTGGAGCTCAACATGCAGGTGGTTGTGGATTGCTGATGTTTACTGGAAATACTTTCCACATGTCTCAGTTTCTCTGTAGGAGTGAGACCTGGCAGGGTGTTGGCAAGGTCCTGCAGAAGGGGCTGTGGCTGTTTGCTGGGCTGTTGTGCCAGGGGTTGTGCTTAGCAGTGCTCGACTGGGCAGCCAGCCTCCCTGTTCTTTGGTTTTTCCTTTTAGGTTTTTATTGCACTGTTTTATATGAGAATAAGAACTCGTATCCTAATCTGTTGATAGGTATTGCATTTCCATTTCCCCATTGTGTCAGAACTTGAGAAAGCTGTTGCAGAACCTGTGCAAAGAAGCCTTTGATAAGCACTTTGCAAAATCTCGGTTCCTGATCAAACCCATCCACTACTTGCAAATGAGCAAGGGATTTTGCAATGCTGAGAGGCTCCGGAAGGTGGCACTAACTCTCTGTGCAGTGTCAGACTGGTGTTTCACTTTAGCAGCAAAAGAAGTAAGCAATTAGTTGGTGGGAAGCATTCCTGCAATATCTCCAGCAACTTCTGAGATGTGCCAATAATGAGCATTGTGTCTGCAGAGAGGCCTGGTGTAAATGTCTGGGAAAGGTGGATGGAGATCTCAAAGCTTGAGAATTTACTGAAATTGACTCTTACTGAAATGACTTTGCCCCTGTCATGATTTGGATAACGAATTAGGAATGCAGTGATGTCTCTCATGCATTTTTACCTGAAATCTCTGAAGATAGAGAGCGCTGCATGTAGGGGTGGAGAGCAGCATCTAGATCTCCACTTGTCATGCAGTTGTTCAGTGGCCAGTGAGCAATCTGTGACACTGCTGATGAGTACTGTTTTCCTCTTCTGCAGGTTTTCATCTCTGTGAACTGCCTCAGCACAGATTTTTCCTCTCAGAAAGGAGTTAAAGGCCTGCCCCTGAATCTTCAGATCGACACCTACAGCTACAACAACAGGAGTAACAAACCTGTGCACCGTGCCTACTGCCAGATTAAAGTCTTCTGTGATAAGGTAAGGTTGGGTCAATGTGCAGATGATACTTTGGGAAAGGCTGCTCCTCAGCTTAGGGGGCTTTTGTTTGAACAGTGCAATTGATATGGACAAGTGAAGGCGTTCATTTTTGCCTAAGTTGCACCATGTCATCCCTTGTAAATATCTTTGTGTTTTCTTATTATGCTTTTCTTTTGTTGTCAAGTTGACCCTTTGAGCGTAAAATGGAGCTGCTCTCTTTGTGCCCTTATGGGATACAGCAGTGTAGTGTGTTTACAGGGTGGATAGATGCTGTAATTTGACTGCTCTGCCTCATGCATTTAACACCTCAAGAACTAACACCTTTCCCAGTCATGGATCACCTGAAAGAGTGAGGGAAGCTACAGGAGCTGAGCTGAAAGCAGTTGTAAGAGCTTCTCTGGGTTTGTGAAGAAAGACTTCTCAGTTTTTTTAACCTGCTCCCATCTGAACAATCTTTCAAGGGAGATGGTAGCAGGTGATATGCAGTGTTACTGTTTCCAGAGCGACCAAGAGCTCTCCTGGCTGGCAGGAGTGTTGCATGGCTTCCCCAGTCCCTCTGTCCATCACTGGGAGCCATACTGAACTTCTGCCTTGCTGGCACCATACTTGGCTGGGGCCTCTCTTCACATCCAGCCCCTCTTCATCAGAAGGACTGTTTGCGAGCGAGATCTCGCACACCTCTGCAGTCCCAGGTCTGAGAATAGGTTCACACCCTCCCTCTGGAGGCCTGAGCTATCAGGCATTGATCTCATCATGTGCAGTCTTTCCTTGGCATGCTGCTGGAATATGAGTGTCCCATTTCATTTTTTTTCTGCCCCACCGCCTCCCCAAATCTATGGAGCCCTCTAATCTGCCTCTGCTAATAGCACCCTAGTAATAACCTGCCATGTTTTATTGTTGCTTTTTGGTTTTAAACAGAATCATGGAATCATTAACATTGGAAAAGACCACTAAGATAATCTCATCCCCCCACTGATCCATCCCCAGCATGGCCATTAGCCACGTCCCTCAGTGCCCCCATCTCCACGGTTCTTGAACACCTCCAGGGGCGGTGACTCCACCACCTCCCTGGGCAGCCTGTGCCACTGCCTCACCACTCTTTCTGAGAAGAAATGTTTCCTCATATTCAACCTGATGAAGTAACTGGTAATGAAGGCCTCTCTGCTTTCCTGCATATTAGGAGAAGCTGCTTGCAGTTATCAGTATAAAGTTGTTTATTTGTCTTCCTTCGTGTGCCTCTTGGGAAGAGTTTTGTTTTCCTTCCTGGGAAGACTGTTGTGATGATGATGAACTTAGAAGAGAATTAATGAATGTTCTCAGGGCTACTTCCTCTGCACATAACTGTGTCATCTGCATGTATCACTGTCCTTACTGTGTTTGTTGCCACCTTTTACCTGCAGGTGTGCTGTTACCCATTTTCTTCTTGGGGAACCAATTCTACACTGTGAAGATCTTTTTTTGGGGGGAAGAAAAAAAAAAAAAAAAACCAGCACAAAATAGCCTTGCTGTGGCCAACCAACTGCTCTGTAGACCCCCTAATTCCACCTAAGGCCTGCCTGACCTTACATCAAACCTAGGTACTGGCATGGGAGTGCTCTGCTGTTTTATGTGTGTGAATTCATAGATTTTCTATGGAAGGCCAAGCAGTTGTGTTAATGCTGTGCGATCGCCTTTGCACAGGAAGGGAGGAACCTGTGGGGCAGGGGAAGCTGCTGCTGCTTGGTTCTGGTTTTTGGTTGCTGCCTGTGAGATGAAGTTTCTTCCGGCGTTTCTGCTCTTTGTGTTCCGTGTGGAAGGAGCCTAAAGGTGCCCACCATGCTTGGATTGCATCTTACCTCCCATGTGGCTTCAGGAGCTGAACAGAGATTGCTGCCTTTCTGTAATGCATCATAGTGCAGGCTTCCTTCAGGCTTGTCATGGAAGTGCTTGGGCTACCAGGGATGGGGGTGGTCTGTCAGAGGGAGAACTCTGGGACACAGCTGAGTGCTGCATGGGCAAGGGGCAATTAAATGCATGCTCTCACAAACTATTGCTGACGGTGTCCTTTGGGAGCTGCCATTGCTGTGCAGTGAGAGGGTTTTTGTGGGGTACTGAAACCAGTGAGATGTTGAAAGAAGAGGTCATGGAGGTGATGCAGCTGGCTGAAGAACAGGCTGTGCTGGTGCAGAGTGCTTGAGAGGGGATAATGCTTTCTGCCTCTGTCCCAGCCCAGTAAATCCCCCCCCCCCCCTCCAGAATTTCTAATGCTTCTGCAGTGAGCAGCTTCCCCTCCTATTAGATCTCTTCTTCTCTGACCTACTTCATGAACCCAGAAGCAAGGAGATGAGAGATGCCAAGGGCCAGCCCCGAGGACCTGTGAGAAGTGTTATTTCTGCAACCCCCCCTGCATGCCATGGGTCACAGCTTGAGCCTCCAGCTGGCTTTCAACAGTGATGTGCTGTTATTAGACCCCTTTGGCTCAGCATCCCTTGTGCTCTCACGTCTCCACATCCCTTTGCCCTAGTTTCCATGAACAAGAGAGTAGCAGAAGTCTCTTGTAGTGACTTTTCTCCACCAGCTAAGCATCCTCACTACATTGTCAGATGTGGGGACATGCCAGGCACGTGGGCAGGATGCCCAGCTGTTGGCTGGAGTGAGCCTGTCCCACAGGGAAGCTTCTCTGCATTGCGAGCAGGCTGCCAGAGCCCTACCTAAACAAGAGGGGCTGGGGGCATCTCAGAGCACGTCTGTTGTACCCAGCACGTGGGCAGGAGCCAGGCAGCCCAGCGGTGTCCTGAGGACTGTGCCATTTTGACCGTGTCGCAGCTTTGCACCTGTGCAGCTGTTGCTTATCATGTAAGTTGTGTTTTGCTGCAGGAGGGAGGAATGATGGCTCTCCAGAGCACAGCTTCCCTTTGACAGCCCAAGAACCCGTTACACGAGGGAGGAGAAACAACAAAGAAAAATCCTGCAGCCTTTAACATGTTGGCAAGAGTGTGAAATCTTGCATTTCAGCATTGCAGGCTGGTGAGGAAAGTTGGGAAGATCTTTTTCTTGTGAGCATACTTACTCCATAACTGCAGAATATGGGATTCCAGTATCTTTGTTGATTTGTTTTTTTTTTTTTTTTTCCTTCCCCTGGCTCTTAGTAACAAGCTGACAAACAGAAGAGCCTGTCGTGTAAGTAGCTGAGGTGATGCAGGGACCCAGGGAGAACCCAGCTGACTGTATATAACAGAGCTCTGTGACTGTGCAGTAAGGGAGAGGTCAGAGGAGGTTTCCTCAAAATGCATACAAATCCTGTCAGTGGATCTGTATGTTCTTGGCACTGAAGACGGTGCTGTTCTATAGCATAAAGTCTGAGGAGCAGAACTTCAGTAATTGCACATGAAAGGTAGAGAACACAGGGCTGGAGCCAAATCTTTCTGCCACCAACTTCTGCTGTTGAGCTGAGATGCTGCAACCCCTCTGGTGACAGAAGGCACAAAGAGGAAGTGGGTCCATCTGGAGTTTGGGTGGGTGTCCTCACTGTCCTGGTGGAGCCTTTGTTGTTGTTATGGGGCCAGCTGCAGCCAGCAGCAGGCTTGTCTTTATCAGCAACTTTCTTGATTTTTTTTCCACAACAGCTGTCATGAAACTACTTGTGTCCCTGCTGCCAGCGGGGCAAAGAGGAGCTATGTGTTGGTGCACATCAAATGTGTAGGTGAATCTTCCCTTTAGTTGCTAGTGCAGACATGCCTGCTGCAACCTTGCAGGTGTTAATGTGGTGTTGCCCATAGAGTGTGGATTTACTGCGTGGTTAGGAGGGCTGTTGCCTTTCTCACATGTGTGTATTAGGTACTATTAGGTACTATTTCACACCTTACTGCCATGTGTTTTTTGATACTGTCTGCTATAGCTAATCTGTTCTTCCTCTGCTCTGCACAGCAATGTGGGAGTGTTACTGGCAGCTCTGCAGGGCTAGAAAGAAGCAGTGATGGCTTTCCGTAATTCCTCTGTGGCCAGATGACTGTTACTCTGTTTTACAGGAGGGCAGAGCTTGTGCGCTCCATCTGGGGCAGTGGTCTGATGGCAGCACCCCAACTGAGTCTTGGGTAGCTACTTTGGGCCAGTTGCTTCCTGCAGCTGGCTGTGTGACATCCCTGCCCTAACCCACAGTCACGTGGGGTTGTGTTCAGAGCTGGAGGAATGGAAGTGATTTTCTGTTGTAGCTGTCTGCATCTACCTTGACTTTGTGTCCCCACTGCTGCTTGGGGTGAAGTGCCAGGAGCTATGTGGGCAGCAACCCAGCTTGGTCTCTGTGGCTTCCACCACAGCCCAGTGCTGATGCAAAGGAAAGAAAGAAATAATGCCTACATTAAAGCAGTGAATGTCTACAGCTTTAGACTGTAGAGGCTTCTATAGCTGCTGCTGACTCCACATGCAGCATGCAGGAAGGTATCTTGGTGATCCGTGCGTGGCTTGACGTTATAGATCAATGCTCACTAATTATCTTATGAACTCTTAAATTGGGAGGACTTGAGAGTTTCTAGTGTTTCAAATACTTCAGGTATATCTTGTTGTGCTTCATACAATTGTTATTTCTATCTGACTTGAAAGAAAAGGAAGTAATGGCACCTTCTGTGTGGTTGCTGGAGTTCATTCATGATAGGATTTGAAAGTAAATGCTGGGAGATCTCAGTGTTGGCATACAGGTGGAGTTGCATCTCAGGTACCCTGGATCTGACCTCTGCAAGCACAGCTCTGGAAGAATCTGTTCCTGCTTTTGCAGCTAAGAAAACAACAAATTGAGAAACCTTCCTCACTTCTACTTCCCTTAATCTCTTGGCAGGGAGCAGAAAGGAAGATCAGGGATGAAGAAAGAAAGCAAAGCAAAAGAAAAGGCAAGTGCACTGACCCCAGCTCTCAGTTGAATGCCTGTAAGTAGAAATTATTCCACGAGTATTTTAAATATTAGATCTCATTTTGTTTACAAATAGTTTATGCAGTAGTACTCTTGAGTCAACTCCCCTGTGGAGTTGGTTTTGTTTTAAGCTGTTGTTTATGGATCATTAATTGCATTTAACAAGTTACTGAGTCATTTAGGACTTTATGTGATTTTTCCTGTCCAAGACAGGATCCTGGTGCACATTTACCAGCAGTTGAAGTGATGAGGTGTGTGTGATGTTTGGATGCTTGCTGCAGCCCCTGTAGATTCAGGTGTCCACAAGAGCTGGAGCTGTTCTTAACATTTCTAACTTGATCTTAAACTTAAGCTTTAGCGTATGTTGGAAGGTGCTTACAGCTGTGCAGCAAGATGGTGGCAGGCTTGAATCTGTGCCTTCCAGCCCTGTGCTCACTCTTCTAGAGCGAAGCCATCCTTATTTAGTATTTTCAGTAGAAGTTGTTTCCATACGTATGAGCGATGTGAAGACCTCTGTGTTCTCAGTACACAAAGGCTGCACAGCTGCCTCCTGCTAAGTAACTTCCCCTTGGCTGCTGCAGGTGAGGTTTATGTATCTTGACTGCAACAGATCCTACATTTTGGTGGCTTGTTATTGGCTAACAGAGCTGCTTAGAGAACACATCTCCCAATGCTCCCTTTAATGGGGCAGGCGTGTGCTCTCCCTTGCTTATCAGAGCTGTGCTGTGAGCAGTCCGACTAGTTGGACAGGCAGGCATCTCACAGCTTGTTGGGCAGGATTTTCCTGACACAGCAGGTATGGGCTGCTGGAGCAGCTTCAGAAGAAGGTAATGCTCTGAGGGAACCCTTTTGCTCAAGGGCCAACGTTGAAGGGATCTGTTTTGATTTGTTTTCCCCTACGTAAAAGGCAGCTTTAGCACACTGCTAGCATTTCACAAATGTGGTTGCCTCATTGGCTGTCAAAAGACTGCTGGAAGGTGAAAACTCAGTTTCAATACCAATTTCCAGGATCTTGTATTTGTACAGAAGCTTTCTAGTGAGAATTAACCTGGAGAGACCTTGATTTTCCTGGAAAGTGCAGTGCGTTGCTGTTGAGGTTTTTATGTTAGGAGTTTTTAATTGCTCTAAGACAAAAGCTGTTGTACCCACCTCTGGGATTACTGATACCGTATGCAAGTGGACTTAGCAACAGCAGAAATGTTGACTTTTGGTCAGAACAATTATTTTACAGGGATTGAGCAGTCTTTGAAAAATCAGTTTTACAAGGCAAAAAAAGTTTATTTCTGATCGGAAACATGAGAGGTGAAGTGCTTTGCTATACACTCAAAGTGTAAAAGTTTCCACGTGGTAGTTAAATGGAAATCTGTGGTTCTGACATGACCAGATATCAGAATCTGGTCATATCAGAACAGCAATTTGAGGCACCTCCTGCCTCACTCTGTCCCAAATGGGCTTTTGTGAATGAACGCTGTGCTTTGTGTCACTGACTTGGTGTGTGGTGAGAGCTGAAGTCCTCTGTGGGAGATGGTGCTGGTGGGGGATGACGTGGGGTCTGGCAGCCTGGGGGTGACCAGGGCGAATGATGAGATGAAGAATATAAATTGAGAAGTATGAAATGGAAATGCAACTCGTGAGCAGATTTGTGCATCTCTTTAGAGCAAACATGCTGCTTAATACAGACTTTGGAGAGGTGCCCAGCTGTGTGGGTGGCAGTCTGTTTCCTTCTCTCTCTTCTTTCCACCGTTCTGGTGTGGGAAATTCAGCAGCCCACTGTGGGGGATTGGTTAAGCAGAAGGGCAGGGGGGGCTTTAAACAGCTTTTGTTCTCTGTTCCACTTGGTATATGGAAGACCTAGGTTTTTCTGTTGGGGTTAGTGGTCAGACCACCCTGCAGCCCAGCTTAATACTCAGATGGAGTCAGACAGTTCACTTAAATGGAATTCATTCTCTGCTGTTCTGCTGGAGTCCAGCCCCCCTTACCCAAGACAACCCAGGTTCAAACTCCTCTACTACAGAAGCTTCTCCCTTTGACCCTGACTGTTGGGTACTCTTGTTCAGCAGCCTGTGTGTGCCTTTTAAATGATGTGGGAGAGCTTCGGCCTCCTCACTGCCTGCACCGTTCTCGCTGTCTGTGCTGTCCTCTGACCCAGCCTTTGGTCTCTCTCCAGTTTCTGATGTCAAAGTGCCAATGCTTCCCTCGCATAAGCGGACGGACATCACTATCTTCAAGCCCTTCATGGATTTAGACACTCAGCCAGTCCTCTTCATTCCTGATGTTCACTTTGCAAATCTGCAGCGTGGTGCTCACGTAAGTGAAGCCGTGGGTGTGGGAGTGATGAGTGCTGTGGGGTGTATTTGCAAGAAGTCTAGGGTGCTGTGTGTTTCTGTTAAATATGAAATACCAGACTGTCTGTGCTGATGCTGTAAACAAACACAGGCTGAGTCTTACATGAGCAAGAGACATTGCTCCTAGACGTGTTGGCTGGACTTAACTGGGGATGTTTTCTGAATAAATTATTTTCCTGTGAGCTACTGTTGTGAAGAACCTGAAATGATTTTTCCAAAGCATTTCCAGCTGAGAGTTCACAGAAGGAACTGCAGGCTGGTTTTCTCTTGTAAAGTCTGCTGGCTTTCTGCTGTGCTGCTGTAGACTTCAGGCTTCTGCAGCCTGCTGCTGCAGAGTGAAAAGCTGTTTTGTGGAGCTGGCAAGCGTGTCAGCTGTGTGATCTGCTGCCAGATCACCCTGCCTCAGCATTCCTGGAAAGTCCCAGCTGACAGGAAGCTGGAAGGGAAAAAATGAGTGCAACCAAATTTCAAAATCTTCAGTCTTCCTGTGTTTAGAGTTCTGGCATGCTCTAATAGAATATCAGTGTTACTTTTTTAAGACAGTGGCCTCAATTCCTAACAGAGAATCGAAATAAACTTGTCTCTATAAGCTGTAGTTTTAAGTACTGTTGGAAGACTACGTTAGCCTAGACAGAGAACTAGTTAGCTCTTGTGCATTTCCATCCCTAGCATTTGAGATCCTTCAATTTCTCTGCAGGGGAAGTGATAAAGAAGGTACTTACTGCCTTTTGAAAGATTGAGTCTAAGTGTTGTTCAATACAGAGTTGAAAGATAAAGAGGAAATGAATTCCAGTTCTGGATAAAGCTTGCACAACCCTAAGCAAAAGTACTGTCTGTTTATTAAAATGAAGGTGATGTCTTTTTGCTTGGATCAAAGGATCTTACTTGTAGCAGTAAAGGTGCGTCTGGCTGCCTTCTTGACAGCCTCTTTTTCCCCTCTAGCTTGTACTGCTGTGTTTATCAGTCAGTTGAGCAAGAGAGCCGGCTGCCTATCCCCTGCATTTCCTACTGTGGGTTTAGGGGTTCTCTCTGCCAGAACAAAAACGTGTCACTGTTGGACCTTTGCTTGTGTGGAATACAGCAGAATTGCTCAGTGGCAATGACTCTTGGATGTAAGCAGAACTATTGCAGAGTTGCTGTTTGCAGTTAGTGCTTGAAGGGATGGGAAGTGTATTGCTGGAGGACCGTGTAATGCCAGCCAAATGCTATGTCTTCGTGTGGCTTTGTTTTGTGGAGTTCAGACTACTATGTAGTTTTCTCAGAGGACAGAATATGCTCTTAGGCTCTCACTAGCTAGTCAAATCACCGTATGCTTTTCTGCATATTTCAAGAAAATCTTTCTTTGTTTTAAAAGGTCCTTCCTGTTGCTTCTGAAGAGCTAGAAGGTGAAAGGTAAGAGCTGTGCTTTTTCAGACTCCTGAAACTTTGCCCTTGGAAAGGAGGTAAGTCCCTGTAATTGGACTGTGGCTGATGTTTTGCTCTGTCAATGACAGTTCCAACCTGAAGAGAGGAGGTTACATTGGTGAAGAGGACTTCATTGCTACTCCAAACAAAATGGCCAGAATAGAAGAACCAAAAAGAGGTATTACTTTCTCCTTTCAAAGACTGCATTATCGGAGTGCTTGTCCATCAGGATAAAGAGAAGCCCCTGAGATTGTTTCATTTTGTAGTATGCTTTATCCTGACCTTCTTGTTTTGACTAATAATGGAAAGTACACGTGTGTCAGATTGTAATTCAGTTTCACAAATCTTTTTGCCGTGGGAGAATTTTGGGGCTTTTTTGCCAGCTCAGGCACTGCCTGCTTTTGAATTTTGTGTAAGGAAAGGTGCAGAGATATTGAGCAGTTCGTACCAGTTTTTTGAGCAGGAAGTTTACCAGATAATCAATTACAAAATGCCAGAAACTCTTTTGTGGGGGTTTGACGTTTCAGTGCCAAGAGCTGCTTCTGAATATTGTTGTATCTTCCATGGTGCTGGAAGATGGGCTGTTCACCACTAGGAAGCAAAATGAGAGCGTATTTGGTAGATTTTAAACCTGTTTTATATCTTTGAACTTTGTGGAATTGGACATTAATGTGGTGTCATGGCAGAAAATGAGAGATCCTTTTTGGAGGAGGCATAGAGGAGGATTGCCTGCCTGATGAAAGCTGTGTATGGAAAGACCATGACAAGTCTTAAAGGATTAAAAGATGAAGATTAAACTTGCGAGGTTTAACCTTTTCCACCTCACAAGTTTGACCCGAATGGGGCTGTACTTTGGTAGTCTGTGTAAACTAATTGGAAATGATGGATTTTATAAAAGGAAGTGTGACCTCTTGGTGTCTTTTGACTGTGTGCAATAAAATGAGATCCATGGCAATATCTCTATGTTGACTGCTCTAATGTCCTACCTGTGCTGTTACTGAGAGTGTTCACGCTCTCTTCATTTAAAAATCTGCAGTTCTTGTTTTGAATCTTCCTCTAGCAGAGGAAATCCAGGTGTTGTGCTGTCCTTAGCTCACCTTGGTCAACTTAGACCAGTAATTGTGCTGTATTGCAGGTGTGTCAAAGGCGTGTAGTTAATGAACCCTTGTAAACAATCCAGCATGCAATACCTAGTCATTAGAAGATGGATTAAAGGCAGCAGAGCCGTTCAAGGCCAAGCTTTTTTGTTCTTATGGCTTATTCCTCAGCCTTAATGCAGTTTTTAATGAGGCTGATGCTACATACAATGACTCTGCTGGCTTGAGAACGCTAGAGATACTTACCTAATTGGGTTTCTTATTCTTTGGTTCCCATGCTAGCAGGAAAGAGAGCCTGTAGTGTGTGTCAGCTGAGCTGGAGTGGGGATTCCTCAAATATGGCGTGGAGAGGGGAAACAGATGAGATGGTGTAGGAGGAGGGGGGAGTGTACAGATAATTATAAAATGAGGAGCTGACCAAGTTGGCTTCACCTGCTGTGATGGTGGCTGTCAAACTGGTTAACTGTGAAAAATCTTACGGTAGGTAACTTGTGGGACATGAAGGGATGCTGGATTCTCGAAACTCCCATGTTTTGCATTCCTCCTTTCTGTGTTTTAAATGTAATCTTTCAAAAAAAAAAAAATAGAAAATATCAGCTGGTGAAAAACCTGAATTTTGAGAATGAAGGTGTTTGACATGTAAGCATGCAGTATTTCTGGGCATGAAGGGTGCCTTTTGAGCTAACCTAGCTGTACAGCTTCAGTGTATGGTAGGCGTATGTATGTACCTCTCTTCATGAGACCCTTAGTCCACATTGCTCCGTATTTGGCCACTGTCATATATACAGCTCTTTGATGAGGATCAACTGCAGTTAACTCCTCTCTCTGATTTGCTTTTCAGTGTTGCTTTATGTCCGAAAAGAGTCAGAGGAAGTCTTTGATGCACTGATGTTAAAGACACCATCTCTGAAAGGCCTAATGGAAGCTGTGAGTATGAAGGCTGATTTGTAGTTCTTGCCTCCTGCTTGAGGAAAAAACAAGTGGCCCAGTCAGTGTGTGAAGGACAATCGTAGGATTTAGAATGCTGGTTGCAGTTTGAGTCCGTGTATCTCTGCTGCTTCTGGAAAAGATGCAGAAGGCCAATGCTCTTTCAGTAAAGGGGAAATTAATGTAAATAATGCTTTAGTTCATTGTTGAAAGGGGTTTTGGAAGCTTCCTGTTAAGTGTCTTATTGCACACGCATGAGATCTGGGTGTAAGAAGGTGGTTCTTAACAGTCTTTGAAAATCTGAGCTTAAGAGTCACAAACTGCTAGGCAGTGCTGGACCTCTGGGCTTGTTATTTATGCAGGCTCTTTTGTGGGCATGTGGCAGCAACAAGCAGTTTGTAGGTCTTTTCCTTGAGGAAAAAAAAAGGCAGTGGGTTCCCACTTGGAATGACTTTTGTGGCAGAGATAAGAGCTGAATTAGGAGGTGAAGCAATTTCCAGAGCGTGTTCAATGGCTTGGGTTTATTTCTGTGTGAAAACCACATTTGGGGGCCTTCCTTCCCCTCTGCAGACTGCTAGGGAGGAGCTCTTTCTAAGCCCCAGCTTAGAACAGGGCAGTGTGCTTGGACAGTTTTATGTGTCTGTGCACACAAGCGTGAAATTATTCTCTGGTGCTTGACTTCCAAAATAGCCTTCCACTTACTCCTGCTGCTGTAATGCTGCAAGGGAAGTACAGAGCTTAACTCTGGGGAATGATGTCATGCTTGGCACCAGCTCAGAGTTGCCATTTCTAACCGTCATTCTGTGACTAATGCCTCGTGGAGGCTTGGAAGACAGAGGCCTCAGGGCTGTACAGCCAGGTATTGCCTTCTCTTTGGGACCAGAGATGGCTCTGTAACATGAGACCCTTTCCTGCCCGTGATGTTTTGGAGTGTGATGTTCTTGGTCTGTTCTCCTCTACAAATCTGGATGAGGAATATGAGGCAGAAGAGGAATTTTACTGATGGCTAATTGTGGGAGCAGCTTGAGCTGCTGTGTGCTGGGGCACAGAGGCTTTGCCAGCACACACAGGCTGGAGAGAGGCTGACAGGTAGAGGGAGTGAAGGCTGTGGGGTCCTCCCTTACCCAGGGGCCCTGAAGTAAAACTGAACCTCTGCTGTTTCACTGGGACTTCTCATAACAGGGAATCAAAAGCTCGTAAATACAGTTTGGAGAACCCATCGCATGCTGTTGTGCTCTGAAAGAGCACGTTGGTTTGGTGCTTGCTGTTGATTCAATAGAGCAATTTGCCAAAGTAAATCAGACGTGGTTGCCTTTGTGTATTTGTATGATGACAAGCCATGCTTTGAGGCTGTGGACACTCATGGCTACGGCAGAAATTTGTGATCATTTTGTCTTCAGCACAGTGTTTTGTTGCTCTTTCTTCCTTTATCAGCCACTGTGATGAGTAGTTTTTAACCTGATCTGTCTGATACTGACTTTAAAAATGGCTTTCAATACAGTGAGAGACCAGAGAGCCCAGGGAGGGTGCAGTGTTGTTGTTCTCTCTGTGCAGGCTCCTTGTTGAGTCAGCAGGGAGTTGCTAGATCAAGAATCGGTGCCCAGGTTTAGATCATAATTGAGTGTTTTGCACTGAAGTAAGTGAGAGGCAATCTTAGCAGCCTCCTTGCTTTACAGATGTTTTCTTCTTTTGTTTTAGATATCTGACAAGTACGATGTTCCTTTTGATAAAATAGGAAAAATCTTCAAAAAATGTAAAAAAGGGTGAGTATGTATCCTTGGGGCAGCTCTGAGAACATGAGCTCCTCTCTTTCAAACCCATAGGCAAATCTGCTTTAACTCTTTCTGTGCACTGCATGTATGCAAATGTCATGAGTGTGTGTGTGTGTGTGTGTGTGTGTTCAGGCCCTGAACTAATCCTGTTGCAATGTAACTCAGAGAGCAGTAAAGCATAAGGGTCCTGTAGAGCTAAACACTTGGACTGACTTACTCTATAAATGCCAGTAACTGCACTTGCATTGGTCTTGGAATTGACTGCTATTTGAATCAGACTTGATCATGCCAGATCAGAGTTCAGTTTGTTTAAAGGCTCCAAGTGACAAAGAACCTACTTGAACCCATGCTAAATTATTTGAATGGTTAACTGTGCTCACTGTCTGTATTTGGCTAGAATTACTAAAGCTGGGTGGCTTGTTGTTATTTTGTGTGTGTGTGCTACATTGAGAAGACCCCACTTGTGAAATACCTGTTCCCTGTAAAGGCCACGATCCTTGAGTTCGTAGTTGAGTTTATGAACATGCCTTTATTTTTCCTTTTAATCTTTTAGTAATTTTCCTGGCCCTTCTCCAAAATCACTTCAGTTTCTTAGCTTCTTCCCCAAAGCCCCTCTGCCCAGAAAAATTAATTTACCAGAAAAATTTAATCGCCTTTGGAACGTGATTTCAAATAGTAGTGGTGCTTTCCTAGCAGAATTGCCACGCCAGAATAACTGCGAGAGTTTGGAATTGATGGCAGCTGCATCACTGCTGAGGACAGTTCTGTGTGTTTCAGTGTGTGAAATGCCTGTATGCACACACTTACACACAAATACACAGCTATTCTCACAAATAAAAGAAGTGGCCACATGTCAGCCGTTTCTTCGCTGTGAACTCTGCAGGGGTTATTTATAACTGCTGATTAGTTATAACTGTCAAACAAGCCAGTTCAGAGCCCCAGGGCTGCTAAAGCATGTTCAGCATCTGATGGGATTTGTGCCATTTCTGAGATCTCCTTCCCTCCCAGTTCAGGAGCTACACTTCGTGCTTTCCTTCAGCTGAGAAGTGTGGCTGCAACCCTTGGTGGCAGCTCTGGGTGACAGCAGCTAGATTTGCTATGGCAGGTGCAGATTCAATGCAGGTGGGCAGGAATCTTAGCTTACCTCTGGACAGTCTCAGATTTGAGTTTGCCTTTGCTGTCTTTGGCATTTAGAACTCTAATATTTCCCCAACTTATCTTATTTTTCCAGAATTCTGGTCAACATGGATGATAACATTGTGAAACACTATTCTAATGAAGATACCTTCCAGCTGCAGATTGAAGAAGTTGGAGGATCTTACAAGCTGACTCTCACTGAGATCTAAGATCACGGATCCTCTGTGGATTTTAAGCACAGATCTCGAGTGATCATTTTCCCATAATGTAGTGTGTTGGGTAAAACACCAATCACCTTCTCCAGGAGCAAGTCAGGTGTTGACTTGTTCTGGGGATCAGAGAGGTGTTTTTGCTTGATACCTTTGTCTGTTCTTTCTAGAGAACATTGTAATGCTCATGACCTTATTTGCACTTGAAACCAGTGAGCAAAGAACAGCAATTAAATAGAGCATGTATAAAAGACTAGTAGGTAAGGGAGGGGAAACCCTTGGAAGGTGGCCTTTTAGAGTGGTGATGTCTTATTTATCTATTCGGTACCCACAATTGAGCCTGTTATCAGCTAATAGCGTTTTACTGGACTGTTTTCTGTTAGGTAGAGCTGCAAAACTACTGACTGAAACTGGTAGGAATTGCGTGCAGGTTGGAGAAAAGTCATCATAATGTTTACTCTTTATCAGGGCAGGTTGTTGAAATCACTTGTGTCCTGGGGGGGAATGTAATACTGCCTTGCTTATGAAGAACTCGCCTTAGTAACTGTGTGAACTCTCATCAGATGAAGCTATATTGTATATAAGTGCAATATATTTTTGAAGGTTTGTAAATGTGTACATACAAGTGATATATAATATATATAAAATATGGTGTTTGTGTATATACCATGAATATATGCAAAGAAGCCCATCTAAAAGGATGCCATATACAGAGAAAACAGATATTTAACGTAGCTATTTAAAAAAAGGACAAAGCCTTAACATGCACCAAAGGTGAGCACACATTGGTACGTTCGTAGAGTGCGCAGAGACCTTGTTCAGCATGCATTCTCCTGTGTGGAGGGAAGGGTAGCAGCTCTCCTCAACCTCTCTGGACAGCAAGGCACTGGCAGCTCTGTCTCCTGACTGTCCTGGCTCTGAGCAGGGTGGTCTGTGCTGAGGCCGAGAGGCTGTGCCCAAGAAACGCTGAGCACATTCAGGTTCCTTGAGGGGTCAGGAAGTCTCCTGGAGGGTGGATTTCTGTCTGGCAGTATGCTTAGGGTTCCCCCAGCCCTCTGCCAAGCCCTGTGGCAGTGGCTCGGTCTGGGGAAGTCCAGTGCTTGGCAAGGTGTTGGGTGGTGGAGCAGGGAACCGGGGCCGTGGACCAATGAGGGCAGCTGGTAGCAGCAGTCAGTCTGGTCCCAGCTGCCAGAAACCTCCAAAAAACCTCCAAAACCAGCCACTGCAGTAAGCTCTATAGTGCTTACTCATTGTGCCTTTGTGCTTAGGAAGGGAAAGTGCCCTCTGGTTAGCAGCAAGGGAGAGGTACACAGTAGGAGCTACAGCCACCTGCACTGCAGGCTGGGATGTGAGCGGGTAGGAAGTTCTGGGACCGGTGCTGATGGCAGTGGTCTGCGTTAATGGGAGGTTTGCAGCACAAAGTTGGGGGGGTTGGACGTGCGTTGCCCTGGGTTGACCCGGGTAGGCTGGAGAAGTAGGCTGGCAAAGTAGGACGTGATTCTGCTGAATGGTTTGTGTGTGTCCTGAGCCATCAGTGAGTGGTAACCCAGTGTTGTCTGGCTGCATCATGCTGCTGTTTGGAAAAGGGACGTAGATGCCACACTGAGTTTCACAAACAGAAGCACATGCTGCAGAATGCCTGAGCCTCACCTGGTGTCCCACTGGGCTCTGAGGGAGCTTCAGCCACAGCACGGTGCCCTGCTCAGGGCTGGCCCTTGCCACTGTTGTGCTGCCAGGAGCCCAGGGCTGAGGGAGCAGAGTCTCCAAACGTGTTGATGTGTGCTCCCACTCCTTGTGCTGGGCTTACGTTGCAGAAATTCAGGTTGCAGATGGAGAAGGTTGCCCAGGGAGGGCTGTGGCCTTTGGCATCAGAGCTCTCCAGAGCCAGGCTGGATAACGTACCCTGGTGGCTGTGGGTACAGTTAATCCTGTCCTGGTGCTGGGGTGAGGTTTCCAACCTGAAATCCCTCCCCGCCATATATTTTATTGTTTTATGACTTAGGTGGACTGTGGTATTTTGGGATTTATGCTCAGGCCGACCCCGGGCAGGCTCTCAGAGCGTCCCATTCCCCCTCCTTTCCTCTCAGCACCACGTGCCCACCTGCTAACATCCTGCTTGGGCCCGGAGTGAGCTGGCATGGCCCTGCCCTCCATTGGGCTTCCCTTGCGAGTTAGGGGCACTGCTGCAAGGGGCTTTTTTAAACCTGATATATAGAATCCCTATCTGTTGACACATTTGTATCGAAAATGGAAGTTCTATTACAGAATCTCAGTCTGGGGTCAGGGAAGTAGTTTAGGGTCTCTGTAGGGGTAGGGTTGACACGACTGTTATTTCTTTTTTACTGTGTAATGAAGTATGTGAACTAAATCTGCCGGTTGTTTTCCTCTAAGGCTCTCTGGGACACGGGTCTTCTCTCTGTAGCAGCAACCTCATGTATGTGTTATGGAACTGATTTTTTGGTTTTGCCTGCTGTTTTTTAATTGAAAACGTATTTTAAACCAAGCTATTAAATTTTATATGTTCATTTCTAACGCTGAGTCCTCTGTGCAGTGAGCACGGCTGCCTTTCCTGGCCTCTGCGACAGCGACAGGGCCCGAGGGAACGGCGCGGGGCGGGGAGGGGGGGTCGGGGCGGGCTGCGGGTACGGCACGGGCTGCCTAGGGCCCGAGCGGCTGCACTGTAAGGGGCGTTTGAACGGCGCTCTCAGAGCTGGGCTTTGGGTTCGGGGCGGTGCTGCGCGGAGCCGGGGCTGTCCTTGCCGACTCGGGACGCCGTATGAGTCACTGCCAGCAGCGCGCAGTGCGGCGCTCCGCTCTCGCAGTCTGGGCTTGAGCTGCGGCGTGGGGCTGGGAGCCTCGTGTCCCCGCGTGCGCCCGGCCCTCCCTCCCCGTCGGCAGCCTTCTGGAGCCCCGGCTTGCAGGGACGGGCCCCGTTTAGGTGTGACGCGGCGTGGGTGGGCGGGCTGCAGGGCAGGGCCGGGCGCGGAGCACAGCTCGCGCTTTATCCGTTCATCGCCGGCCCATAACGGGGCTGCCCCGGGGCAGCACGTGGGTGGGTGTGCGCGGGGACCGCTCCTCCCGTAAGCGTATATGTAATGAGGAAACGGGCGTTCTACGTGAGCGGGTAGGGGCGGGAGAACGGCTTTAACCTAAAAGGGGGAGATTTGAGTTAAAAGGGAGGAGGAAACGCCGCACTCGGAGCGCGGTGGGAGCCCCATCCCGAGGCGGACGCGCTCCGTGCAGCCGGAGCCGTGCAGCCGGAGCCGTGCAGCCGGAGCCGTGCAGCCGGAGCCGTGCAGCCGGAGCCGTGCAGCCGGAGCCGTGCAGCCGGAGCCGTGCAGCCGGAGCCCTGCCCGCCGCACGCGGACGGCCCTCCCCTCCCCCGCGCCGGCCCGCCGTCCACGTGCAGCGCGGCACGCACTCGGGGGGAGGGGAGTTCCGGCCAGGCCCCGCCCCCGCCCCGCCCCGCCACACCCCCGGGCATTCCCGGCCGCCACTCCGCCCCCCGTTCCGTCCCCCGCCCGACCTTTCCCCCAGTTTCCAGCTCCTCTCCCCCGCCCCCTGGCGAGCCGCCTTCCCGCCCGCCGCCGCGGGCCGCGCCCACGCGCCGCCCCCCCCCTCCGGCAGCGCCCCTGCACGCCGCGATCACGCCGCCCGCCGCCTCCCATTGGCCGCGCGCGGTTCGCGCCGGGCGCCGATTGGCGGAGAGCCTCCGCCCCGCCCGCGCCGTCTGGCGCGCGGAGCTCTCGGCGGCTCGCGGCGCGCGGGACCGTCGGTGCCGGCCCCGCGGGCAAAAAAAAAAAAAAAAAAAAAAAAAAAAAAAAAATAAGCGGCCCCCCGCCCTCCGCCGCGCCGGCTCCCGCCTTCCCGCTCGCGTCGACGCGCCATGCACGGCTCGGGTTCGCCCTGCCCGGAGATGGGAGATGCGGCCGCGGTGAGCGACGCGGGGACCGTTACCCCGAGGGGGGCGGCCGGGGCCGGTGCCTAACGGGATTGGAGCGGGGGGCCGTCGGGGCCGTTAGCTGCGGGGATGGGGCGCTCGGGGCCGGGATCTGAGGGGCTCCGTCCTGGCAGCGCGGCGGCCCCCTTATCCGGCTCCTGCCGACGCCGCGCCGGGCGGGGTGAGACGGGGACACGCGTCCCGGCCGTGAGCCGCTGCGCGGATCTCCGGCGCTGACGAGCTGCCCGTGCGCGTAGCGGCGGCGATGTCGCGCATCCGTATGTCCGTGATGCAGCGGAGCCCCGCTCTGTGAGTCAGTCCCAGAACTGCGGGCCACGAGAGCCCCGATGACATCACCCAGGAAGCGCGGTTCCCTCGGCTCCGGAGGCCGTGGCAGCGGCGTGGCACTGCCTGCTTTTTTTAGTTCCCCTTTTCTTTTTGCGGCAGGGCTGCAGCGCTCGTCCTGCGCCTCCCGTCCCGGTGCCGGCAGGGCGCCGAGCAGCCGCGCTGCCGTGTGCTGCCGGAGCTCTGCCACGCTCGGGTTTCCTGTGCGGGAAGGCTGGGTGTTGCCTCGCGTGTGGCTGCGCACCCCTAGCTGTGCCGCTCGCCTGTGGACGCACACCGATAGCGTTCCTGCCCGTTGTCTTCGCGCTGCTCGGTGCCCTTTGGGATACCCGGCACCTGTGCGGTACCGTACGTTTCTTAGCACAGTTTTTCAAAGTGCTGCATACGAAGAAGCCCTGCTGTGCTCTGGAAGCTCCTTGCCTTCCTTTTTCCCCACTAGCTAAAAATAAAATGGAAATGCTTTGCACAGCATGGAACCCCCAGGCTCAGAGCATCGTGCTGTCAGCCTCAAGTGTGTTTTCCATGCGCTCCGGCAATGAGATTAGTGCTAATGAGCAGCCATCTTCTGGGGCCAGGAGACAGCCTTGTCTAAACAAGGTTGGAAGTTCATCCCTTCTTTCTGCTTGTATACAGACAAGGAATGTGTTTATACAGAGCAGTGCTATCCAGGAAAAGAACTCTGGAAACCTGAGCTCCATATTAAACCTATCAATTCCTTTTCTGTGAGGGTGGCTTTTTGGTCTTGCTTGGTTGATTTTATTTATTTATTATTTATTTATTTGTGATCTTTTTTTGTTTTCCCCCTTTTTTTTTCCTTTAGAAGGGTAACAGGGTGGGGAGACGAGCTGGCAGGGGGAGGGTGAGAAAGGAGCTGATGGGTAAAAGTCCTGCTGCAGGCATGGGATCTGTTTCAGATGACCTTCATGGTGAGCAGACAGCATGTGGGTGGTGTCAGCTTTGTATTCTGACTCGTGCTAATAGCCAGTAATCCGATTACATCCAGGTTGACATTGTGGATATCTATGAGTCCATCCGGGAGCGGCAGCGCCATGACAGCGAGCGTTCCACCTGCAGCACCTTGGAGCAGAATGACATCGAAGCCGTTGAGGCACTTGTTTGTATGAGCTCCTGGGGGCAAAGATTGCAGAAAGGTGACATATTAAAGATAAGGCCTCTCACGCCCTTCTCGGATTCTGGAGATTTCACAATGCACGCTGAGGCTACTTCTGAATTACCAAAGGATTATTTATCTACGCTGGTAAGGAAGGCGTGACTGCAAAATAAGCGTGTGACACCTGGCTGGTACATCTCTGCCGTGTTTTGGCTTAGCTGAGGAAGATACCTCGCTTGTGTGACCGTGCATAGAACAGTGGCAGTGTGACTCGTGCTGTGTGTGTACATGCAAATCAGCAGCGTGGGGTTTCCTGCTGTTTCTGGGATGGCGAATGTAGGAGTTTGGTCTCCTGTTAAATCTTGGTATAAAAGCTCCTGCTGTCAGGAGCAGCACAGAGGAAGGCTGTTTCGGTGGTTGGATGTTTGAGAGAATCGCAGAGGGGCTGAGGTGGGCAGGGCCATCTGGGTGCATGAAGCACAGTCCTGCTGCAGCAGGGACACCCAGAGCGGGGTGCCCAGCACCGCATCTGAGGGTCCCCGAGGAGGAGATCCCACAGCTCTGGGCAGCCTGTGCTCCATCACCTGCACTGCACAGAAGTGCTGCCTGGTTCTTGGAGCATTTGGAGTACAAAAGGCAGATTGAGCCTCAGTGATTCAGCGCTGACTTATCTGGAAGGCCTTTAGGAGGAAGGTTCTTGACGACATTTGGCTTCACGCAGATCTCTAGTACAGCTTACCATTATGAAACAGCAAATTTAATTGGTTTTTATGCTGTGTGTTTCTACACGCAGTTTATTTTTCCAGAGCATTGGCCTTCTCTGACTGATTAATGTCAGTTGAATCACAACTTTTTTTTTGTTTCAACCTATGTTGCAATAGAAGTAGATTTAAAAAAAATAAAAAATGAAAGACTTGTCATTTGTGTTTTAGAAGGCTAACACCTATTTCAGCCAGTGGCTTTTAGTATGAAGTTACGTCACAAAAAGAGAATAGGAGAGGCAAGTAGGCTGGGATGATACAGCAACTGACTGGTAGGCCTCTTCTGTTATACTCCTGCCACTCAGTTCTGGAACTCTGGAGCTGCGCAGCAGACAGGCATGGGTTGGGATTTCAGTGTTAAGAGGGGCAGGAGAGGTGGCAGCAGCAGGAAGTCACGGGGGGTGGGTGGGTGCGTGGGCTATGGGGAAGAGCAGTTCCATTTGTGTTTGTCTTGGGAATAGCCACCAGCTGCTGGAGAGGTCATTATTTGAAGATCTTAAATAATTAAAGTATCATTTATTATTAAATTAAAGATAAAAATATTGAAGTCTTACTGGAATATTGAAGTTCACATGGTACAGTTCTGCTATCTATTGCTCTGTCTCTGTGATCAGCAGAGCGCTCAGAGCCTCTTATGTCTGCACCCATTGCTGGGAGAAGAAATGAGGGAGTTTCTGTAGTGCGCTGAGTAGACACGCACCATTTTACGTGGGTTTGCAATCTGCCCCATCGCCTTCCTTTTATTAATTAGCACACTTCTGAGCCTCTTCTGAATGACCATCAGATGAGGCAATGCAAGCTTTAATTGCTTTCCCCAAGCAGCGGTTTCTGAGGTTCTGAGGAGCAGGTGTGATTTGATTTTTGCACTAAAGGCTGTGCGCCGGGTAGCAGCGCTGTATAACAGTGCTTTCTTTCCGCAGTGCATGACCCCCCCGCACAGCCCCGACCTTGTGGAGATGTCTGCCGCCATGCTGCTCCCCTCGCAGGTCACTTACTCCAAGCCCAGGACCGTCATGGCAAGCACGGCTGCCTG
This sequence comes from Centrocercus urophasianus, assembly GCF_019232065.1. NCBI lineage: Eukaryota > Metazoa > Chordata > Aves > Galliformes > Phasianidae > Centrocercus > Centrocercus urophasianus. Next base: position 8,458,540 of record NW_024884142.1, on the reverse strand, counting down.
CTTGGTCACATCCACTACCGACTCGACTCCCGCGGCCAAGCCGTCCATCCTGAGAGTGGAGAGGCAATGTGAGCAGAGGGCGGCCCTCGCGGAGGCCTCTGCCCCTCAGCCTTGCAGGGCCATGGCGACGAGCGTCATACGGCACACAGGTGACAGCTCTGCTTACCACCAGGGTCCTGCTGCGCGAGAGAAAGCAAAGGCAGCTTCGGGCTGCGGCACTTCTGGAGACCGGAGTGGAGCAGAGGACCGAAGACATTCCAGCCTGCCGCAGGACACGTGTGCTGCCGATGCTTTAGTTAACAAAGCCTCTCCGGTACGCCAGCCGTGTGCTGGTGACTGCAGTGATGTCATGCCCAGCCAGGGACAGCTTCCAATCAGACCTGTTTCTCCACAGACCCACTTACCAAAGAGTTGCGAGGACGACTTGCAAAAAAGAGCTACCCCAGTGCCACCCGTCCCCGTGTCAAGCCCCCAGGTTCTGTGTCAAATGATCCCTTTGAATGGCCAAAGCGGTGTGATTAATGCCTACGTCAAGCCTTCAGCTCCAACCGTCTCGGCTCCGATGAAACCCATTTTACCGCAGACAGCTCCGCTCTCTCAGCCTGTGCTCGTGGGATCTTCTGTGCCTCAGGGGGCCGTCATGTTGGTGCTTCCACAGACTGCTGTCGCGCCGACGCCGCAGTGCCCGCAAACAGTAATGACTGTTGGGAACACCAAGCTGCTGCCCCTTGCTCCTGCCCCCGTGTTCATCGCTTCTGGTCAAAGCTGCACCCCCCCAGATGGACTTTTCGAGACGGAGGAATTATGTTTGCACCTTCCCCGGGTGCAAGAAAACCTATTTCAAGAGCTCCCACCTCAAAGCCCACCTTCGTACCCACACTGGTGTGTAACGTGGGGTGAGCTGTCATTGGGGTGTTGAAGGGTGCGTGGCAGCGGGCGGGAAAGGGAAGGGGCAGGTGGTCAGGGGTCTTGTGCTCATCTTGGAGAAGAGAAGAATGCTCATTCTCCATGGGCAAGCAAACAAAACAGACTTTGTTCTGAGACCTCAGCCGACCCTGTAGCGTTGGTTGAGTTTCACATGCTTTAGTCGGAGCAAAGCTTTGCCCTCTGTGTGCATGTGTTTAGATTTGAGTGGAATTCTGCCAGCTGGACTGGATTGCAGTGAATTGTGCAAGCCTTTATTTTGAGTATGGAGGGGTCTGGTGTAAGCAGTCCATAGTACAGGTAGTTGTTCTTAATTTGTACGTGAATGAAGGAAAAGAGACATTCCAGTACTACTAATACTACTATGTTTAGAATTCCTAGAGTTTTGGCTAGGCTAAATAGGTGTGTGTTAAGATTTTGGGTTAGAGTGTTAGGAAGCAGAGCTGCTGCAGGAATATAATTGGTTTTATGTTAAGTAATTGTAAATCAGTTACAATTAATATGATTTGTTCCATAATATCTGGTTAGTGTAGAGGCAGTGTAAATGTGTTGTACCTATTCTCTTTTTAACTCTCAGATCCTGTTTAGTCAAAACTAAATGTTGAGTTCTTGGAAGGGACTATTTCTGATGTTGAGGAACAAGCATATCGGGTGATTGATAAAGAAGAGTTCATATAAATGTTTGTCTAAATTTTTTTTCCTTTGCTTATTTCTGCCACCCTCTGTGGTTCCAAGGCAGGATGTGCGTTAGTTTGCCAGCTTGTTTGTCCAATTCCTATGAGAACAGAGCTTAAGCCCCGTATGAAGCTGATAATCCCTGTAAACTGGAGCTCAGAGACAGAATGATGGTTCTGCTTCTGGTCTGTGGCAGCAAACCTCTCCCTTGTCACGTACCACCACTGACCCACGAGGAGAGCTGTGTCTGCTGTGATGTTAAGATGAGCACCCGTGGCTGGGGAAGCACACAGTCCCATCACTTGCCACCCTGCTGCGCAGCATCAGTGGGCAGAGCAGCAGCAGCTTGCTTTTCCTGCTTCGTCCCACTCACTGAGCAGCTAGGTGGGCATCATGCACACCGAGCTTCACTTGCCTTCTGCAGTAAGAACACTGCTGCTGCGGTGCATCTTTTCTGCTGGACTTCTTGCTCCGCTCCAAAGAGTTCCCCAGACTTGTGGTGAAGGGTAGATGTTTATCTTGTTTATCTTGAGGTCTATGAGGGCTGCAGGCAGCAGGTCACATTGTTTAGGATGGGTGTGATGTTAAGCAGTCACCCAGCATGAGAAACTTCTGTTGAAAGCCTTCCTGGCTGCTATCTTTCCCTGGCATCCAGAGCTCCTGTAGGAGTCTGGGTCTCCGGGCACGTGGGCTGTCAGAGCACAGTGCTCCCTGATGTGCTGCATCGGTGTGTGGTCACTTCAGCAGGACTGGGAGCGTGAACCCCATGTTTTCTTGTTGCCCACAGCATTTGCTAATGATGCATAGTGGTTGTAGGGCTGTGGCCGCATAGGAGGGATGGGCTCAGGGATTTGCTTTTGGTTAAGTCTGTAGTTAACATAGCTTCTCTTTAAACAAATGGACTCTATTAAAGAACGTTCAAAGAGATGTGAGGAAATAAGGGGAAAAGAGACCTTCGCTTTTTCTCTGCAAGTCAAATTCAGCTTGTACTCGAGCTAGCGGTGGCTGCACGGATGGGCAGTTTTGGAAGCTGTCAGATTCTGCAAAGTAGGGTATGACACAGCTCTTTGGTAAAACAGAGCTTAATGAAAGTTATCTTTCTTTTACGTCCTGCAGGAGAAAAGCCCTTCAGCTGCAACTGGGAAGGCTGCGACAAGAAGTTTGCCCGCTCAGATGAACTGTCACGCCACCGCAGAACTCACACGGGAGAGAAGAAGTTTGCCTGCCCCGTGTGTGAGCGCCGCTTCATGCGCAGCGATCACTTGACGAAGCACACCCGGCGCCACATGGCCACCAAGAAGATCCCCAGCTGGCAGACAGAGGTGGGCAAACTGAACAGAATTGCCACGGCGGAGAAACCGAAAAGCAGCAGTGCTCTGAGTATGCTCATCCCCGTGCCACCGTCTGTCTGTCAGGGCTAGTGGGACAAGGCGCCTTCTCTGAAACTGTCTGTAACCCGTGAAGAGCTCTGCTGGCTGCAACAGAACTGACAGCGTGCCCCTCTTCACCCCTCGGCGTGTTTGTTTGTACATACTTCAGTTCCCTTCATTTTAGGTCCTCTGTTAATAATGCTAGGTGAGAAATCTATCCTGTTTCCTCATCCTATTTGTTTGTTCAATATTTGGGCAGATGCAATCACCAGCACTTCAGGAAAGCGGGACTCTTTTGAAATGATTTTGACAATAGGTTTAAACGAGTCATTGCTTGCTGTTAATATTTTGATGGACAGTGAAACAGGGTGATTTTTAATTTTTTATACTAGTGTTTTCTATACCAAATATATTTTGTATTTATTCCTTTGAATCTTCGTATGCAGGCTTACTTGACCTGCGTTAGTAGAGGTGTGCAGGATGAAACCCAGGGCTTTGGAAACTACTTTCCTGTGAGCCTAAGCAAATGCATTCAGAGCATTCTGTAAGTATGTAACGTTTGAAAATTTGGTGTTTGGGATTTTCACGCTTCTGGATTCTGATCCTCCAACAGACTGGTGCTGTTAGAGCCTCCTTGTGCAGGTGACATTGGAGGTTGGAGAGCCTGAGGTCTAAGCCTGTCACTGTTTATAAACAAAACAAAAGCCAGCTAAAAACCAACCCAACAAAACCATCCTAGAATGACTTTCAGAAAAGAAGTGTTGAAATCCTCAGCACCCCATCAGTTCATATTCTTTGCAAGTGGCAGCTGTTGTGACTTTTAGTAAAGCTTGACACACTGGGTGTTCCTGGGTCCCCACTCTGCCTGAGCAGAGCACTGGGAGCCAGGCTGCTCTGCTGGATGTAGAAGCACAAACACTGTTCAGAAGCTTTGACACTAGAAACGATGCTTTACTTTCAGCCCTACTAAATCAGCGTATTAAAGTACTGAAAAATCGCAAAAATGGCAAGATAACCTGTGAGTGATTAGCTGGGTCTCTGCATATATTTTTTTTTTAATACAGCAAAAATATAAAATTAAGTTTACGCATTGTGGATGCTTATGCACCTTATAGAAAATTGTTCCAGACTTTTGATGACCTGTATCAAAGCACCAGGAGAAATGCTAGTCATGTCTTAACAAACAGCCACCTTTGTCAGCGCGAGGATGCTCTTCACGTGGCCTTATACTTCTCCACAGTACTTTGTATCGCATCACCCTTTTCTATTAAACGAGATACTCTCCCCGTTGGTTGGATTTTCTTTCACACCCCATGTAAATGTGACTGAGGAGTGGAACGGCTGGCTGCAGGGCACTGTGCTGCGCTGGCCTGCTGTGAGCAATGAGATGCAACACCCCTGCTGTGGCCAGCTTGTACAGGAGGGTACCTGTGTGCTGTGTGCTGAGAAGTGCCAGCTGCTGTTTTGCTGGCTGAAGCTCACCTGTTATGAAGTATTTCTATAGTGTTCACCCTCCAGGGCTCCTATCTTCAACCGTTCCTATACTGAGCTCATTTGAGTGCTGGAGAGCACTTTTTTTTTATTTATTTTTTACCTGAATGTGAAAATGCAGGTACATAGGAATGCGCTGTATCCTGCACGGCTTTGTTCTAAACACGTGGTCTTGTTTCTCAGCATGGGCAAAGTGCTGCTCTCATTTAAGCAGACTTGCTGATCTCAGCACTCCCCTGAAATCAGCAGAGGCCTTTTTCAGTTGAAAGCTGAATCTGTCATTATTTTTACACTTCGCTCTATAGTTATAATTACTGGTAACAAGTTTCCAGCCTGCACAAGAGCGTTGTGCTGGGTGTATTGAAGTGCTGTGCCTCACCTTTAAAACGCCCACACCCTGCTTGTGTGCTGCACCATCATCCCACAGGCAGCATACATGTTGGGGAGTGTGTGCACATGCAGCTTTGTGCTTCCCCCTTGTAGTGAATGTGTGCACTTCGTGCGGTGTAGAAAGAAAGACTTTGCTCTGTTTTGCTCAGAAGTTCCCTAGATTAGGAAGTTTGACTTCTGGTTGCCACTGTAACACACTTATAACTTGGGAGAAGGTTGGCCTGTCTCAGTCTGCCGGCCCATTTAGTCCTGAGCAAAGCCATCTGGGGACTCACATCTCCCTCCCTGTTTTTTTGTGACCAGTGGTGATTCCTGCAGCTCCTGGGAGGTGTAGAAGCCCATGTGTGGCCTCCTACCTCCTGCGTCCTGTGAGTGTTCCCAAACAGCTGGGCCATGCTGTGGCTGCTGGCTCTGTTTGCTCTGCTCCTTCCTGCTGTATAAGCATTATTTATGGATTACACGTGATGGGGGGCACTGCTCTCACTCACTGCCTGAATGACACCCTCCAGTCTCTTTGAGCATTTTAAAGAAGTGGAATTCTGGTTTTGTATCTGTTTTTTTAGCTTCTACTGAAGGAATTGTGTGATGTGACTGTTTTTAAATCATTAAAAGGTGTGAGTTTTCAGATTTCCTATAAAGATCTGCTCCAGAGCTATGTAAAAAAAATAATATGGATTATGTTATCTATTTAGCCAGTAGAAGACTCACTGGTTTACCTACCATCAAATGAAAGACCTTTTTGGTTCTTCGCCTGTATTTATGTGTACATCACCACCGTGGTGTGGGGTTTTTGCATGCTGCCTGAAAACAGGAGTCTCGGGGCTCAGAACTGTGTTCTCCTAGCATGGCTTCTAGAAGCAGCATGAAAGGTGCAAATAAAGAAGAGATAAGAATGTGACTCAAGTATGGCTGCGTTAGCCCTGCTTCTTCCCATTCCTGTGCGCTCTGGGTGTGACCCGCAGGTCTCAGCTGGGAAGGATGTGGCCGGGAGGATGCCAGCACACGAACTCCTTGTTTACACTTTCAAGCATCTCTGCCGTTCCTTTCCCTCTGGCTGGTTCCCGGATTGCAGCAGTATTTATTTCTAGCAGGGCTGTGTTTCTAAATGGCAGGTTCTGGTTTCCACTACATCAGTGCCATGGGAATGGGGTGGGCGCATAAGGGAAGTGGAATGGGAGAAAAGAGGAAGGGGTGTAATGAAACCGACTTTGTCACAGCTGCTCGCAGCAAGGTGACCCACTCCCAAGGTCAGAGCCCCCGGAGCTAGCCAGGAGCGAGGCCTCAGGGCAGAACAGCTGGGTACTCACACTTTGGCATACAGCTCACCCTTAGGCTACAGCTCAGGCTCCTGCTTCAGCGGTTGAGACTGTGCTGAGTGTGCAGGAGGTGGCATTTGGTGGCTTCCCCTCATGGCCGTGCAGACTCCTGCATGGCAGCATCTGACACGTGGGGCTGCTGGGTGCATCTCCCAGTTCCATCTGTGAGCCCATATGGCTGCTGCCTTCCAATCATGGCTGGCGAGGCAGCTTGAGACAGGCAGGTTGTGGCCACGAAAAGGCAAACTCACACATGCAGGAACAGCAAATGATGACTCAGAAAATGGCAGCGCATGGGCTGAGGAGGCTGCAAGATGGCTGAGGAGGCTGCCGTGACACCTCAACTGCACTCAGCCATCACAGCGCGCTCTGTGGGATCGCTCCTCTGTGGGGTGTGTTGGCACTGAGGCAGTTTCTTTCATGATCAGTTTCTTCCTCCAGCAAACGCAGCCTCCTTCAGTTTCTGCCTCAGTCCTGGAGCGTGGGAGAAGGAAATTGGGTAATGCTCACTTCCTGATGCGTACAGATGGCCACGAGCGCATCTCATGCATGCAGACAGCCTCAGCAGGCCAGAGCATGCCCTTTCCTGGAAGAGCTTTTTTTTAGATGAGAAGAATACTTCAGATTTTATTTTCTCCCTTGTGATCTCTCTTGAGTTCACAGCAGCTCTTTGTTTCTCAGCGCAGAGCCTGAGAAACCATTGCACAGCTTGCAGCCGCTTCTTCCGACCCCACCTTTCCTTCTCCCCGGAGCATGGACTGTCCCAGCTCACTGCACTCTCCTCCTCCTGCAGCTCCTCCTCTCGTGGTAGCACTGAGGTTTGCCGTGAATGAAACCTGCCGTCCCCTAATCCTGGGAGCAGACGCGTTCTTGTTCCTTCACTGTCCTACCAGCTTCTTTCACGGAGAAGCTCAGGGGTTTGCTGCACTGCAAGAGAAATTTCCTGCAGCCTAACAGGAATACACTCTATTTAGAAATATTTGTGCCTTCTAAAATTACTCAATTTCTGCAGAATTGCTGAAGTACAGACTTTATTTTAGGAGAGACTGAAATGGGTTGTAAGGATACACCTGGCCTAGTTAGCGACTGCAGCCGCAGAGAGAGGCTGGAAGTGACATGAAAGCTGGGCAGGGCACAGAGCCCCAAGGCCGCCTGCAGAGCTGCAGTCAGGAGGCCTCCAGTGTTTTCCCGGCACACATCTGTTCTGCTTGCCACAGGAGGTCTTTGAGAGCTGCCAAAAGCTAACACAAGCGGCAGGAGATCCAATGGATGTGCTGCAGAGCAGTGGCTCGGCAGCCATGGGTCTAAACCTAAATAATTCTGCTCCCCACAAAAAGTGCTGGCGTTCAAAACAGGATTTTTTCCAGGAGACTCTGCTTCAAAACCACTGTTGCTTTTATTGAAAGGTACATAGAATACAGATGCATATATTTCTCTTTCACAAATACCTGCAATGATGAAGACATCATAATACAGCATCTTAAGATGTGTCCTGCTGTTTCCTCTTGCATTCACACTCTGTATTTCATCTGATATCTTGAATACTTCAGCTAAAGATAGAAATTAGGTATTTTTCTACTTCTGTTAAGAAGCAGCTACTCATGATACATTAAGATGCAGATAAAACAAAGGCAGAAACCCCACAACACAAGGCTTCCCTATTGGGGAGCACAGAAAACATTATTTTCTTCAGAGATCCACAGCCTTTCTGTTTTACTTTGGATCAGCTAAGGATATAACACAGTGATTTTTCTGCCAGGGTGCAGTAATGCATCAGAGCTTGCTGCATTTCACAGCGCACTCCCAAACTCAGATCTATATCGAATGATTTTGCTGCACTTTATTACTGCCAGGACAAAGCAAAGGTCTTCTTCCCTAAAGCACCACATCTCAAAAAGCTAGTAAATCTGGTAAAAAGGCCATTTCAAGAGGAGCTTTGAGATACTGATTCACAAGGTGTGCTTTTTCTGGTCTTTCTGCTTGCACTCCTCCTCACCATCCCAGGCATTGCGTTCTGCTGGCAGCTCTGCTGCTCCAGCCATGCCCCATGTGTGGTTTCAGCAGCCATACTCCCGCTCGATGCTGGCCATCAGTTCCTCTTCTGAGCCATGGTACAAGATGGCCGGGCACCCCACTGACTGCTTGCTGCCCTGTGATGGGCACCTGCAGGTGGAGGGAGCAGGTTATTGCATCATAGAATCACAGAATCATAGAATGGCCTGGGTTGAAAAAGACCACAATGATCATCCAGTTTCAACCCCCCTGCTATGTGCAGGGTCACCAACCACCAGAACAGGCTGCCCAGAACCACATCCAGCCTGGCCTTGAATGCCTCCAGGGATGGGGCACCCACAACCTCCTTGGGCAACCTGTGTCACGTCCTAATATCTAACCTAAATCTCCCCGTCTCAGTTTAAAACCATTCCTCCCTGTTGCTGCTGGGAAGGAAGCCGCACTCCCTCATTGCCAACTTCATCATCGGGTGAATGGGAAAATGGCAGTGCTCTGGCTTGCTGAGATGCTGCTACTCTAATGCATCAGATTTCCACACTCCATGGGCACACCACTGGCTGACATTTTCTAGCACTTGGCACCTATTCTAGTCAGTGAGATTGTTACAGTGAAATCTGTACAGTACTCAAACTCCTGTGCTCCATAATGCTTGGTAAGCTACGGCCATGGCCCATCCAATACGCTGCATATCCTTTAACACCAGCTGCTAGTTCCAAGGTTTCATCCAGAAAGGAGCTTTTTGTTATTATCCGACCACCATGTGCATGCCCTGTGGCCTTTGTCCTTTTTAAGGGAGCTGGATGTTGCCAATAAGAATGATCACATTGGTATTTTTGTGCTTCTGCTTTTGAGAGATGTAAGGTAAAAGGTAATGCTATAAAACACCAGGCCCCAAAAAGCGAGGTACTGATTGAGAACATGTGCAAGGTTCTTCCATGGGAACCTCTGCAGCACTACGGGGTGTTCCAACCAAAGTAAGAGCTCAACTCCTTCCAACTGCTCCTATGGTTTAGTTATTTCTCTCTCACACAAGTGATGTCTGATCCCCCATCGGTAGGGGACTGGCCCGGGTTTTATTGGCACTGTAAAAATCACATCCAACAGCACATATCTGGCTCTGCCATTATTTAGCAACCACTGACCCACTGCTTCTCTAAGGATGAGGCCCAGCACAGCTGGGTTGAACTTGGTCATTAGCATCCCCACATCTTGCCTGTGTGCTGACTTCCAGGCAGGAGAGAAAGTCTCCAGGTAAAATTCAGGTTCAGTGACACACAGAGGGGATTTCAAACAGACGGAAGCAACCCACTATCATGCAAAAGGAAAGCAAGCTGCTGCTTGGGTCCTTTCTGCTGTTGTGGCAGTTATCCATCACTTAACATGGAAAAACTGAAATAAACCAAAAACAGAGACATCCCACCTGCATAAAAGGAGAAACCCCTCCAGCAGGAAGCCTGCAGCTGTGCACGCTGCATCACTGAGCCTTTTCAGGGCCAGGCCAGACAGGACCCTGCACTGAGGTGGCTTTGAGCAGGAGGTCAGTCCGAGGCCTCCGAGGCCTCCCAGCCTGAGCCTTCATCTCAAGGAATTAAGCTGGGGCTGAGAAACGAGAGCAATGGGGGTGCCACATGGCATGCCATTGGACCTGCAGCATCACGGTGCTGCCCGCTGAGTCCTGCTGAGAGCTGCTGGACTTGGTGACTTGAAAATTGGAGGTTGGGATGTTGGGAAGGAATTGTTCAAACCCAGCAGCCCTCAGGGAGCCAGAGGCATGAGAAGCAATGGGGGAGGACAGCATGGGAAACACAACCCATCGAGATCACTGCAGAGACTTCCTTTGAGTAAAATACTAGAGTTACTAACGGCTTAGAAAGCAGCAGTAAGAGTGATCAGAGAGGCTAAAGCAGTTTAGAAAAGGAGAAAGCAAGGAATGTGCTCCATTTCAGCGACCAGACTCTCTGTGTTTAAGTATGGTTAAGGGAAGGGGGAATATTTTTAATGGAAAGACAGTGAACTTTGCAATGAGGAGAAGGAAACACAAAGGGCAGGATTAGCTCAAAAGTGAGCTATGGAGTCTGCTGACAGTGTCCCTCATGAGTGGTAGCCTCCTAGGTAGGAACCCCAGGATCACAGAATGGTGATGGGAGGGACCTCTGGTGGTCATCTGGCCAAGTTAAGCAAGTCAGCCCCAGTTAAGAGCCTGAAAATCACAGAATATCTCCAGTGAGAAAGGATTCACATGGATCCCCAGGTCCAACCCCTGGCTCCACACAGGAGCACCCAAGATCCAAACCCTGTTTCTGAGAGTGATGCCCAAACGTTCCTTGAACTCCGGCACTCGGGGCCATGCCCACTGCCCTGGGCAGACTGCTCCATGCCCACTGCCCTCTGGGGCAGAGCCTTTCCCTAACCCCTGAATGAGTCCAATCAGAATGAGATGGGATGAATCTAGGCCACTGTTTTTTATCTTTCTGCTGAGGATGGGAAAGTACAGGATTAATCATTAAAATGCCCTCTGCAAGACCTAGCAGCCGAAAAATGGGTCAAAGCCACGCTTGGATAACACTGCGCATGACACAGGGGTTGAAAGCAATTATAAGATTGTTGTGACATTCCTGAGCCATGTCATTCAATTGGTGGACTGCCACCGTTCGTGTGGGAAAAAAAGAGGTAATGTGATACAGCGAAGAACACATACAGATCCCGCTTGGAGGGTGTTCATTAGTGTCTGATTTAGGTGGTTATTTGGTGTCACATTTCCAGCCTCTATCTCACTGGGCTGCTCTTCTAGGTGACAGCAGGAGGTGCTGGCACCCTGCTCTGGGTGTCCCTGCTGGAGCAGGGGCTGGGCCCGATGGACCCAGAGAGTTCTGCCACCCCCACCATGCTGTGGTTCTGTGAAGTCTCCTTACCTCTTTTTTTTCCTCCCTGCCTTTTTCTCCTCAATTTTCAGATTAACACATACCTCAAGGGCAGAGGGGCTGTGTGACAACCCAGCACTGAAAAGAGTCTCTCCTCAGTGCAAGGAGATGGTTTTCCAATCCTTTTAGTTACTTCTCAGTTTCTCTAACACATGCATGAAACTGCTCCCACTGTTGCTGGCAGACCTGGGGACACAGTCAACATTGCTGTTCGTGAAAGTAAGAGTTCGGGTTTTGTTTGTTGGATGCCCAGAGCAGCAGGTCTCCACCAGGCATCCATACAGACTGGAAGGAGCAGTCCTTGAGAGCAGCCCTGTGGAGAAGGACCTGGGGGTCCTGATGGATGAAATGCTTAACATGAGACAGCAATGTGCCCTTGCGGCTCGTAAGGCAAATGGGATCCTGGGCTCCATCAGAAGAGGGGTGGCCAGCAGGGACAGGGAGGTGATTGTCCCCCTCTACTCTGCTCCTCTGAGGCCCTGGAGTCTGGAGTACTGCATCCAGGTCTGGAGCCCCCAGTACAAAAAAGGCAGGGAGCTGTTGGAGAGGGTCCAGAGGAGCCACAAAGATGATCAGGGGACTGGAGCACCTCCCCTCTGAGGACAGGCTGAGGGAGCTGGGCTTGTTCAGCCTGGAGAAAAGAAGGCTGCATTGTGACCTCATTGCAGGCTTCCAGTACCTAAAGGGAGCCTACAAACAGGAGGGGAATCAACTCTTTGAAAGGGTAGATAACTGCAGGACAAGGGGAAATAGTTTTAAGTTGAGGGAGGGGAGATTTAGGTTGGATGTCAGGGGGAAACTCTTTATAGAGAGAGTGGTGAGGTGCTGGAACAGGCTGCCCAGAGAGGTTGTGGATGCGCCGTCCCTGGAGATGTTCAAGGCCAGGTTGGATGGGGCCCTGGGCAGCCTGGTCTAGTACTGAATGTGGAGATCGGTGGCCCTGACTGTGGCAGGGGGGTTGGAGATTCATGATCCTGGAGGTCCCTTCCAACCCTGGCCATTCTGTGATTCTGAGATCTGTGTCTCTAACTGCTGCAGCATGGGAGCCTCTCATGGGTTTTTAGGGTTCCCAGGGAGAAAAGACTTGTGATCCACTCCACCCATGCTGCACAGCCCATGGAAGGCCCAGATGGCCATGATGGCAACAAAAAACACAGCAGGGGAAAGGGAGGCAGGGGCTACTCACTCATTGCTGACGTTGTTGTTCTCTGGGTCTGAGGGGCGTCGTGGAGATGAGGCCTTGAAAAGAATAAACGTCAAATGTTTCAGTTACGACAATACAAAGCTATCTTTGTGTCTCATCAGCCACGTTTGCACCCACCTCTGGGAGGATGGTACATGGGCCAGAGCACCTCCTAGGAATGAAAATACCTGCTAATGAAAATACCTGCTGGTGAAGGAAGTGACAAAGAGAACCCCCTGCAGGCAGGCTGGGTGCTGCAGGAAGAACCAAACTTCCACATTTCTCCTCTTTACTGTACTGCCCCACAGAAAGGGGAGGGGGACAAAGGCAGATTCTGGCTTGAGACAGACTCAGACTCAGTCAGCTTGGTGACTGCTTTCTCTAAGCTGAAGCTGGTGGTTCACACGAGCTATCCTGCCGCTCCCAACAGCACCAACAGAGGTTAAACAGGCACAGTGCAGAGCCAGTGTAAGGACCCAGCCCCTAGAAAGCAGGAACAAAGCAGCTCCTTTCTGTGCCCAGAAGAATGCTCAGCCCCGCAGCTTTGTCTCGGCAATTCCCACCCTGAGAACCCATTCCCAGCACTTCTGGGCAAAGGATGGGCTTGGAAGACAGGCGGTTGCCTCTTTTTCCCTTTGTGGCTGACTCCTCTGTGTTACGAGCTGTACGTGGTGTGTGGGTGGAAGACAGAATCAATTAGTCATCAGGATGGAGCAGCTATGGTTAGAAAAATTTGCTTCCCTCTGCAAAACCAGCTCCCACCTTCTCTGAGGGATCTGTCAGCAGCAGTACCTATTTCCCAAAGGAGCACTGCCGACATTTCACTTGGAGCTTTGAGATCTGTGGGGAAGTGAAAGAAAATGGCCCCCCAGCCCCTCCTGAGCCCCAAAGCCCCCAGTGCTGGGCCAGGCACAGTGGGGCTGTGGTGACACTGTGACTGCAGGCACACCCCAAAACCAAGAGTTATTTGGGGTCCACAGGCTGGCCCAAGTCAAAACGGTGACAGGGGCCATTCCAGCCGTGCCTGTGCAGTGAGCAGCAGCACCCTCCAGCGACACAAGAAATGCCGCGGGTGGCCGGGCCAGTGAATGCTGCCAAAACCAACTCCTGGTGAACACAGAGCTTGAGCTGCCACGGGCAGGGATCCTATCCTGCTGATGTGCAGAGGGGTGGGAGGCAGCATCCTGCAGGGAAGGCAGGCAGTGCCATGCTTCTCCTGGCTTCCAGAGCTAACAGTGGCTCCTGGCTGTCTTGTGCAAGCCTGGCGCTTGCTCTGGGTCAGGGATATGCCAGGGATGGGCAGGAGGTGGTGCCAGGGATCTGCTAGGGATGTGCCTGGGATGGTGTCAAGGATGTGTTAGGGATGTGTTAAGGATGTGGCAGGGATGAGCCAGCAATTGAGTCAGGGACGGTGCTGGAGATGTGTCAATGACGTACCAGGGATGTGCCAGGTCAAAGAGGGGCTGTGCTCAGCTGAGTGGTGCTGTGGGGAAAACAGCAAAGGAGGGGTGGCTTTGGGAGCACAGCTGCAGCACAGCTGCGAGGGTGTGACCGAGGGGACTGACACTGGCCAAGGGGACGGCGCAGCTCACTGCTGAATTTTAAAGACAAGCAGCACTGAACGGAGAGACGATGCTCGTCCTGCAGGCAGTGAGTGCACCTCTGCCTAACGAGCCACTGCGCTCTGTGCTGCAGCGGTCCTGGCAAAAGCACGGGTGGGTTTTTGCTGTGCTGAGCAATATTTATCTCTGTTGGTAAACCGCAGAATCACGGGATGTTTTATGATGAAAAAGATTCAGAAGATGAGTCCAAGCACTGCCCTACACTGCCGGGTCCATTGCTGCACCACGTCCTGATGCACCACGTCCACACGCCTCTGAAATAACTCCAGGAACGCATTACTTCAACGCATTACACCACGCCCGCGACTTCTGTGCGTCTGCTCGGGCAGCATTTGCCCAACGAACAGCACGCGACCCCACAGGGGTGCTCGGACCGACGGTGCTGCCCGGCTCCGCCGCATCGCCACTGAACGGACCCGCACGACCACGGCACAGCCCGAGTCGGTACGGACTTACAAGGATCAACCCCGGGCTTCACACAGCATCACCCAAAACCAGACTCTGTGTCTGAGAGCGGCGCCCAAACGCTCCTTGAACTCCGGCACTCGGGGCCGTGCCCACAGCCCTGGGCAGCCCGTTCCGTGCCCACCGCCCTCTGGTGCACAGCCTGTCCCTGTCCCCCAGCTGCCCCTCCCTGACAGCCCCACGCCACAGAGACTCGGCTGTTATTTTTGGGCAGGGAAATAAATAAATAAACAGATCTCCTCTTTCCCCAGAAGAACATCCGGAAAACCGGAACGGTTCGGCGAGAACGGCGAGAACGGCGAACCGAGCGCGGTGGCAGAGCGGTCGCTGAGCTTCGAGACGGCGCCGCGCTCCGGCCCCGGGCTCCCCCGGCCCCC